>NC_030828.1:9627048-9937048 GCF_001704415.2 Capra hircus
CAAGAGGTAAAGAGGATGACAGAGCATGAGATGGTTGGATGGCATCATGAACTCAATGGACTTGAGTTTGAGCAAACTGGGAGATAGTTAAGGATGCTTGCTTCAGTCCTGGGGTAGCAAAGTGTCAGACTGGACTAAGCAACTGGACAACCACAGAGGAGTCCAACCCGGGGCTCTGTGACAACCTGGAGGGGTGGGACATGAGGAGAGGGGGGGAGATTCAAGAGGGAGGGGGCTTATGGCTGAATCATGCTGATTTACGGCAGAAACCAGCACAACGTTGTAAAGCAACTATCCTCCAATTAAAAATATAAAAAATAACGCCAGTTTTCCCCTTGCTAATTACATAAGTTCATTGTCTGAAAGTCTGAAGTTATAGAAATGCATAATGAAGAAAATAAAAATTACCTATAGTTCTACAAAAGTAAAGAAGATACTAACTGCATCTGTTGAACAGTAAGGACTAGGCATTTTCCAATTTAATCCTCACAGCAATCCTCTGAGCTAAAGATGCTTATTCATGTTTTTAGGTGAGAGGCCCACAGAGTTGATGAACTGTAGACCTTGGATCAGAAACTGCATCTGCCTGTTTCAAAGCTGGTAGCCTTGACTCTTAGCTTCTCTAACCTCCTGCAGAGCTTATGTATGTCTTCAGCCTGTCATGTTTCTTCAATGTAACCAAATTAAACTTGTACACTATTGCAGTCTAAAATGTCAACTATTTAAGGGAAGAAAGCAGCCAACAAAAGTAAGATTTTTATTAAGCTGGTTTAAGAACTTGTTTCTCTGATTCTGCTCTTCTCCCACGAGTGAGTACTCAACAGTGCATCGTCTAGAAGTACACCCACTCTCTTTCTGATTTATCTTACCCTGGGTCTCAGTGGGTTTCTTATTTATGTAAGCTTTGTTTCAAAACCTGCTTGTGAAGCTGCAGGCTGAGTGCTCACTTTATACCCAGACCACTCTCCCTTCCCAAAGCCACTTTCTTCAGCAGTATTTTTGTGTCTACATGCCACACACGAGCTTGGAAACCCAGCAAGACATAAATCAACTCCATGCCCACCATCAGGTGTGGGCAAGCTTCCTGGTTTCTTCATTTTTAAAAATAGGTAAAATTCATAAGATCTGGAAATTAAATGAAATAGTGTGTACAAAGTCCCAAGCATATCAAGCATCCTCTGTAACAGCTATTGATGATATTAGTCGTGGTGAGGTTTTGATGATTTATTCTAAAAACAGAAATGGTACTTTAGTGGGACCAGAAGATTCATACTTTCTTCCCTGGACAAGACTAGGGAAACCTACTGACTTCTTACCCTTTGTGTATCTTTTTATCAGTCTCTAGGCTCAGAGAGTAAAGCGTCTGCCTGCAATACAGGAGACCTGGGTTCGATCCCTGGGTCAGGAAGATCCCCTGGAGAAGGAAATGGCAATCCACTCCAGCGCTCTTGCCTGGAAAATCCCATGGATGGAGGAGCCTGATAGGCTACAGTACATGCGGTTGCAAAGAGTTGGACACGACGGAAGGACTTCACTTTCACTTTCATACTGGTAGCATACAACCTTTTTTAGATTTGTACACTCACTTTTAACACACACACAAAACTCACTGGTGTCTCACAGAATGATAGCTGGTAATTAAGAAAATAACTATCATCGGACCTGTTTCCCATACATTGGGAATCTGTCTTCCAGCTTCTCATGGCCCTCTGTTCAGAAATGCTCTCTCCAAACACAATATGAAAAAATGGGTCTTTACTCATCGAATAGAATCACATTCCTACCTCCAGTTCTGCCTCCTGTTGAGAGAATTACGGGGTCAGCTGGAATGGACAGTTGGCTATTCTCGAACTTTCCCGTTCGCTTTACAGAAGATGTCTTAGTTTACACTCACAGATGGTCCACCATGTCCATTGTTCATGAACTTTTTTAACAGTTTAATACTCTAAAAACAACCTTATTTCTCTTTATTTTAAGTTCCTGGCAGAGCATGTGGGAAAGGAAAGATTTCACTTGACCCTTTGTACTCACAACACAGACAATAAATAAACATCTACTAATTTGGTTCTTGATGTTGAAATTTAAAGTAGACATTTGCATTCTCCAAACACATCCAGCACTTTCCCAACTCTGACTTTTCTCTACCTAGAGGGGCTTCTCTTTATGTTCAAACTTAGTCAACGCTTCTAGGAGCCAATATTGCTCCAACATCAGCTCATTTAGAAAATGTCCCTCCCCTGAACTCCTGATGGCTTGCCCTCAGACCAGACTAGGATTTTCTGTCCCTAGTCAAGCACATGATACATCAGTGCAATCGTGTGAAGCCAGCCTGCCAGATTACACCCAAAATATGGCAAGACATCCCACCATCTTCCTTTTTCTCCATGCCGTCCACACTCTCGCCCCTAGTTTTCTGTGCCTTGCTAAAATCATTGCATTACACTTACAGTGCGGATCTCTGAGTCTAGGTCTCCTTTTTCTCTGCATTTCCACTTCCCTGTGTGACAGTAGATACTCAGCTCTGGAGAACAGGAGGATGGATGATATGTTTTCCAGCACCACTTTCTTTCTCTCCTTGCCACCTCCAAACATTTCTCTGCGTCTCCATTTTCCTTCTGACAATATTTGTCATTTTGCTTACAGCAAAGAAACTCAGGGTGTCTCAGCACCCCACACTCACATACATTCTCATCAAAACCAAACACAAAGTAAGTGCAAAAGTAACCAGGGCACAGATTTCCCATTACATCTGCTTTCTGATCATATTTCCATTCTAAACATGTTTTCCATTGTTTCCGCGCCCCCCCCCCAGTTCAGTTAGGTTACTAGAATTACAAAGTGAAGATTATAGATACAAAGTCCTGTACCTGTAAATTCATATGAGATTAGGATGCTAAACAGTGGGTCCAACTGATTTGTCTTAACCCACAGGACTGAAATGATTAACATAGGATACACTGCTGCTGCTGCTGCTGAGTCGCTTCAGTCGTGCGACCCCATAGACGGCAGCCCACCAGGCTCCCCTGTCCCTGGGATTCTCCAGGCAAGAACACTAGAGTGGGTTGCCATTTCCTTCTCCAATGTATGAAAGTGAAAAGTGAAAGTGAAGTCGCTCAGTCATGTCCAACCCTTAGCGACCCGTGGACTGCAGCCTACCAGGCTCCTCCATCCATGTGATTTTCCAGGCAAGAGTACTGGAGTGGGGTGCCATTGCCTTCTCTGAACATAGGATATAGATATCCATTAACACCAGATAAAGATATGTATATGGACATGGACATAGGTACAGATCCCAGCCAATTATATATCCTTGTTTGTTGCCTAATACATCGCACAATTCGCAAACCACTTTAGGATTAATCAACAAACACCATCAAACCCAGGTATTACTTTTTACCTAATTGCCTCCCTCTCTCTCAGAGGCCTCCACTCCATAGCATCAGGCTGTGCTTTGACCAGAAGGAAGGGGTCAAGGTGCAAAGTGACTGCCGTGTTAATGTGGGTGTCACATAAATGCATTAGCTTGGTGGACCAAACAAGGGAAAATATTTTGATGAACAAATGGCATTTAGAAATGTTAGTGCATTTAAAACATTTTCCCAGCGTGGTTACATTAGCGGACCTACACAATCCAGGGCATTGAGGCAGTGCTTCAAGGGGACTGTGAGCTTAAAAAGTTACCCTTGTTCTGACACCTATTAATAACCACCTTTGGAGAATAATAAAGCAGAGTGAAAACAGAATTGTTAGTCTCTGGGCCTGAAAATATTCCATAACTGTGACTCACACAGAAAAAGAAATCTGTATGGTATATGTTTATTCTCTGCTGAATAAGAGGCTTTTGGCATAAAGAAACCTATCGTACATAATTCTAGGTGCCAGTGGTACTCGGGACCTTTCCCTGACACCTCCTACTTGAGGAGGAGATCGGCTGCAAGTACACGACGTTCACTGGCCAGAGAATTCAGAATCAGCTTTGGAGGTATTTTCACTCTCTGGGCTAAAGAAAAACCGCAACGTATTGGAAAAGGAAAACTTTTCTCATCTTAAACCTTTGATTCAATTGCCTCTTGCAGCAAGTTCTGGAAACGCCTCCATTGTCATTGATGGCTTACATTTTTCACTGGAGGAATAAGACGATTGTTGGGGAGGATCGGGCTCTCAGGGTGCGTTGATATTTAGGGTTGTACAATCAAATGTCAAATGCCAGCTTGTTTGACAGAGCTATGTCTACAGGAGCATGCTCCATGATGAGAAGAAGCTTTTAATTTAATTATTTGTCCATTTCCACTGGTATTGTTCACTTGGGCACCCTAAAATCTCCTGCCAAGCTTAAACATCACTGGAAAGCTCTTTATTTATCCCCAAAGCAGAGCATTCCAAATGCAGAAGACCACCAAAAAGATTAAAGATCCTGTGCCATTTTCTTAACTCCTAAAACACCAAATTGGAGATCTCAGATCTTAAGCATCTGCCCTCGACATATAGAGCTTTGACGGACTCCAGATTCTAACCAGGGGCCCTTGTACTTATCTCTGGGCAGCTGTTGTAAAGTTCAGACCAATAGAGAGATTCCCTCTGGCCAAACCAGTAGGGGCTATGATAAGCTAGCTGGAGTTTTAAGTCTTTCAAAAAAGATTTAAAAGGGACTATAGAGAAGACAAAACCTCAGTGTAAGTTCAGCTCTGAGACCAATGTCAGCCCACAGACAGAAGCTCGGTCTGGCAAGACAGAGCCAATTGTAGAGGAATACTCACATCTGGGGTACATCGGCTGGAGGACATGGATCCTGCCTGAGCCGTGTGTGTGGGGCGGGGTGGGGGGCACGGGGGACCAGGCAATGGGGTAGTTACTTTAGTTTTCAAGACCTGACAAGAGTTCTTTTCTATTACAGATAAATAAACTGAATACAGAATTATAAGCTGATAGAAGTTCAGGATTGGAAAGGATCTTAGAGGTTGTACTGTTCAATTTCCTACTTCTTTGGATGATCAGATCCCCACTCTCATATCCGCTTCAGTGATGCTTTTGAACTGTGGTGTTGGAGAAGACTCTTTGCACTGCAAGGAGATCCAACCAGTCCATCCTAAAGGAGATCAGTCCTGGGTGTTCTTTGGATAGATTCATGCTAAAGGTGAAACTCCAGTACTTGGGCCACCTCATGGGAAGAGTTGACTCATTGGAAAAGACTCTGATGCTGGGAAGGATTGGGGGCAGGAGGAAAAGGGGACGACAGAGGATGAGATGGCTGGACGGCATCACTGACTCGATGGATGTGAGTCTGAGTGAGTTCTGGGAGTTGGTGATGGACAGGCACGCCTGGCATGCTGCGATTCATGGGGTTGCAAAGAGTCGGACACGACTGAGCGGCTGAACTGAACTGAACTGAACATCACCTTCAGCGTCAGGACCACTATTAGAGCATTAATTACATGGTGCCTGTGCCCAGCCCTCCTTAGGCATTGTTCCACTCACGTGCTCATCAATTCTGCAACTTGTTCTGTTATTATTTACCCATTTCACACATGAAAAAACTGAGAAATTAATTTGCCAAATCAAGAGGAGCTGGAATTTGAATGTGGATAATTCTGTCCTTTCCCCAATGGGTCACCCAGTGTCAATTTGAATACAACAAGGAGCTCAGTACTGCCCAGAGCAGTCAATTCTATTTTAACACACTTCCCATGTGCCTCAATGAAATAAGCTGAAATTCTGCCCTTTAATTGGAATACTGCCTGGTAAGTTCCTGAAGAACAGGTCTAATCCTTCAGACGGAAACCCTAGAACCATCAGAAGACATTACTTATGTCTCTCTATTTAAATCCTCTTCCTTCCAGCTTCCCTGGTGGCTGAGATGGTAACAAATTTGTCTGCAATGTGGGAGGCCTGGGTTTGACCCCTGGGTCAGGAAGATCCCCTGGAGGAGAGAATGGCTACCCACTCCAGTAATCTTGCCTGGAGAATTACATGGACAGAGGAGCCTGGCAGGCTTCATACAGATTTGGGGGTTGCAAAGAGTCAGACAGGACTGAGTGACTAACACTTTCACTTTTTTTCACTTCCTTCAAGCTAAATTCCTCTTCTTTTTCTCCCTTCTTTAACAGCTTCTTGTAACTAATGATGTGAGATTCTGGCCTCAAAATCCAAGCTTTTCTAGAGCAGGAGTCATTTTTCACTCATCCCATTTCCTCAAAACCTAACGCTGTGCCTGTCCTTAAGTGAGTTGTCTATAAAAGTTACGAGATATAGGACGTGATCAATACAGCAATCAATAGTAGGTTTTCAAAAGGTATTAAACACCTCTTTTAAATTGTGGCAACTCTTCACAATTCTTTATAGAGCATGGAGCCAAAGGAAAATGGAATCTCCATGTGTGACATGGCCTTTAATTTGAATGAGACTAGCACGTTCTTTCTAGGAAATGCTGTTGCGTATTAGTCACTCAGTCATGTCCAACTCTTTCCAGCCCCATGGAGGGTAGTCCGCCAGGCTCCTCTGTCCATGGAATTCTCCAGGCAAGAATACTGGAGTGCGTTGCCATTTCCTTCTCCAAGGGATTTTCCCCACCAGGGGTCAAACCCGGACCTCCTACATTGCCTGCAGATTCTTTACAGTCTCAGCTGTATTATTCTTAATGCAGCACGGGATGGTGTTAGGATTTTGAGTGTCTGGTTACAGTACTGACTCGTGCCAAAGTTAGGAGCAGTAAAGCTCTGGGTCATTTTGTATGGGCTTTCATACCCCCTCCTATGCCGCAACAGTAGCTCCGAGACCTAAGGGCAGGACTTCGTCCCTAATAATACCTACACTAAGCCCATGCATGCTCTTGACTACTAAGATCCTGCAGTTTATCATGGAAAAGAGTCATTACCCTTTCCGCCTTTGTTTTATCCTGAATTGGTGAAACCAGACATCCGTGATCTTACTCCTACCATGGAAGAAAGGTCTTTCATGGCTGGTTTTCCTTTTAAGCCATCTTTCCCCGCCAAAAAAACAAACAAACAAACAAACCCTCTTGACTCCTCGTCAGCTGATGCTCCTGCCTCTTCATCTAGAATTAATGCTGATCCTTGAAAAGAGACTTTTATGAAGCATCATACTCATGATCTAAGGATCAGGTAACTCTATTTCATCCAGTTCTGATCTCCTGGACTTTGGGCTAATACCTTGGTTCTCCGGCCCCTGGGTTGGTAATTAATTTAGTCCATTAGTTGCATGAAGACATGTAAGTTCAATTAAATTATATATGTGCAGGAACAAACAAATGCTTAAAGTTGTCAGTTGGACTTACAAGTTTGTTTCACACTCTTGGCGAGTTGGAGAGTTTATCTCCAGAATGATTCCATCTTACAGTGCGACTGAGAAATGGGAGTATTTCCCACCATATCAATAAAAAAGGAGATCACAGCCATCAGCAATTCTAGCCCTTCAAATGTGAATTTCTGAGCCCCAAGGGCACCCAGGAAGAACAATTCCTCCTATCCGGCAGCCATCTATCACTCCCCATGGTGAACCCTGAGGAAGGAGCTGGGAGAGGCAGATATGCAAAAATGCAGGATACTGGACACAGATAGCTGGGGCGCAGATGAAAGGAAAGATTTCCGTGAGCCCAGACTCTTGAGTCTTCCCGTACATCCGTTCAGTTCAGTCACTCAGCCCTGTCTGACTTTTTGCGACCGCATGGTCTGCAGCACATCAGGCTTCCCTGTCCATCACCAACTCCCAGAGCCTAATCAAACTCATGTCCATCAATTTGGTGATGCCGTCCAACCATCTCATCCTCTGTTGTCCCCTTCTCCTACTATCAATCTTCCCCAGCAACAGGGTCTTTCCTAAGGAGTTGGTTCTTCGCATAGGTGGCCAAAGTACTGGAATTTCAGCTTCAGCATCAGTCCTGCCAATGAATATTCAGGACGGATTTCCTTTAGGATTGACGGGCTTGATCTTCTTGCAAACCAAGGGACTCTCAAGAGTCTTCTCCAACATCACAGTTCAAAGGCATCATTTATTTGGCACATAGCTTTCTTTATAGTCCAACTCTCACATCCATACATGACTACTGGAAAAAGCATAGCTTTGACTAGATGGACCTTTGTTAGCAAAGTAACATCTCTGCTTTTTAGTATGCTGTTTAGGGCTGGAGGAAGCACAAGGTGGAATCAAGATTGCCAGGAGAAATATCAAGAACCTCAGATATGCAGATGACACCACCTTTATGGCAGAAAATGAAGAAGAACTAAAGAGCCTCTTGATGAAAGTGAAAGTGGAGAGTGAAAAATTTGGCTTAAAGCTCAACATTCAGAAAATGAAGATCATGGCATCCAGTCCCATCACTTCATGGGAAATAGATGGGGAAACAGTGGAAACAGTGGCTGACTTTGTTTTCTCGGCTCCAAAATCACTGCAGATGGTGATTGCAGCCCTTAAATTAAAAGATGCTTACTCCTTGGAAGGAAAGTTATGACCAACCTAGACAGCATATTCAAAAGCAGAGACATTACTTTGCCAACAAAGGTCCGTCTAGTCAAGGCTATGGTTTTTCCGTGGTTATATATGGATGTGAGAGTAAGACTGTGAAGAAAGCTGAGCGCTGAAGAATTGATGCTTTTGAACTGTGATGTTGGAGAAGACTCTTGAGTATCCCTTGGACTGCAAGGAGATCCAATCAGTTCATCCTAAGCGAGATCAGTCCTGGTTGTTCATTGGAAAGATTGATATTGAAGCTGAAACTACAATACTTTGGCCACCTGATGCGAAAAGCTGACTCATTTGAAAAGACCTTGATGCTGGGAAACATTGAGGGCAGGAGGAGAAGGGGAAGATAGAAGACGAGATGGTTGGATGGCATCACCGACTCAATGGACATGGGTTTGGGTGGACTCCGAGAGTTGGTGATGGACAGGGAGGCCTGGCATGCTGCGGTTCATGGAGTCACAAAGAGTCAGACATGACTGAACTGAACTCAACTGAACTAGGTTGGTCATAGCTTTTCTTCCAAGAAACACGCATCTTTTACTTTCACAGCTGCAGTCAACATCTGCAGTGATTTTAAAGCCCCACAAAATAAAGTCAGCCACTGTTTCCATTGTTTCCCCATCTATTTCCCATGAAGTGATGGGACAAGATGCCATCCATGATCTTCGTTTTTTGAATGCTGAGCTTTAAGCCAGCTTTTTCACTCTCCTCTTTCACTTTCATCAAGAAGCTCTTTAGTTCTTCTTCACTTTCTGCCGTAAGGGTGGTATCATCTGCATATCTGAGGTTATTGATATTTCTTCTGGCAATCTTGATTCCAGCTTGTGCTTCCTCCAGCCTAGCATTTCTCATGATGTACTCTGCATATAAGTTAAATAAGCAGGGTGACAATATACAGCCTTGATGTCCTCCTTCCCCTATTTGGAACCAGTCTGTTGTTCCATGTCCAGTTCTAACTGTTGCTTCCTGACCTGCATACAAACTTCTCAGGAGACAGGTAATGTGCTCTAGTATTCCCATTGCTTTAAGAATTTCCCACAGTTTGTTGTGATCCACACAGTCAAAGGCTTTGGCATAGTCAATAAAGCAGAAGTAGATGTTTTTCTGGAACTCTCTTGCATTTTCCATGATCCAGCAGATGTTGGCAATTTGATCGCTGGTTCCTCTGCCTTTTCTAAAATCAGTTTGAACATCTGGAAGTTCAAGGTTCATGTATTGCTGAATCCTGGCTTGGAGAATTTTGAGCATTACTTTACTAGCATGTGAGACGAGTGTAATTGTGCAGTAGTTTGAGCATTCTTTGGCATTGCCTTTCTTTGGGATTGGAATGAAAACTGACCTTTTCCAGTCCTGTGGCCACTGCTGAGTTTTCCAAATTTGCTGGCATATTGAGTGCAGCACTTTCACAGCATCGTCTTAGGATTTGAAACAGCTCAACTGGGATTCCATCACCTCCACTAGCTTTGTTCCTAGTGATGCTTCCTGAGGCCCACATGACTTCACATTCTAGGATGCCTGGCTCTAAGTGAGAGATCACACCATCATGGCCATCTGGGTAACTAAGATCTTTTATGATCTGTGTATTCTCGCTACCTCCTCTTAATCTCTTCTGCTTCTGTTAGGTCCATACTGTTTCTGTCCTTTATTGTGCCCATCTTTGCATGAAATGTTCCCTTAGTATCTCTAATTTTCTTGAAGTGAGCTCTAGTCTTTCCCATTCTGTTGTTTTCCTCTGTTTCTTTGCATTGATCCCATACATAGAAAAGTGTTAAATTCCTTAACTTGAGACATCTGGTTTTTCTTAACTAACAATAATCTTTTGATGTTGGGACCACCTGCCCTTTGTGGCAAACAAACCTGACTTCTCCCCCACGTCTCTCATGTCCTTGGAGCAGTTTTCTCAGGCTCACTCTCCATGCTGTCTCCCAGGCTTGAAGTCCTAAAAACTCCCAGCAAATAAAACATAATTCTCAACTTTTCGGTTGTGACTAATTTTTAAATCAGCACTACTATTTCAACCTGTCGCAAGAGAAGGAACACAGGAAGTCCACACTTGCTGTTGAATGCTGCCTCCCAGAAGATGCACTAGCCATTTCCCATGAGGTCTGTGGTCAGAACTTGAGAAAAGGTCCCCATCTAACAGCAGTGAAAACTTGTGTGTGCCTTAGAAGAAGAAAATGACATCGGACTTGATGGGCCCAGAGTATTCTTTCTGCTGCTACTGTTATCCTACGTTCCCTCTTTCATCTTTTTTTTTTCTAGGATTAATTCTTCCCCAAACCAAGCATGTTGAGGAGAACTGTACTGTTCTGATGCATCCTGCTTGCCAAAGCTCTTTTTAAATTTTTTTTTTAATTTAAGTATAATATCTTTTATAATGTTTCATGTGTATAGCAAAGTGATTCAGTTATACATATACACAGACATATTAATATTAGTCACTCAGTCATGTCTGACTCTTTGTGACCCCAGATTCTTTTCCATTGGAGGTTATTACTTTGCCATAGTTCTTATTATCACCTCCTCTTAGATTTCTCACTGACAAGCTCAGAAGATCCCATACATCAATCAGGACTCTTGTCACCGACAACAGAAAATTTCACGTACAGAGATTTAAGCAAGGAAGGAAATTTGCTATCTCATGTAACAACATAGCTCAGATGTAGATTTAGTTCTGAAATTCACAGCTCAGATGATGTCATCAAAACTTTTCTTTTCTCCATCTCTTGGGCTCTTTCTATTCCCATATTAGCTTTATTCTTAGGCTCCACCTGTTAGGAGCTTAAGACAGAGACTCACATTATCATATCAAAGTCTTTCTGGGGCAGAGGGAGTTAGTGAGTCCAATTCCTACACAGATCAGTCAAAATTGCTGAGTGGGTTTTTCCTAGTTTCTGCTTAACCAGCCCAAACAGGTGCACATCCCTGAACCCACAACCGTCTCTCATGAGATCTGCCACTTTGATTGGGTAGACGGGTCACGTGATATTTCCTGGGCCTCGATGTGGAATTCTGCAGAGCCACGTGTACATTAAGTAGGGATAAGATGGATCCTCAAATTGGAACCATGTGCTGTTTCCTAAATGGGTGAGGAGGTGTTAGCACAGACGTAGACACTGACTACCCACTGTCACTTACCTTTATGTAAACCAGCCTCCAACAGCAGAGTTAAACATCTGCCTGGCCTCAACCTCCATCACCACCACCTTTGCCAGCTGACTTACTCCTCCTCCAGCCCCCGGAGTGATCTACTTGCCAGGACCAGATTTCCTCTCAGTAGTCGGTTTAATTCGAGATCAAATGGCCAGTTGAGCAATTCTCACCAGCAGAAACTAGCCAGACCTAATCCGTCATAGAGAGTGGATTGAAAAGAGCCTCATGTCATACTACTAAAGACCACTCCAGGGTGAATAGCAATACATCTTCATGCAACACTCTCAAAAGCAATCAATTCTTCAGCCCCTAATCTCACTACTCTCTGATTTCCATTTCCCCATGTTATTTTATGAGGCTTTGGTGAAAGACTGCCTCAGTTGTCTTTCCGAAGTCCGTGCATTGCTTCATCTTCCTGACTTGTAACTGTACCCAAGAAGGAAATGAAGTTATTAATCTGGCATGATTTATTCCGAGCAAATCCATCTAGTTTCTAAGACCACCACTTCCTTTTGTCAAGGGCTCACAAACCATCCTCTTAATAATCCATTCTAGAATTTCACTCAGGATTGACATTAAGCTCGTAGGTCTATAGTGTGCACAATCCCCTTTCCCCCTTTTCAAAAGCCAGGGCTGCGCATGTCAGCCTCCTGTCTCTCAGCACCTCCTCCTTTTTTATGAGCGGCAGCTAATGGAGGATTTGCCTAATGTCTCTTAATGAGCCAGGATTAGAAGTCAGCAGACCGTGAGGGCCCAGCCTTTTGCTTCTCCTTTATGATTTCCCCACCCTGTTTCAGACCGTGAGGGCCCAGCCTTTTGCTTCTCCTTTATGATTTCCCCACCCTGTTTTTCCCTGAGATGAGAGCTCTGCTCCAGAACTGCCAGACCCAAGATCTCTCAACAGGAACTGGCCTCTCTGCCCTCTCTCTTTGAGGTGCCTCTGCCAGGGTGTTTGTGCAGGGGTTGAGTGGGGGCACTGTGCCCAGGGCAGTCCTAATCTCCAGGAGAAACGGTCCATGTCACTGTTGCTGCAGTAGCTGATTAGCACTTCCCCCGTTCGTTTATGAATTGACTGTCATGAACTGGTTTCACCTGGAGGCCCTCTGAGCCTGTGAAAGAACTAGGGGTGGGGAGGTTAGGATCACATCTGTGGAAAGGGCAGGTTGGAACTACCTGGTAAGCCCCACCATATAGGCACCCACATTCTCCTGAAAACCTACTCTCTCTGAGTCAGTTTAATTCAGTGAACTGCCTTCCTTTTAGCTTTCTTTCCATTTTCTTATGTGGATACCTTTACCTTTAAATAGCAGCTCTGGGGCCTTTCTTGGTGGTCCAGCAGTTAAGACCTTGCCTTCCAATGCGGCTTCCAGCTCTGGTCAGGGAGCTAAAATCACACATGCCTCGTGGCCAAAAAACCAAAATGTAAAACTGAAGCAACAGTGTAACAAATTCAATAGAGACTTTTAAAATGGTCTACATTAAAACAAAAAAAAGTAAAATAAATATTAGCCTAATTTCCATTTCACATTTTAAAATCTCAGCTAACTTAGCATAAGCTAATTAGAAAATCCACATTTAGAGCTCAACTACCCCAAAACTGGGGCTTTTTTGATAGCTCAGTTGGTAAAGAACCAACCTGCAACGAGGGCACCCTGGTTCAATTCCTGGGTCGGGAAGATCCCCCCTGGAGAAGGGATAGGCTCCCCTCTCCAGTATTGTTGGGCTTCCCTGGTGGCTCAGCTAGTAAAGAATCTGCCAGCAGTGCAGGAGACCTGGATTGGATCCCTGGGTTGGGAAGATCCCTGGAGAGGGGAAAGGCTACCCACTCCAGTATTCTGGCCTGGAGAATTTCATGGACTGTGTAGCCCTTGGGGTCGCAAAGAGTCAGACAAGACCGAGCGCAACTTCCACGTTCAGTTTTTTTTCACCCCAAAATCAGAGTAGCATTAGAGCTATGTCTGGGCAGAACAGGTATCCAAAGTGGTGTCAAGTACTTCATAGGGATAGCTTTGTAATATCCATGAGCATTTAGAATCAGAGTGATGTAATTAGGTTTTATTTGAGATTTTTCTTAGGATTTAAAAGGAAAGAAGGGGGAAATCAATATATTACCTTGCTATGAAGTAAAAATAAGTGAATCACCTGCCTGTTTCAATTTATCCTTTGAACTGAGAAGAATAATATTCGCTTCTCTGGATGATTATTTTACATCATGCATAGACACTGTGCTAATTTTTAAAGGCTGAATTTAATATTTCCACAAAATAGAGAAACCATTTTTCACTTCTGACTCACAATATAATTGAGTGTAGAAATGACACATAAAAGTTGTAGGTGACCTTTTCTACCAATCTGTACATTTTTAACAGCTCGTTTACTTTGTGCCCCAGTGTGGATCTTATGAGAAAGAAAAAGTACCTTACAAGAAACAGCACCACCACCAACAAAGCAACAGACCAAGATAAAAATTCTTCCTCTCTTCATATGGTGGGGGAGGAAGCACAGTTTTTGAAGGAAGGGGGTACAAAAGTTTGAAGGGACCCAGTTTGCCAAAGCACCCTAACAGTGGGTAAACTGAGGCAGGCCATTAACATCTCCAATCTAACCATACATAACATGGGTGTGACAGCACGCACTTAATGTACTACTCAGCTGTTGCTGTGACACTCTTCTGTACCAAACCTTCCCTAATTCCTCATAGCTCACAGCACAGTATTTTATTTCACACTCAGGAGTCTATAAATCAGCTGAGATTCTGCTGCTCTGAGCTGGCCACAGGTAGGCTCAGCTGGACTTCAGACTTGAACAAGATGGAGGTTTGCCGTCTGTGATTTCCTCCTGGGGTACAGGGCACACTGATGTCATGGAAGGGGTCAGAATCTCAAGGGGTGTAAAGTGAAACACGTGTGTTCTCTCATAGGCAGTGCCTACAGGGAACATTGGCACTTCTATGCCCAGTTCATGGACCAAAGCAAGGTTTTTGGCCAAGTCTGATATCAATGGGATGAAGTATATTCCACCCATAGCAAATATGGCAAGGAAGGAGAACATGAGCAAATGTTTCAATCTGTCCCACTCTACATGGTTCTTATAAGGATGTTCAAATGAGTTAAGGTTTATAAAGCACAAGAACATAATAGACATGCAAAAATGTGGTAGCTATTACTGGCCATCTAATTATGTGATTAAAGGATCTTAAAATTATCAACACATTTTTCAACCCTGATTCCAATGAGCCCTTACAGACTGGCATGTTAATCACTTGATACTCAGCCACAAAGTGAGGGATCCTTTGCCAGAAGTGTTTTGCCCATTTGACATCATATATATATCAATACTCAGGATTTGGCCAAGACACAAACAGAAGAATGTGTCTGGAATTGGCATCACTTAGTCACAAGTGGAATCAACTTGTTTCCACTTTTTACACTTATCTGGGCAGATAAGAACAGGCAGCTGCCCTCTCTTCGGTCAGCTGGTGAAACTGTTGCAAGCTCTGTTACTGAGTGAAGGAATCAGTGCAAATTGTTAAGATTTTTGGAGTGTCTGGCAGAGTTGCTAGTAGTTGAGATTCAGGACCTGCTTTTGTTGAGTTGGCGCTTTCAGTCTGCTTTTTAAGTCTCAATGCTGTTTCCTACTTGAGAACAAAGGATTAGTTTGGAAAACATATTTTTATAGTTTAAAAAACTCATAAAATATTCTGAGCAGGCAGCCCTGAGATCCTGCCCAACTCTGGCTCATTTCTCTCACTGAGTTGTAAGTACAACTCTTAATCTTACCATACCTACCTCTTCTCAACCCTTAAGTAAGAGGACTGGCTTGGAAAACCTTTGCTATCTCTTCCAAATCAAACCTTCTATGGTACTAACCTAATTCCCACTTAAATTGGAAAGAGCCTCAGCAGAGACTTGGCTCAGATGCAGAGATGACATCAGTTGTCAGGGACACCCACAGACAAAATCTCGGTGAAGCATTCGATCTAAGGGGGTTTTGTTGCAACTGAAAACCTGTGCCATTACGGGTATCTTTTCCCTCTTCTCCACCACCAACACCCAGCCTCCCACACTCACTTCCTCTGTGGTCACTGGGTCCAGGCTCACACCTGAACATGGCCGGGCCTCCTGACGTCACTTCTGCCCCAGTCCAATCTGTTCTCCTCCCGGCATCCAGAGCGCTATCTGTAAAATCAAAATCAGACCACCCTTACTTTGGGGACTCAATGTCCTTTTCTTACTCTTAGAAGAAAATCTCAAGCTCTTCCATGGACTTTCAGGCCCATAGCCGCTGGTCCCTGTGTACCCCTCCCCACGGACTCCTCCTCAGTCCTCTCCCCTCATTCCCTGTGTCCCAGCCACACAGGCGTTCTTTGGGTCCTTGATCAAACCGAACTCACTCCCCACATCCTTTCACCCACCACTCTCTCTGTCTGGACATTCCCCCAGATTGTGGGTCTCAGCTCCAACATTGCCTTCTCAGAGAACTTTTCTGAACATCCCGTCCAACGTGGGCCCTCTCCACCTCCAGTCTCTATTTATCATAGTACATTTTTTAGATGCTTTATCATTGTGTGAAGTGCTCTTGTTTATTTGCCTGCTTGCTTTTTACCCTACACAGGTGCCCAGGCTCTGACTGGTCCCTGCTGTGTTCTCAACAGCTAAGATATCGTCTGGAACATAGTCAGGACTCCATAAACATTTTAAATCAGTGGTGGACGTTACGAGGTGAGCTGGTGCACGCTTTGTCTCACCAACTCAGAGATGGGGAGAACATGTCTCCCAGTGGCCCTTTCAGTGGTTGGGACTGTGTTCTCCCTGGAAGAATAAAGGAAAAGTTGTAAAACCAAGTATCTCTAGCTCATGAGGTGGGTGCAGACTCCAGAAAGTTTTGAAAGGAAGTAGACTTCACTGAGGTCAACACTCAGATCACTCAAGGTCAGGATGACTTTCTTGACGCAAGAAAGAGGAAGATGCAGGGTCAAAAAGGATCAAAGCAGTGAGTATAAAGAGAATCACGAGCTGGCCCTGGGTGTGACCATGGCTTAGACAGAGAGAGAGAATTTCTCTCTCTCAGATTTGAGTTTCTTGTCAGTGAAATGGGAATTGTGGCAATGATTGTCACCCACGGGGCTTATTGAAAGAACTAGATCAAATTGATGAGAAAAAGTTCTAGTATGTAATATGCACTCAAGAAATAATAGTCTCCTTACCTCATTTTCAGAAATCACATCAGTGATGATGCTTTTGGCATAAGTGAACCCCTAACTAAAATGAGTTTGCACAGCATGAGCTTATTTTCCTCACATAACCTGATATTGGAGAAGGTGGTCCAGGACCCAGCCCCCCAGGTAGATGTGCATGAGGTTCTGTCCACTGTCCCCACACAGGGACAAACCATCGCTCTGGCTTCCATCATCCTATCTCCCAGGGCAACAGCTGAAGGATGCAGGAAAAGGCAGGGAAGGGACTTCTCTCCTCTCTTGCTGTGTCTGTGTGTGTGTCAGAACAGAACCTTGCATGTGTCTTTTCTCCCTTTGATGTCTTCCCTCCCTCCTTCACCTGCTCTGCTCCCTAGAGGCTTATCTTCCTGGACCTGGGTAGCTTCCCTTGGCCTCTGTCTTTCAGCCGCATTTGGCTCCCTCTCCACTGTGTCCCACTTCCAGTGGGCTGCGTACCTCAACCAAAGGCCACAGCTCCTGTTGGGTGGCCCTTTTGCCCCATGAGAGCCAGTCTCTCTGGGTTCTGGAGACCTTTTCGTATACTCCCTTGCAATCTCTGAGTGGTAATGACTCCCCATGACTCAATCCTACAGTGAGACCCCTTAACCATCCTTTGTAAGCATCCCTTAATCCTTACCCAGCTTGGATCTCTGTAAATAGCACTTTATTAAAATCTTCTTAATTACCCTGTCGGAATGAGTCATCTATTTCCTGCTGGGACCCTGACCTGGACAGGAAGAATCATTTCTCTCAGAAGTTGACCAAGGCTCCCATCCCTCCTCCCACCTACCCCAACTGAAAAAAAAAAAAATCTTTTCTCCAGACCTCACTCTAGGATTGGATCACACAATAAAGCCTGGGAAAGCAAGTATCTGACATTTCCCAATAATCACCTTGGGATGAATCACTAATGATGTCTGCCTCAAGGGTACTCCTGAAGAAGGCAACGGCAACCCACTCCAGTACTCTTGCATGGAAAATCCCATGGATGGAGGAGCCTGGTAGGCTGCAGTCCATGGGGTCGCGAAGGGTTGGACACGACTGAAGCGACTTAGCAGTAGCAGCAGCAAGGGTACTCCAGCTCCTTACCAAAAGAAGAAATAATGTCATGGGCAGAGTACGACAGAAAGGCCCATCAGGTGGCCGTAAGCCCAGTTTTGTGGCAGCCAGCAGGAACTCGTATGGCTCACAATTTGCCAGCAATCACTGTGGTTATGGTGGTGGTGAGCAGCAAGAAACTATTCCAAAGGAAGACCAGGGAACATGTCAGAAGGCTGCCAGCCACTTGCTGTAGGCTTATGGATGTCCCCTCACACCAACAGCAATAGTGAGAGGAGATGTTAACAGGGGAGAGGGACTTTCAGATCCTCACGAGCAAGCTTTGCTCTTCAAAAGTGAAAGTGAAAGTTATTCAGTCATGTCCGACTCTTTGCAACCCCATGGACTATACAGTCCATGGAATTTTCCAGGCCAGAATACTGGCATGGGTAGTCATTCCCTTCTCCAGGGGATCTTCCCAACCCAGGGATCGAACCCAAGTCTCCTGCATTGCAGGTGGGTTCTTTACCAGCTGAGCCACCAGGGAAGCCCAAGAATACTGGGGTGGGTAGCCTATACACTCCATGGAATTCTCCAGGCCAGAATATTGGAGTGAATAGCTGTTCCCTTCTCCAGGGGATCTTCCTGACCCAGGAGCTGAACTGGGGTCTCCTGCATTGCAGGCAGATTCTTTACCAGCTGAGCTACCCAGAGAAGCCCCACTTTTCAAACTACAGCCAAAAAGGGAAGTGTGCTGTTACTTTGCCCCAGACTCTCTTATTTGGGTTCCCACACAGACAAAATAAAAAATCCCTGGGCCAGAGGTGGAGAGTGCATCACCTGCGTTTCACACACAACATATGAGTAACTCTTAATCAGCCTGAGCTGATGGAGACACCGGAGATAAACTGGGACCTGGAGGGAATATTCAGATGGTCATCTATTTTGATCAGGTGCATCACACAGTGTTACATTTCTTCTTCTTCTTTTTTTTTTTTTTTTTTTTGAATCGCCAGCATTAAAATATCACCCTGTCCTCTGCCTTAATAAGTACTTTTGTTGTTTGTTTTGTGTTTTAGGTTTGCATATCTTTGCTTTGTTTTAGAAAAAAAAAAAAAGAGTCCTGGCTTTTGAGTGAGTGAGGGCTTGGTCAGGTCCGACTCTGTGACCTCATAGATGGTAGCCCACCAGGCTCTTCTGTCCAAGGAATTTTCCAGGCAGGAATACTGGAGTGGGTTGCCATTTCCTACTCCAGCAAATCTTTACGGCCCAGGGATGGAACCTACATCTCCTGTATTGACAGGTGGATTCTTTATCACTGCACCACCTAGGAAGCCCATAGCGGAAACGAAGAGAAAAGATCCTAAGGTAAAATAGGATGTATTCAGCCACTGAGTATACATGTTATCTGTCCAGCCGCCATGAGTGTTGCATGCAATTTTGATTTCCATGGCTCTTCCTTTGTTCGTAAGCCACTTACGACAGCAACCAAGATTGCAGAACATACACAATGTGAGACATATGTTTACCTTGTGTATTTGGTGCGTCACCTACTAGAATGCAAAGGCAGGGATTTCTGACTGTCACGCCCCCTGCTGTATCTTCAATACCTAGAATGGTGGCTCAAACATAGTAGGTGCTCAGTAAACATGCTTTTGAACTGTGCTGTTGGAGAAGACTCTTGAGAGTCCCTTGGACTGCAAGGAGATCCAGCCAGTCCATTCTGAAGGAGATCAGCCCTGGGATTTCTTTGGAAGGATGATGCTAAAGCTGAAACTCCAGTACTTTGGCCCCCTCATGCGAAGAGCTGACTCACTGGAAAAGATTCTGATGCTGGGAGGGATTGGGGGCAGGAGGAGAAGGGGACGACAGAGGATGAGGTGGTTGGATGGCATCACTGACTTGATGGATGTGAGTCTGAGTGACCCCCAGGAGTTGGTGATGGACAGGGAGGCCTGGCGTGCTGCAATTCATGGGGTCGCAAAGAGTCGGACACGACTGAGCGACTGAACTGAGCTGAACTGAACTGAAACATTTGTTGACTATAGGATTGTGTTTGTGGATGTGTGAATGGCTATAGGTAACATCTGACATTGACTGTTGCCTGGAGTTTGGGCAATAGCTCTCTCACCATCTCACTCCACTCTTTACCAGAGAAGATGCTCAGACTGTCCAGTGAATAAGTAAGAAGGCCGGGGTTCTTTTGGAAATTCTCATATGCCTGAGGTCTCTCAAGTCCCCAGATGGAGAGATCTAGCCAGAGTCTTCCATATTTTGATAACTCTCAGATGTCTCAGAGTGATGGCTGAGCAGGTAAATATATAGCTGTGAGCAAAGAAGGTATCTTAGAATAGCCCTCTGGAACATTACCTTCTACTGGTTCAGAGGGTGTGATTTCTGTTGACAAGGATCTGGAAGCAAGTATCTGGTCAAATATGACCACCATATTTGGCAAAACTCTGAGGCAGATGATTGATCCGTTTTTGTTTTTGTTTTCCAGATAGTGGCAGTGTTTCAAAGACTAAGTCAAGGAGTAAAGCCCAGTAAGAACTGCTCATTATGGGTGACAAAAGGAAGCCAGGATGAAGAAGAGAAGCCTCTAGCCTTTCATACCACTGGTAAAGAATCTGCCTCCACTGCGGGAGACCCAGGTATGATTCCCGGGTCGAGAAGATCCCTGGAAGTGAATGGCAACTCACTCCAGTATTCTTGCCTGGAAAATCCCATGAACAGAGGAGCCTGGTGGGCTACAGTCCATGAGGTCACCAAGAGTCGGATATGATTGAGAGACCATCACTTCCACCACTGACCTCAGGAAGACTGGTCAATGCAGTTTCATAACCACTTGCAGGGTCCTGCCTTCACATACTCCCTGCCTTGGTGAACACACCGTATTGCATCATTCAGAACGCAAAGGTGTTGCTCTCAAATGCTCTCATTGGAAGCATCCTTCATGTCTGTTACCCCAGATGCCTCTTCCTGGTCTATGCCACCCTCTGGGAGTTCGTGCATTGTACAGCAACAATCACTTAGGTGAAACCCAAAGCTAGGCATCTGACAAGATGACCCCAATATCCACCAAAAGCTTGGCTATAAATTTCTACTCTTTTTTTATTATATCAAAGATTCTCAAATTATTTGTCTCATGACCTCTTTACACTCTTAAAAATTAAGAACTCAAAGGTTCTTTCTTAATATTGGTTAGATGTGACAATATTTACAGAATTAGCAAATAAGATTGAGAAGTCCTTAAAACAGTAATTTTAAATCTGTATCAGAATAACCAAGATAAACCATCATATGTTAATACAAATAAGGCATTTTTAATGAAAGGTAATATTCGGCAAAACAAAACAAAAACAATGAGAAGAGTAGGATTGTTTTATGTTTTAACAAATTCATTTAAACTTCAGTTTAATACCCCCAAAAAATGGCTGAATTCACATGGCTGCTTCTGCATTTTATGTAATGTGATATCACATACCTTGCAGATTCTGGAAAGTCCCACTGTATACTCACGAGAGAATGAAATTTAGAAAGAAAAAAAAAAAAAAACCTCTTAGTATGATTATGAGCGTCATATTGACCAATTTTCATTCATTCTTTTGAGTCTATTGTCTCCCTTCTCACTGAGGCTCTGAGCCAAAGGAATGGATGATCTTCTCTGGTGGAGGAGTAGAAAAATTCATTCTTCATGGTGACTACAGCACTCAGGACACAGAGACATAGCTTTCCATATCGTGACATTCTAGAGTCCATTCAATGTTAGTCTTCAGCATACTTCATCCTTGAAATCACTTTTGCCAGTGGTGGAGTGAGGGTAGGAACAATGGATATACCACTCTATCAAGAGCTGACCTTCCAGGAATTCCCTGGCAGTCCAGAGGTTAGGATTCTGCGCTCTCACTGCCAAGGGCCTGGGTTTAATCCCTGATCAGGGAATTAAGATCCTGCATGCCACAGGGCATGGCCAAAATAATAATAATTAATTAATTTTTAAAAAGAAAGCGGAACTCCAGGTTATAAGGGCAAGCTGCAGCACAATTGGGTTTCCCTGTCTCCCAATCTGCCCGGACCACAGGTGAAATAATAACATTGTATGAAATCAGGCAACCTACAGGGGAGCTGGCATCCAAAAGTATCCACTTCAACCTGAAGATAAGGTATTTTTCAGGATTGTATTCCTTTCAGAAATGATACAGAAGAAAACAACTCTGCTGATACTTGTTTCTTCATAACAATTCATCAGAAGCCTGCAGCAAGTAGCTGGCATCAGGAGAGTACCATTTCAACCCCAAGGCAAAGTATTTTTAAGGGCTGTACTACTGTCAGACTCTGTGTGACTGGACCCCACCAGGCTCCTCTGTCTATGGGATTCTCCAAGCAAGAATACCGGAGTGAGTTGCCATGCCCTCCTCCAGGAGATCTGACCTGCTCAGGGATTGAACGCACGTCTCTTGCATCTCCTGCATCGGCAGGCGGGTCCTTTACCAGCTGAGCCATCAGGGATTCCCTTCTTCTTTCAGAAATGATACCACAGAAAGCAGAAGGGCAGGCAGAGGATGCTTCATTTTAAGAATTGACCAGAAGTTTTCAACATTACGCATTTAGGGAGTGTCACTCTCCATTCACGCCTCTTTAATGTGGAGAGGGAAGAGGAGGCTCCCTCAGAAGTGTGCTTAAAGCTTCTCTGCTTACCTTAAAATGGAATTTCACAGAGTTTCGAGGGACTCAGAGTGTCCCCAGCCTCCAAATGGCCACAATCCAGCTTTGTGATTTAGGAGAGGAAGTAGCTGCTTGCAGAGACCCTGAGTCAATCCTGCTTCCCACAACTATCTGCCTAATTAGAAAATTCATTTTTTAAAATATCTGTTATTGAACTTCCCTGATAGTCCGGTGGTTAAGACTCCATTCTTCCACTGCAGGACGCACAGATTCAATCCCTGGTCAGGAAAGTTCTACAAGCTGTTTGGTGCAGCCAAAAGCAAAAAATAAAATAAAAAATAAATTATCTTTTATTCACATAAAACAAAATTATGATGAATATTCTTATAGTTAAACTTTTGCGCACATTTATGACTGTTTATAATAGTAGTCCTAGCTCCATTAACGAAGAAAAGGAAATGGTCCAGCCAAAGAGAATGATCTAAGTTCACAGTGTGAAAATAGCAAGTGTGTGTGAACTGCTTAAGGCAGGCCTGAGATATGGCAGGTTCTCAACAAAACACTATTTGTTTATTGCAACCATAATGTGCTGATCTGGGTCATACGCAGGTATTTTTAAAGATGGGCGAAATAAAAGGAAATGCCATTGAAACCGGTCCACAATATACTATGAAATGGGCTTCCCACATGGCTAAGATGGTGAAGAATCCACCTGCAATGCAGGAGACCTGGGTTCAGTCCCTGGGTGAAGAAGGTACCCTGGAGAAGGAAATGACTTCCCACTTCAACATTCTTGCCCAGAGAATTCGATGGACAGAGGAACCTGGTGGGCTACCATCCATGGAGTCACAAAGACTCGGACACAACTGAGCAACTAATACTTATCAGTTCATTTCAGCCACTCAGTCGTGTCCGACTCTATGTGACCCCATGGACTGCAGCAGCACCAGACTTCCCTGTCCATCACCAACTCCGAAACTCGCTCAGACTCATGTCCATCGAGTTGGTGATGCCATCCAACCATCTCATCCTCTATTGTCCCCTTCTCTTCCTGCCTCCAATCCTTCTCAGCATCAGGATCTTTTCCAATGAGTCAGTTGTTCCCATCAGGTGGCCAAACTATTGGAATTTCAGCTTCAGCAGCAGTCCTTCCAATAAATACTCAGGACTGATTTCCTTTACTGGCTGGATCTCTTTACTATCCAAGGGACTCTCAGGAGTCTTCTCCAACACCACAGATCAAAAGCATCAATTCTTCTGTGCTCAGCTTTCTTTATGGTCCAACTCTCACATCCATACATGACTACTGGAAAAACCATAGCTTTGAGTAGACGGAGCTTTGTGGGCAAAGTAATGTCTCTGTTTTTAATATGCTGTCTAGGTTGATCATAGTTTTTCTTCCAAGGAGCAAGAGTCTTTTAATTTCATGACTGCAGTCACCATCTGCAGTGATTTTGGAGCCCAAGGAAATAAAGTCTCTCACTGCTTCCATTGTTTCCCAATCTATTTGCCATGAAGTGATGAGACCAGATGCCATGATCTTCTTTTTTTGAATGTTGAGTTTTAAGCCAACATTTTCACTCTCTTCTTTCACTTTCATCAAGGGGCTCTTTAGTTATTCTTCACTTTCTGCCATAAGGGTGGTGTCATCTGCATATCTGAGGTTATTGATATTTCTCCCAGCAATCTTGATTCCAGCTTGTGCTTCATCCAGCCTGGCATTTCACATGATGCGCTCTGCATAAAAGTTAAATCAGCAGGGTGACAATATACAGCTTTGATGTACTCCTTTCCCAAATTGGAATCAGTCTGTTGTTGCATATCCAGTTCTAACTGTGGCCTCTTGACCTGCATACAGATTTCTCAGGAGGCAGGTAAGGTGGTCTGGTATTCCCATCTCTTTAAGAATTTTCCACTAGGAAGTAAAAATAATCATTCCAAAATACTATGTGCTTTGTGATCTCATTTGGTTTTGAATATGCTAAAAACATTACAGTTTTGTGTTTTTTTTTCTTCTAGTAATTTTATATATACTTTTGTAACTTTTTAATAAAAACTTCCTATCACATAAAAATATCCTGCTATTTTTTCAATTAAAAAGAATCATAGATCTTAATTTTAAAAATCTGAAAAAAACGAAGATACAACAAATTTGAAAGAATTTTACAGTAAACATCCATACACCTAAGCCTAGACTCTATCATTAATATTGTATATACAGTGTACTTGTTTGTCTCATATCTATGCATTTACCATCCTCTATTCAACAAGAAGATCAACCCAGTCCATCCTAAAGGAAATCAGTCCTCAATATTCATTGGAAGGACTGATGCTGAAGCTCCAATACTTTGGGCACCTGATGCAAAGAACTGACTCATTGAAAAAGACCCTGATGCTGGGAAAGATTGAAGACAGGAGGAGAAGGGGAAGACAGAGGATGAGATGGTTGGATGGCATCACCGACTCAATGGACGACTTTGAGTAAACTCCGGGAGTCGGTGATGGACAAGGGAAGCCTGACTTGCTGCAGTCCAGGGGGTCACAGAGTCAGACACGACTGAGCGACTGAACTGAACTGATTCATCAACAATCTATCTAGTTTTTAAAATTTTTTCAAAGTAATTGCCGACAATGCAATGCATTTCAAATAATTCAGCAGGGAGATGGTTAATTAGACTTCTGTATTTTTAAGTTTCTTACTTTGAGGTAAAATTTATATACAATGAAATTCAAATCTTAAGTATACAATTAGTAAGTCTTGAAAAATACCAACATTCATGCAGCCCTCTATAAAAATTTCATTTCTGATTAATTTTGTTAAAATGTTTTCCAGAAGTGAAGCCCATTGATTTTAAAAGGAAGGAAAGTGTTCTACATTCAAGTATTTAATTTGCCAATGTTACTAAAGTTTTCTGCCTTTCAGGCTCCCTCCTTCAAATAAAATGCTATGACCCCAAAGAGAGGTGGTACTTGGACCCTTCTTGGTAGCTTTAGTTGCGATCAAGGCTCCAATGAGGCACGAGGTGGCTTGGAAATGGAGTTGATCAAACTGGACAAACCCGTGGTTTTATCCAAGAGTGTTTCTGAAGGCAACCTGTAGATTTTCAGCAGAGAATCCTTTCCCCCATCCCCTCCGGAATGTCAGTTGTACTAGTAAAGAAGGACAGAAGTAGGATCTCATAGAAAGTCAAGAAGCATAAAAGGAGCGGTCTCTCCTCCAGCCCCACCTGCTAACAATCCTGGTGATTCGGGGTGAGGAAGACCAGAGTCAAGTCTGTACTCTGCTGCTGACCCGATAGGCAACCATGGCCAGATCTAGACATTCGCTGAGTCCATTTCCTCACTTACCAAGTGGGAGTCATCATAGTACCAACTTCCTAGAGCTTTGTCAGCGCTAAGTGAGATAATATACCTAAAAGCCTTTAGCACACTCCCTCATGCTCAATAAATGTCAGCTCCGATTATATTTATTTGCCAGAGTCAAAGGGGAAAATGAGTTATTTTCATGCTTAAGACTACTAAATACTTTATTTCATGCTTGGTATTTCTGTAGCACTTCCACAATTTCCTTCTTATTCTAGAAAATTCAAGCACCTGGCAAATTTCCTATTTTGGAAACCTACTTTAATCAAACTTTTCTTTTAGCCTGAAGTCTACAGTATTTGAGGTTCAGAAGTTCATCGTGTCTATTTTTATCTTCAGTTGGTCTGATAGCTGTTTTCTAATAGGAACTTTCTGGGAAAGAATAAGAAGATTATAACAATACTATTCTAAAATAAACTGTAGGGACTAAATATATAGCCCACTTTATTTAAGAAAGATATCTATATTCCAGAAATGGAACATTATGGTAATAATCCTTAATGGTTTTTGAGAATAAGAATCTATGGATTCATCTTTCATGTTTAGGTTTGTTTTTAACTTAAAAATCCAGTGAACTATAGATAGGGCCTCTTCCAAGTATTGTGTGTCTATGTGACGCTTAAGAACAGAATTACTGAGTTACCTATTAGGTAGAATGATACTGGAATAAAATTAGATGAGAAGTCACTTTGCACTTTTATCCAAGTTAGAACTATAAGATGCCTCAGAGAAGCTCCATAACATAAACGGTAATAAATATGCCCAATAAATATCTATGTAGATGCAGTAATAGAACATTTCTGGCAGTTTTGACTTCCAGTATTCTACTCTGGGGTACCCAAAGGCACGCTGTTATTACAAGACTAGTGTGTCAGTTTGGGATTTGGAACATCTGACCTTTGGTTACCTAATAGATCTGTGTCCACTGGACCCCCACTGTGACCCCCAAGTTGGCCAGTTGAATTCTGTATGAAGATTCCATTTTCTCCCAGCCAATACATTTTGTCTTCAACCAATTCTGTTTTAGGTTTCTCATTTTAGAAATTAAGGAGTCCTCGAGGCGTCGGTGCTCTGTAGTGTTAGAACCTTGTTGCTTGTCGGCCTGTGGCGTGTGCGCGGACATGGCCTCAAACATCTATACCCAACAAGCAACCCAAAGCTATGGGGCCTACCCAACTCAGCCTGAGCAGGGCTACTCCCAGCAGAGCAATCAGCCTTATGGGCAGCAGAGTTATGGTGGCTACGGCCAGTCTGCAGACACTTTGGGCTATGGCCAGAGCAGCTACCATAGTTCGTACGGACAGACCCAGAACAGCTATGGCACACAGTCAGCTCCCCAGGGATATGGCTCAGCTGGTGGCTATGGCAGTAGCCAGAGTTCTCAGTCGTCTTAGAGGCAACAGTCTTCGTACCCTGGCTATGGCCAGCAGCCAGCTCCTAGCAGCACCTCAGGAAGTTATGGTAGCAGTTCTCAAAGCAGTGGCTATGGGCAGTCCCAGGGTGGAGGCTGTGGCCAGCAGTCTGGCTATGGTGGGCAGCAGCAAGGCTATGGGCAGCAGCAGAGCTATAACCCGCCTCAGGGCTACGGGCAGCAGAACCAGTGCAGCAGTGGCAGCGGCGGCGGAGGGGGTGGCGGAGGGAGCTACGGCCAAGATCAGCCCTCCATGAGCAGTGGTGGCGGCGGCGGTGGTTATGGCAACCAGGACCAGGGTGGTGGCTATGGGGGAGGCCAGCAGGACCATGGGGGCCGTGGCCGGGGTGGTGGTGCTGGTTACAACCGCAGCAGCGGTGGCTATGAACCCAGAGGTCGTGGAGGTGGCCGTGGAGGCAGCGGCGGCATGGGCAGAAGTGACCGTGGTGGCTTCAATAAATTTGGTGGCCCTCGGGACCAAGGATCATGTCATGCCTCTGAACAGGATAATTCAGACAACAACACCGTCTTCGTGCAAAGGCTGGGCGAGCATGTTACAATTGAGTCTGTAGCTGATTACTTCAAGCAGATTGGTATCATTAACACAAATAAGAAAACAGGACAGCCCATGATAATCTGTACACAGACAAGGAAACAGGCAAGCTGAAGGGAGAGGCCACGGTATCATTTGATGACTCACCTTCCGCCAAAGCAGCTATTGACTGGTTTGATGGTAAAGAGTTCTCTGGGAATCCTATCAAGGTCTCATTCGCTACTCGGTGAGCAGACTTCAGTCGGGGTGGTGGCAATGGTTGTGGAGGCCGAGGGCAAGGAGGACCTCTGGGCCGTGGAGGCTATGGAGGTGGCGGCAGCGGCAGTGGTGGCCGAGGAGGATTCCCCAGTGGCGGCGGCGGCGGCGGAGGACAGCAGCGAGCAGGGGACTGGAAGTGTCCTAATCCTACCTGTGAGAACGTGAACTTCTCTTGGAGGAATGAATGTAACCAGTGTAAGGCCCCTAAACTAGATGGCCCAGGAGGGGGTCCAGGAGGCTCTCATATGGGGGGTAACTATGGAGATGATCGTCGTGGTGGCAGAGGAGGCTATGATCGGGGTGGCTACTGAGGCCGAGGGGGCGACTGTGGGGGCTTCAGAGGGGGCCGGGGTGGTGGGGACAGAGGTGGTTTCAGCCCTGGCAAGATGGACTCCAGGGGTGAGCACAGACAGGATCGCAGGGAGAGGCCGTACTACCCTGGCTCCTGAGGCCTTGGAGCAGCTTTCTTCCTGTACCAGTGTTACGACCCTCATTATTTTGTAAACTTCCGCCTCCTGATCACCCAGGGGTTTTTTGTGTCCAACTATGTAACTGTAACCATTCCTCTGGTTCCCATTAAAAACCATCATTTTAGTTAAATTTTCTTCCTTTTCCCCCTCTTCACTCTCCTGGAACATGAATGTCCAGGTCAAGAACGTGGGGAGTGTTTCCTCTATTCAGATCAACCAACCTGCCTTGTGGGAACTGGAATAAATTTGTTTGTTCCCACTCAGCAGGAACTAGAATAAAGTGTTTGATCCTTGGTTCATGGGGGGAAAAAAAAAAAAGAAAGAAATTAAGGTGATTCGGTGGTCCCTGCCATAGCCAAAACTTCTTACTCATAACTACATCTTTTGAATTTTTCCAGTTTAGCAGGTGACCCACCTTTCTTCTGCAAACTTCCATGCATGACGTGTGGAGGAAAGTCAGCATACAGTTGCTACTGGTTACCTATTTTGATACTTCCCAGGTGGTTAAGAACCCACCTACTAATGCAGGAGACACAGGAGGTATGAGTTCGATCCCTGGGTTGGGAAGATCCCTTGGAGAAGGAACTGGCAACCCACTCCAATATTCTTGCCTGGAAAATCCTATACAGAGAGGAACCTGGAGGGCTACAGTCCATGAGGTCCCAAAGAGTCAGACACTGCAGACTGAGCTACACACACATATATCTATTTCAATACCACCTAGACCTTTTTCAGTGTGTCTGCCCTCTGATGCCCTCTCGCAACACCTACCGTCTTACTTGGGTTTCCCTTACCTTGGACGTGGGGTATCTCTTCATGGCTGCTCCAGGAAAGCACAGCCGCTGCTCCTTACCTCAATATGCCAGCAAATTTGGAAAACTCAGCAGTGGCCACAGGACTGGAAAAGGTCAGTGTTAATTCCTCACCGCCGCCCCTCCTGATCTTGAACGTGGAATAGCTCCTCTAGGCCCTCCTGCGCCCATGCAGCCACCACTCCTTGGACGTAGGGTAGCTCCTCCTGGCCTCCGCCCCTGGCCTCGGGAAGGGGATAGCTCCTCCCGTTCACTGACCCTGACCTCGGAAGTGGGGTAGCTCCTCTCAGCTGCTCCTCCGCCGTCGCAGCCTGGCACTCTTGACTGCTGCCCCTGACCTCGGACACAGGGTAATTCCTCTTGGCCGCTGCCTCTCAGGCATGGGGTCCTCCCGGCTTCTGCCCCTGACCTCGAACGGGTGGTAGCTCCTCTTGGCTGCGCTCTGTGTGCCCTCACAGCCAGCTCTTCTTCCTGTGGATGGAGGGATGGAGTCAAGCCCTGAGCTGGGCCCAGGCCAGGAGAAGGCCAGATGTCCAGTCATGTTATGGCTCCCTGGAGACCACCCCGCCTCCTCTGGCCCAGTCGGTAGTTTCATTGGCCCTGGCACTAGATTAGGAACAACTATCGTGGTGGCAAGTTATAAGAAACATACTGGAGTATAAGGTGGAAATTAAAAAGGAGGTTTATTAGAAGCAAGTGGAGCCCAAGGGCAGGAGAGTTGAGCCTCGGGACAGTCCTGGGACCCAGAATTGGGAGGATAATGCCGTCTTTCTCCTCCTGCCTCCTCTTCTCCTTTCTGCTTTCCTGTCTTCCAGACCTTCTTCAATAACAAAGGGATCAACTGCAGGGTGGGGTCAGAGAATGCAATCTAATCACACTAGGACCACAGCCTCCTCTAACTCAATGAAACTAAGCCATGCCCTGTGGGGCCACCCAAGACGGGCGGGTCATGGTGGAGAGGTCGGACAGAATGTGGTCCACTGGAGAAGGGAATGGCAAACCACTTCAGTATTCTTACCTTGAAAACCCCATGAACAGTATGAAAAGGCTTTTGCCTATCATTTTTGATAGGACACTGAAAGAAGAACTCCCTAGGTCAGTAGGTGCCCAATATGCTACTGGAGATCAGTGGAGAAGTAACTCCAGAAAGAATGAAGGGATGGAGCCAAAGCAAAAACAATACCCAGTTATGGATGTGACTGGTGATAGAAGCAAGGTCCGATGCTGTAAAGAGCAATATTGCATAGGAACCTGGAATGTCAGGTCCATGAATCAAGGCAAATTGGAAGTGGTCAAACAGGAGATGGCAAGAGTGAACATCAACATTCTAGGAATCAGCGAACTAAAATGGACTAGAATGGGAGAATTTAACTCAGATGACCATTATATCTACTACTGCGGGCAGGAATCCCTTAGAAGAAGTGGAGTAGCCATCATGGTCAACAAAAGAGTCTGAAATGCAGTACTTGGATGCAATCTCAAAAATGACAGAATGATCTCTGTTCATTTCCAAGGCAAACCATTCAATATCATAGTAATCCAAGCCTATGCTCCAACCAGTAACTGAAGAACCTGAAGTTGAACGGTTCTATAAAGACCTACAAGACCTTTTAGAACTAACACCCAGAAAAGATGTCCTTTTCATGATAGGGGACTGGAATGCAAAAGTAGGAAGTCAAGAAACACCTGGAGTAACAGGCAAATTTGGCCTTGGAATGTGGAATGAAGCAGGGCAAAACTAATAGAGTTTTGCCAAGAAAATGCACTGGTCATAGTAGACACCCTCTTCGAACAACACAAGAGAAGACTCTACACATGGACATCACCAGATGGTCAACACCGAAATCAGATTGATTATATTCTTTGCAGCCAAAGATGGAGAAGCTCTATATAGTCAATAAAAACAAGACCAGGAGCTCACTGTGGCTCAGATCATGAACTCCTTATTGCCAAATTCAGACTTAAATTGAAAAAAAGTAAGGAAAACCACTAGACCATTCAGGTATGACCTAAATCAAATCCCTTATGATTATACAGCAGAAGTGAGGAATAGAATTAAGGGACTAGATCTGATAGAGAGCTTGATGAACTATGGATGGAGGTTCATGACATTGTACAGGAAACAGGGATCAAGACCATCCCCATGGAAAAGAAATGCAAAAAAGCAAAATGGCTGTCTGATGAGGCCTTACAAATAGCTGTGAAAAGAAGAGAAGCGAAAAGCAAAGGAGAAAAGGAAAGATTTAAGTATCTGAATGCAGAGTTCCAAAGAAAAGCAAGAAGAGATAAGAAAGCCTTCCTCAGCGATCAATGCAAAGACATAGAGGAAAACAAAAGAATGGGAAAGACTAAAGATCTCTTCAAGAAAACTAGAGATACCAAGGGAACATTTCATGCAAAGATGGGCTCGATAAAGGACAGAAATGGTCTGGACCTAACAGAAGCAGAAGATATTAAGAAGAGGTGGCAAGAATACATGGAAGAACTGTACAAAAAAGATCTTCACGACCCAGATAATCATGATGGTGTGATCACTCATCTAGAGCCAGACATCCTGGAATGTGAAGTCAAGTGGGCCTTAGAAAGTATCACTACGAACAAAGCTAGTGGAGGTGATGGAATTCCAGTTGAGCTGTTTCAAATCTTGAAAGATGATGCTGTGAAAGTGCTGCACTCAATATGCCAGCACATTTGGAAAACTCAGCAGTGGCCACAGGACTGGAAAAGGTCAGTTTTCATTCCAGTCCCAAAGAAGGGCAATGCCAAAGAATGCTCAAACTACCAGACAATTGCATTCATCTCACACACTAGCAAAGTAATGCTCAAAATTCTCCAACCCAGGCTTTAGCAATATGTGAACCGTGAACTTCCAGATGTTCAAGCTAGTTTTAGAAAAGGCAGAGGAACCAGAGATCAAATTGCCAACATCCGCTGGATCATGGAAAAAGCAAGACAGTTCCTAAAAATATCTATTTCTGCTTTATTGCCTGTGCCAAAGCCTTTGACTGTGTGGATCACAATAAACTGTGGAAAATTCTGAAAGAGATTGGAATACCAGACCACCTGACCTGCCTCTTCAGAAACCTATATGCTGGTCAGGAAGCAACAGTTAGAACTGGACATGGAACAACAGACTGGTTCCAAATAGGAAAAGGAGTACGTCAAGGCTGTATATTGTCATCCTGCTTATTTAACTTCTATGCAGAGTACATCATGAGAAACGCTGGACTGGAAGAAGCACAAGCTGGAATCAAGATTGCCGGGAGAAATATCAATAATCTCAGATATGCAGATGACAGCACCCTTATGGCAGAAAATGAAGAGGAACTAAAAAGCCTCTTGATGAAAGTGAAAGAGGAGAGTGAAAAAGTTGGCTTAAAGCTCAACATTCAGAAAATGAAGATCATGGCATCAGGTCCCATCACTTCATGGGAAATAGATGGGGAAACAGTGGAAACAGTGTCAGACTTTATTTTGGGGGGCTCCAAAATCACTGCAGATGGTGATGCAGCCATGAAATTAAAAGACACTTGCTCCTTGGAAGGAAAGTTATGACCAACCTAGATAGCATATTGAAAAGCAGAGACATTACTTTGCCAAAAAAGGTCTGTCTAGTCAAGGCTATGGTTTTTCCAGTAGTCATGTATGGATGTGAGAGTTGGGCTGTGAAGAAAGCTGAGTGCCAAGGAATTGCTGCTTTTGAACTGTGGTGTTGGAGAAGACTCTTGAGAGTCCCTTGGACTGCAAGGAGATCCAAGTAGTCCATTCTGAAGGAGATCAGTCCTGGGATTTCTTTGGAAGGAATGATGCTAAAGCTGAAACTCCAGTACTTTGGCCACCTCATGCGAAGAGTTGACTCATTGGAAAAGACTCTGATGTTGGGAGGGATTGGCAGCAGGAGGGTAAGGGGACGACAGAGGATGAGATGGCTGACTCAATGGACGTGAGTCTGAGTGAACTCCGGGAGTTGGTGATGGACAGGGATGCCTGGCGTGCTGCGATTCATGGGGTCGCAAAGAGCTGGACACGACTGAGCAACTGAACTGAACTGAGACCGTTTTAAGTTTTTGTAAAAATAAGAATCATAAACTTTGTATTAAATGCTTCCTCTGTGCCAGTCATCATGCTAATATGAAATCATGCATGATATCATGATAACACAACAATCTGATGAGATTAATAACATCCCCATTTACAGACAAGGAATCTGGGGCTCCAAGGCCTTAGGGAATTTGGCCAAATGACACAGCTTATGAATCACAGTTGGAACTTGAACCTAAATTTTGTCTGATTCTGATGCCTGTTCATCCAACTGTCTTATTTGAAAGCCTCTTCTCTACTTCAGGGACAACTCTGCAGAGGAAGCGGGAGTGCAGGCTGTAGACGAGTCCAGAGCAGCCCAGCTGGAGCGCATCACCGAGTCCGTGCCAGTTGCTGGAAGAAGCAGCTAACACTGATGGCCCCCTGGGTCTCATGGGGTGATGAGGAAGACGAGGCAGGAATCAGCTGAGTGTCTTGTACCTTGCTAGCTACACGAGGCAGAAGAGAGCATGCTAGGGAGAGAAGGGGGACGCATAACTGAGCCTGAACTTCATCCCTTTAGGTTATTGTTATGACCCACACCAGAGGCTTAGGAGTTTTTCTGCTCTGTAGATTTATGTCACATTTGAAGAACCTAAGTCACAACACTACACAGAATGGTGTGACACACGCATTGATCTCCTCAGTAAACTGATAGTAACATGAGGGAGATGACATGTCTTTTTCCACTTTGAATCTGGGACACGGCCTGACACTCAGGAGGAAATCCAAAATGGTGAATCAAGGAACAGCTGAATTAGAACAAAACACATCCGAGCTATATACACACACACACAGACTTGCTAAGACGTCCGCGTATCAACCAACTTATTTATGCCAGGATCTCTGCCTAGAATCTTTGCCACCTTCCCCTTACCTCTAAAAACAATCTCACCCTTCAAGGTCCCAATTCAAAGTTTCACTTCTTCTGTGAAGATTTTGCTACACCATTTTCCCAATGTAGCTCTGACTGTGTATGTTTCTGCTATTTATATTTCATAGTTCAACGCATGGGGTTCTTTCTTTCTTGACTGGTCTTCTGAACAAGAGTATATATTCCCAAAGGATATAGACAGTTTGCATTTTAGACTTTAATAAAAGACTCCTAAATGACCAGAAATCCTACACACTGCTGATTAAGTGGATGTAGTGCTTTTGAAAACCCTTTCGTAGTATTTATTATAGATAAATATGTGCATATCCTATGAGCTAGCAAGTAGACTTCTAAGTTTGTGTTCATCAGAAATGCATATCTCCTGTTCACCAAAACACATCACCTAAAATGTTCTGGTAGTTCACTTAGCCATAGCTAAAACTCAACAATTATGCAAATTCTCTCAATATTAATATGTCAGCATAGGTATATTGTATAGCAATGATAATGAATAAACTTCAAATACATGTAAGAAAAAAGTTTAATAAAAATAATACTTAGCAAAAGCAGCCAAACACTAAATACTTCAACATCCCATTTATATAAATTTCAAAAACAAGAAAAATGCAATCTACATAGATAATTAGAAGTCAGGATGATGGTTGGCACTGGGGCAGGTGTGAGGCTAGAACCAAAGACGGTGGCAGGAGTGCAGACAGTGCTCTGATTATTGATCTGGGTGCTCGTTTCACATTCGTTTCACTTTGTGAAAACCCACTAAACTGAAAACTCACAGGTAACTTATTCTGTCTGTGTGTTATACTTCTGTATAGAGTGTACTTGTTTTGCTTTTTAAGACAACCAAGGAAATTTTTCAGTTCAGGCCAAGATGGTATAAAAGGGACCGGATATACTCACCTATTGTAAACAATTAGAAAACCAAACCAAATACATGAAGCAGTGGTTTTCAGAAGCTGAATAACAAGCAACCCAGGACTGCCATGCCTGAAAGAAGGGAACAGGTAAGGCTCTCTCAGTGTTCCAGTCTCATTGGCAGGAGGCAGTCAGTCTTCAGTCTGCAACATGGGAACAGGGAGCCCAAAAACAATCTAATTGTCTAGCAATGCGCTTCTAGATAACCCAAGTGTCAAAGGAGAAATTGCAATGAAAATTAGAAATAAAAAATACAGCTAATAAAAATAAGAGCCAAACATATCAAATTGTGTGCAATGTTGTTAAAGCAGTGCTTAAAGGATATTTCAATTAAAGTCTTATATTCTTATATTATTAATAGAAAAGAAAAAAGAAGCAATTATCTAAGACCAAACTTTAAGAAACTAGAAAAAGATTAAATTAAACCCTAATAAAGGAAAAAAAAAATGAAATGATGAAGAAGATAACCATAAAATGGGAAGCAGGAAAACTGTTAGTTGTTGAAAAGTTAGTTTGCTTAAAAGGAACAGCTCTAGCCAAAATAAACAGAAAAAAAAAAAAAGAGAGAGACTACACAAATTACTGTTATAAGGAATGAAAGAGTGGACCTCACTACAAAGCCTAGAGATTTTAAAATATCAGTAAGGTAATATACTAACACTTTAATGACAAGATAGCCAACACTTGGAATATGGATGAATCTCTGAAAAATACAAACTACCAAAACTCATTCACTGAAGAAGAACTAGATAATGTCAATAGTTTGATATATATTTTTAAAATTAATTTTATGATTAAAAAACTTTCCCACATACAAACAACAAACTCAGAGACAGATGGCGTCACTGATGAATTCTACCAAATATTTCAGTAGCAAATAATAGCAGATTATTCAAATACTTCCAGAAAATAGAGAAAACCCATACCAGCTCATTTTATGAGACCATCATGACCCTGATTTTAGCCATTATTATAAAATCCAGACCAAAAATTATAAGAAAAAAATATTTGCAGACCACAGTCTCTTATGAACATGAATACAAAATTATCAAACATTTTTTAGAAAATAAATCCAGAAATATGTAAATAAGATACTATATCAGGATTAAGTGAGGTTGATCCCAGGAATGAAAGATTGGTTTAACATTTGAAAAGGGATGTAGCTCATCATATTAACAGTCTGGGGAATAAAAGCCACATGATTACCTCAGGAGATGCCAAAAATGCATTTGACAAAACCCAACATCCACTCATCACTCATTAAACTTCCTCAAACTGAGAAAGAGAACCTAAAAACAAAAACAAAACTACAACTAACATACTTATTGGTGAGAAAAATTTCCCCCTCTCAACAAGAATAAGAATGAATGTTCATTCTCACTACTCCTAATCCAGCTAGGGGTCCTAACAAGCATAATAAGGCAAGAAAAAATAATAATAAAAGGCACATATGCTGAAAAAGAAGAAAGCAAATCTTGTCATGATCATTTATATGCATATTCTAAGAAATTATTTTTAAAGCTACTAGAACTCATAACAAGTTTAGCAAAGATATAGTCCACAAGGTCAATATTTTAAAAGTCAATTATATTTTCACATACTAGAAATAAACAACTGTAAACAGAAATATAAAAGACATAATCTCTGAAAAAGCACAAACACACAAGATACTTTTGGACAACTTTATGCAAAAAAAAAATGTGCAAAACCTTGATGAGAGAAATTAAAGAATACCTGAATTAAAGAATTAATTAGAATTAAAGAATTCTTTAATAAATTAAAGAATTAAATAAATGAAGCAGCACACCATGTTCACACACTTAGTCTTGTTACGATACCACTCTCCCTAAATTAACACATCAATGACATTCTATCAAAATCCAGGAAGATATGTTTGTAGAAATAGACAAGTCATTCTAAAATTTATACGGAAATTTAACCAAGAATACCCAAAACAATTTTGAAAAAAAAACAAATTTAAAATCATGTTAATACTATCTCAAGACTTACTATAAAACTACAATAATCACAACAGTATGATATTGGCATAAAGTTACTAAGCTAGTCCAATGGAATAGAAATGTGTTCAAAAACAAATCTAGATATATACCATGAAATATTTTTCCAAGATAATTTATTACAAAATGGATAATCTCAACAAATTGCACTGAAACGACTGGGCAGCCATATGTGAAAAATGAACCTCAATGTTTCTCTCATACTATCAAAATTAACTAAATTAGCACACACTGGTAGTACATGCGTGCTAAATCACTTCGGTCCTCTCCAGCTCTTTGCAACCCTATGGACTGTAGCTAACCAGGCTTCTCTGTCCATGGGACTCTCCAGGTGAGAATGCTGGAGTTGGTTGCCATTCTCTTCTCCAGGGGATCTTCCTGACTCAGGGATCAAACCCAGGACTCCCACATTGGCAGGTGTGTTCTTTACCCTAGCGCCACCTGGGAAGCCCAAAGCTGATAGCAGTAGACCTAACTTAAAGGCTAAATCAAACTTCTGGAAGAAAACATAAGAGACATCCTTTGCGATATTTGGTTAGTCTAAATTTTTTGGAGAGGACAGGTAGCATAAACTATCAAAGAAAAAAATAATGAATTTGATTTCATAAAAACTTTTAACCTGTTGCCCTTCAAAAATCTCTCAAAGATCAAAAGGCAAACCACAGACTAGGGTAAAATTTGTCCAAAACCCAACTCTGACAAAGAACTTTATCCAAAATGTATAAGACCTTTTACAACATAATAATAAGAAGCGAAAAAAGAAAAAAGAAGAAGAAGCAAAACTATATAATTTTAAAAAATGGAAAATAACTGAAGATATATGGATGACAAATAAGCACATGAAAAGATGTTCAACATCATTAGTCTTAAGGGAAATGCAAATCAAAACCCCAATGACATACCACTGCACACACATTAGAATAGCTAAAATTAAAATGACTGATATTAAATAATCTGGCACTAAAATCATGGCAGCCGGTCCCATCACTTCATGGCAAATAGACACAGAAAAAGTGGAAACAGTGACAGACTTTATTTTCGTGGGCTCCAGAATCACTACGGATGGTGACTGCAGCCGTGGAGTTAAAAGACACTTGCTCCTTGGAAGAAAAGCTATTCCAAGCCTAAGACAGCATATTAAAAATCAGAGACATCACTTTGCCGACAAAGGTCTGAATAGTCAAAGCTTTGGTTTTTCCAGTAGTCTTGTATGAAGGTGAAAGTTAGACCATAAAGAAAGCTGGGTGCCAAAGAATTGATGCTTTCGAAACGTGGTGCTGCAGAAAACTGTTGGAAGGTCCCTTGGACAGCAAAGAGATCAAACCAGTCAATCCAAAGGACCTCAGCCGTTAATATTCATTGAAGGACTGATGCTGAAACTGAAGCTACTTTGGCCACCTGATGTGAAGAGCTGACACGTTGGATAAGACCCTGATGCTGGAAAAGACTGAGGGCAGGAGGAGATGGAGGTGGTAGAGGATGAGATGGTTCAGTGGCATCATCGACTCAATGGACATGAGTTTGAGCAAGCTCCAGGATATAGTGAAGGACAGGGAAGGCTGATGTTCTGCAGTCCATGGGATTGCAGAGTCAGACACAACTGAGCGACTGAACAACCACAATGTTAAATAATAGCTAGTGTTGGCAAGTATGCGAAAGAACTGGAAGAATCTTACCTTGCTGGCGGAAGATAAAAATGATATAGCCACTTTGGGAAAGAGTTTGGCAGTTTCTTTTATTTATTTTTTTTTTTTTTTTTTTTTTTTTTTTTTTTTTAAAGTTACATATAAACCTACCTTATGAGCCAGCAATCATCTTCTTTGGTATTATTCCAAGAGAATGAACACAAACTTCCACACCCAGGTACTCATCAGTTGGTGAATGGAGAAATAAACTTTCATGCATCTACACAATGAAATATTACTCAGCAATAGAAAGAAAAATGACCAAGATACAAAACATCATGGATGAATCGCAAAAGCATTAAGTGAGTGGGAAAAGCTGTATAGAAAGGACTATACATAGTATGATTCCATTTCCATGAAATTCTAGCAAAGGCAAAACTTTAGCGACAGAAAGCAAGTAACTGTGGTTGCCAGAAGGGGAGTAGAAGGGGAGTAAATTAATGACACTGGAGCATGAAGTAACATTTTGGCATAAAGGAAATGCCCTACATTCTGATTATGGTGGTGGTCACATGACTGTATGCATTTCTCAAGACTCATCTCTTAAAAATCAGTGATTTTATTGAGCGTAAATTATATTTTTATGGAGCTGACGAAAAAGTCTTCAAAGAAAAAAAAAAGACAGCGACTAAACCACCCCATACATACCTACAAGACATATGCATCCATACTTTCGAAATTAAACCCTTACATCCATTGAGAACCTATGGGATGGGAGGAAATATTTGTAAATGATATGACCAATGGGGTGTTAATACCGAAAATATAGAAACATCATATACAACTCAACATCAAAAAAGCAAACAACACCATCAAAATATGTACAATAACGTAAATAGACATTTCTCAGAAAAAGAACCACAGATGTCCAATGGGCACATGGAAAGATGCTCAACATCACTAATAATTAGAGAAATGCAGATCAAAACTACAGTGAGGTATTACCTTACGTGAGTCTGAATGGCTATCATAAAAAGCCTACAAATAATAAATGCTGGAGCGGATGTAGAGAAAAGGGAACCCTCCTACACTGTTAGTAGGAATGCAAATTGGTGAAGCCACTATGGAAAGCAGTATGAAGTTTCCTTTATTTATTTATTTTTTAATATAAATTTATTTCTTTTAATTGGAGGCTAATTACTTTACAATATTGTATTGGTTTTGCCATACATCAACATGAATCCACCACGGGTGTACACGTGTTCCCCATCCTGAAACCCCCTCCGTCCTCCCTGCTGGTACCATCCCTCTGGGTCGTCCCAGTGCACCAGCCCCAAGCATCCAGTATCACGCATTGAATCTGGACTGGAGATTTGTTTCATATATGATATTATACATGTTTCAATGCCATTCTCTCAAATCATCCCACCCTCTCCCTCTCCCACAAAGTCCAAGACTGTTCTATACATCTGTGTCTCTTTTGCTGTCTCACATAGAGGGTTATTGTTACCATCTTTCTAAATTCCATATATATGTGTTAGTATACTGTATTGGCGTTTTTCTTTCTGGCTTTCTTCACTCTGTATAATAGACTCCAGTTTCATCCACCTCATTAGAACTGATTCAAATGTATTCTTTTTACTGGCTGAGTAATACTCCATGGTGTATATGTACCACAGCTTTCTTATCCATTCATCTGCTGATGGACATCTAGGTTGTTTCCATGTCCTGGCTATTATAAACAGTGCTGTGATGAACATTGGGGTACATGTGTCTCTTTCAATTCTGGTTTCCTTGGTGTGTACGCCCAGCAGTGGGATTGCTGGGTCATAAGGCAGTTCTATTTCCAGTTTTTTAAGGAATCTCCACACTGTTCTCCATAGTGGCTGTACTAGTTTGCATTTAAGGTTCCTTTAAAAACTAAAATCAGAGCCACCATATGAACCAACAATCCCACTCCTGGGTATATATCTAGAAAAGAAAATGAAAACTCTGATTTGAAAAAACACTTATGCCCCAATGTTCAAAGCAGTAGTTTACAGTATCCAAGACATGGAGACAACCCAAGTGCCCATCAAGAGATAATTGGCTTAAGACGATGTGATATATATATGGGATGGAACATTATTCAGCCATGAGAAAAGAGGCAAATATCGCCATTTGCCACATCCTGGATAGAACTAGAGCATATGACACTTAGAGGAGTAAGTCAGGCAGAGAAAGGTAATAGGATACCACTTATATGTGAAATCTGAAAAAGTATACAAGTTAATCTGTATACAAAACAGAAACAGACTCACAGATACAGAAAACAAACATGATTGTTAAAGGAGAAAGTGGGGGAAGGAATAAATCAGGAGTATGGGGTTAACAAACTACTGTACATAAATAGATAAACAACAAGGATTTGCTATATAGAACAAGGAACTATATTTAATATCTTATAATAACCTACAAAGAAAAATAATCTGAAAATATAGATGTATGTAACTGAATCACTTTTCTGTATGCCAGAGAGTAACACAATATTATAAATCACTATATTTTAATTAAAAAAATAAAACCTTACAGTCATGTAGAATGAAATGCCAATTATCTAAAATAACAGCTTGTAAAATGGCAAGTCTTTGATAATATTTTTATATACTTGCTTGCTCCCTTTCCACCCTGAAGAATATGATACTTACATATTTTCTGTACACCACTAGTATATAATATAGCATTGTCAGTATTTCTCTAACAACCACCTGCAAACATTTATTAATTCTAGTGCCTGACAAAAACTTTCCATTTCTTAGAGGACAAAATAGCACTATGGTTGATGAAAAACTAATTCTTAATCCATATTCAGATATATTTTGTCAGACTATTTCATTTAACAATGTTTGTGAAGAGGTTTTCCATCTGGGTAACCATCTCCTAGGAAAAAACTCAAAAGCCATGCTGACTCCGTGGCGAGAATTTACTCTCTTTCTTACAACACACAGAACACAATTCAAGGTTAAGGGCAGAATACCAAAGATTTGCTCCATGAGCCGTTTTAATGGCAAAGGAACCTTGACTTTGGCTTATTATATAACTTCAACTAAAGGCGACCTTCAACATATGAAGATTTCATTTTCACAAATAAATGGTTGGACTGATGTCTTTTATTAGATTCACAAACAGTAATCAGCATAGATGCTTTCAAGGCCACAATCTTTGTTTTAATTCAAACTACAGATAACAGAACGGAAGTCATGGGCGGCACTAAAAGCTAAAGTAATCTTTGTTTCTTAGGAACACATAGCTATTTACTTAAGGATCTCATTCTGCCACTTCCCAACATTATCAACACTTATCATATTTATTCTGTTAATGGATGGATTTATTGTTTGTGTATAATAATTTAGGCCCAAGCTGCATTGATGTGTTTTATGGCGTATAGTCAACGCCGATATATTACGGGTCTATAACCGCTCCATAAACTGCAGATGCCATCATTGAAATGAATGAGCCCAAGTATCTACCGAGCTGTTTTTAATTATATGTTTATCTTTCCTCATTCCTTTGGCTCACATTTTATTTATACCACATGTGGTTACATGTGGTAGAGAAGCAATTTTAGAGGGTTTTGGAAACCCTAAGCAATCATCTTATTTTACTCAGCAAAGCCACATTACTTACATTGACAGCAATTATGTCTCTATATATCATAACATTTATACAATTTCTGGTCCCTTCCAACCACACTATTACCATATGAATTCTCAAAAAGACAGAAGACTTTAAAATGAATCTTATTCATTGATCTTGAAATTCCTAATGATTTTCCCTCATTGTGTTTGTAGTTATAACCATGCCATAATGCCTAAGCGTAATTATTGAATTATCCTATATCATCCTACACTAAAAGAAAATCACAAATATTTACTGAAAATTTTAAATTTTCAAAGGAAATAATTACACATAGTTCCAACTGAAACAGCTATTTTGATTCATAGAGTTTATCTAGGCATGCATTACCTTCATTTTTAATTAATAGGGTCCCAACAGACTAAAATTATCCTATTGCCGAGAACCCAGGTTTATCATGAGGCAGGCATGGTCATTTTCTACCTGTGTGGCTTCAGCTCACACTTTCCAACCTCACCCACACTGTTGGCAGTGATAGCTCCTCTGTCTTGCTCTCTATGGAATGAGAGCCTCTCTCTCACTCTCTTCCTGGTGACTCTAAGCCTGGCTTTACCTGCCTTCTGCCCTGAAGCCCAGAACTCATGCCCTTCAGACACTCCATATTTACACCTATGTTCTTTTCTGCCTGGTCCAAACTTCCTGCTTCTCCAAGAGTGCTTTACACTCAAGTCCACTTGAATTATGGCAGCAGCTTTGAAAGATCAAACTTCACTTTCATTTTTCTGTGGGCTGTTAATTCCTGCACACAATTACTGTTTGAATTTTTTTCAATGCTTGTTCTGATGCTTAGTATCATGAATAAAATCATTAATAGGACTTTATTAAGGGAAAAATGTTTTCTTACTTTACAACTCAGCTTCATCTAACTGGTCAGATTATCTGATTTAAGAGAACTTAGAGACTGTGGGTTTTATCATCAGGATTAGGCTCTTGGAAAAAGTTGACAGGTTGTCTAGAGACAGCATAGATTGGGCAAGTATATTGAGATGTTCAGAAGAATTACCATTACAAACCCACTTATACACGTACTGCTTTGGACAGGTGAAGGGTCAAGGGCTTATCAAACAATTGTATCCAGTGCATCCAGACAGACAGGTATAGCTAGGCTCACATGCACAATTTAGTCTCCATCAGACTGACTGTCACTTACACTTACAACATTGGCTCGAGATACGTCTACTTCAGCTAACTTGCTATAAACCAGATATACACGCCCAGCAAAGCACAAGGGGAGGTAGGCTTCTCCTGGGACATATTTCATCACAGAATGGAAGCCATACATGCCTTCTGATAAACATCCTTGACTTTTTAGAGAAGGAAGCTCAAAAGGCCAATGGTTTGTTTCAAAGCAGGGAAAGTAGCCAGGGGAAAGCATTAGTTTCGTTCCATTTTGTGTTTCAAGAATTTAGTCTGTGCCTAAATCTGAATTTGTATTTCTAGGGGACGAGTTAACGCTTAGAAGCATGTGTAGCACCTTTCATTGCTTAGAGCATTTTGGACAGCTCCTTTAAATCTTAGAGAAGATTGAACAACTGTTTAATTGTGGCATTAGGCACTGTTCTAGTTGTTAGGGATACTGCAGGGGGGAAAACATAAAATACTGTCCTCATGAACCTTCCATTCTAGTCCAGAAGACACAGCAAAACAAAGAACTGACATGTCGCTGAATGCCAGGCAATAATAAGGATCATAAAGCAATAAAAAAAGAGTACAGGCTAAACACAGAAGTTGGGGGAAGGGAACAATTTTACAGCTACAACAGTCCGAAAGGGTCTCTCTGAGGACCTAAGCCCTACATGCCTGAAAAGCAAGACCCAGATCAATATCAGGGAGAGGAGTCTTCCAGCAAAAAGAAGAGAAAGTCCAAAGTCCCCGAGGTAGAGGGAAATAGCCTGGGTCTGTTCAAGGATCAGTAAGAGGCCAATGTGCCTGGAGCGACGGAAGCAAAGGAGACAGGTTAATATTCTCCAGCATGGTCATTTCATATCATGTTAAATATTTTTCTCCATAGCATGCCAAGTAAACGCTGCTTCAAATCAAGATTTTTTCTTTTTTTCCTGACCCCCCAACCTGACTCAAAAGTCACCCTTTGTTTGAATTAATTATTTAATCACTTTCATCACACATGCCTTCAAGAACCATTTTGTGTTTAATTCAAGACAGTTGGCTTTCTCTTTGAAGGCAGATTAAAAACGGAGTGGCCGAATGGAGAGGTGGTGTCTTAAGCTGCGAGCTGCTTCAGAGAAGCGCCAGGAGGGGTATGTCCGTGGCACTTGTCTTTGATTCACAAGAGCCGTTTCAATTCTGGTGGCAACAGACTCCAAATTTACCCCAGTGACAATGATCACTTCACAGAGCAGGGAGCCAATACAATAAATAAATGAACCCAGTGTATGAGCCACACCTGCCCAGCGCCCGTCATGATGTAATCAAAGGGCTCTGGAAACAGAGGATGGCCGAGGGTTAAGCTGGGTTAGAGAGAGGGCAGAACCCCATCACGCCAAGACCCACCCTGGCCGCTGTGTGATCTCCTGGCTGAAGCTCTGTCTGGTTTGTCTGATTTTTTTTGTTGTTGTTATTAGACAGCTGTGATCTCCTCCCTTCAAACCCTTGTCACCGCTGTTCACAGTGATGTAAGTGATATGATTAGGGAACATGGCATCTTGTGTAATCGGTCATAATCACCATCTGAGGGTTTCAGGAGCGCGACACACGCCTCCAGAGGTGCCTGAAAGCCGGCGTGCAGAATAACAGGGGACCACTTGCGTCTCCGCTCCTTGCGCACACACCTCCTCTCAGCCAACACGTGGAACTTCCCACCTTCCACACGCTCGAGACCCCTTTCTCTTTTTTCATGTGTGAGATGAAAAAACTGCAGTTCTCCATCAAGGTGTTCTACATAAGAGGATTTTCCAGATGATTGAAAGATTTCCCTGTAAGTGTGCAAATAAGTCATCTTTCAATGCAATTTAAAAAGAGAAATCTTTTAAAACAGGTTCAATTCTGTCACTTAAAATATATGGTAAACCTCTTTCTTTCCTCTAAAATAAATAGATTATTATTTAGCAGTACCTCAAGGTCAAAGGAACCTCATTCTTAATGTCTGAGACGATATAATGAAGTCTTTGTACATGCATGTTCAGCTGCTTCAGTCATGTTCAGCTCTTTGCAACCCCATAGACTGTAGCCCACCAAGCTCCTCTGTCCATGGGGATTTTCCAGGCAAGAATACTGGAGTGGGTTGCCATTCCCTTCTCCAGGGGATCTGTTTCCTGCATCGCTTGCACTGCAAGCTGATTCTTTACTATTGAGCCACCAGTGAAGCCCAGTGAAGTCCTCAGGATTTGTAAAGGGTTCAGTTCAGTTCAGTTCAGTCGTTCAGTCGTGTCCAACTCTTTGTGACCCCATGAATCGCAGCACGCCAGGCCTCCCTGTCCATCACCAACTCCCGGAGCTTGCTCAAACTCATGTCCATCGAGTCAGTGACGCCATCCAGCCATCTCATTCTCTGTTGTCCCCTTCTCCTCCTGCTTTCAATCTTTCCCAGCATCAGGGTCTTCTCCAATGAGTCAGTTCTTCCCATCAGGTGGCCAAACTATTGGAATTTCAGCTTCAGCATCAGTCCTTCCAATAAATATTCAGGGCTGATTTCCTTTAGGATTGGCTGGTTTGAGCTTCTTGCAGTCCAAGGGATTCTCAAGAGTCTTCTCCAAAACCACAGTTCAAAAGCATCAGTTCTTCGGCACCCAGCTTGCTTTATGGTCCAACTCTCACATCCATATGTGACTACTGGAAAAAACATAGCTTTGACTAGATGGACCGTTGTCAGCAAAGTAACATCTCTGCTTTTTAATATGCTGTCTAGGTTGTTCATAGCTTTTCTTCCAAAGAACAAGCGTCTTTTAATTTCATGACTGCAGTCACCATCTGCAGTGATTTTGGAGCCCAAGAAAATAAAGTCTCTCACTGTTTCCACTGTTTCCCCATCTATTTGCCATGAAATTTCTTGGCTTACTGACCATCATCTAGTTCTAGATAGGCCCCACTTCTGAAATTATTTTTTATTTACTCAGATTGCTAAGCTGATCAGAACAAGATGTAAATTAAAATATATAGGCTCTAAGTGAGACCATGAAAGGTTTTGAAGAAAGAGTGAGGCAAAGAACTAAGCAGATTTAGGATTTTTTATGTATGTTGTCACGTTACATTAAATTTAGATTCTTCCTTTCAGACGGTTGAAGTGTGCTATTAGTAAGACCTGGACACATGAGGCATCTATTTTTAATTTTCTTTTTATTCCCTTAAAAACAATGATTGGAGAGTCAGAGCTCACAAGACTTCTTGAGTTCCACTTCCTTTCAGAATCTCAAGCAGGAGTTAGTGAGTCCTTCCCCCAGAGAACAGTTGTGACTACTGTACAAGAGAATATTAATGCAACGCCACACCCAGTAATAAGCAGGTAACGAGCAAATGTTCTTCGGAGGCTTCTCACTCTCCAGAGTGTACTGAGATCTTCAACTGTTTTTCTCTCTATACCCATGGGGGTCTAGAAATCCGCATGCCCAGACTGAACCCAGACCAATTATATTGGAACCATGCAGGGAGGAAACCAAGCATCAGTATTTCCAGCACTACTCAGGGGACCACTGCATGTAGCCAGCTTGGATAACACAGCTCTCCACTGTCACCCCTTCTCATGGCTTCCCTAAACATCGGTACACAGAGGCCTGGGCCTGCTATCTCTAGCCTTCACAATCAATGGAATTGTTCAATTCCATATTTTTAGCAACTTGTAGGCAATCGATATGCCAGCCATTACCTGAAATTCTTGTAATTTCACATCTAAGTTTGCTTCCTCCCCAGTCCTACCTGAGATAGCATGGTTCTAAACCTTCCCTGCCTAAGCCCACCCTCACCACTCCCCTGGCCATCAGAGCTCAGAATCATAAGTATTTTATTTCTCCCCATCACCTAAAGAGTCCTCAAGTTCTCTCTTTGTCACCTCTCTTTGATTAAACCTCGCTCTTCAATACTATATCCCACCTCTTGGAGAAAGCAATGGCACCCCACTCCAGTACTCTTGCCTGGAAAATCCCATGGATGGAGGACCTTGGTAGGCTGCAGTCCATGGGGTCGCCAAGAGTCGGACAGGACTGAGAGACTTCACTTTCAATTTTCGCTTTCATGCATTGGAGAAGGAAATGGCAACCCACTCCAGTATTCTTGCCTGGAGAATCCCAGGGATGGGGGAGCCTGGTGGGCTGCCGTTATTGGGGTCGCACAGAGTTGGATACAACTGAAGTGACTTAGCAGCAGCAGCAGTAGCAGTATATCACACCCAGACTTCTACAGCTTCATGTTCCCCCAACTCAAATCCATGAATCCTGCCCCTAGATTAATCTTCCTAAAGCTTCACTTCCTTTTTCACACCTCCTACTGTTAGTTTGTCATGAGCCGTCATTTCCCATTGGATCAACTCCAAATTCCTAGTCCAGTTCAGTTCAGTTCAGTTGCTCAGTCGTGTCCGACTATTTGCGACCCCAGGAACCGCAGCACACCAGGCCTCCCTGTCCATCACCAACTCCTGGAGTTCACCCAAACTCATGTGCATCGAGTTGGTGATGCCATCCAGCCATCTCATCCTCTGTCATCCCCTGTTATCCCCTTCTCCTCCTGCCCCCAATTCCTCCCAGTATCAGGGTATTTTCCAATGAGTCAACTCTTCGCATGAGGTGGCCAAAGTATTGGAGTTTAAGCCTCAGCAACAGTCCTTCCAATGAATACCCAGGATTGGTCTCCTTTAGGATGGACTGGTTGGATCTCCTTGCAGTCCAAGGGACTCTCAACAGTCTTCTCCAACACCACAGTTCAAAAGCATCAGTTCTTCGGTGCTCAGCTTTCTTCACAGTCCAACTCACATCCGTACATGACCACTGGAAAAACCATAGCCTTGACTAAACGGACCTTTGTTGGCAAGGTAATATCTCTGCTTTTCAAAATGCTCTCTAGGTTAGTCATAACTTTCCTTCCAAGGAGTAAGCATCTTTTAATTTCATGGCTATAATCACCATCCACAGTGAATTTGGAGCCCCCCAAAAGAAAGTCTGACACTATTTCCACTGTTTCCCCATCTATTTCCCATGAAGTGATGGGAACGGATGCCATGACCTTCATTTTCTGAATGTTGAGCTATAAGCCAACTTTTTCACTCTCCTCTTTCACTTTCATCAAGAGGCTTTTTAGTTCCTCTTCACTTTCTGCCATAAGGGTGGTGTTATCTGCATATCTGAGGCTATTGATATTTCTCCCAGCAATCTTGATTCCAGCTTGTGCTTCTTCCAGCCCAGTGTTTCTCATGATGTACTCTGCATGTAAGTTAGATAAGCAGGGTGACAATATACAGCCTTGACATACTCCTTTTCCTATTTGGAACCAGTCTTTTTTCCATGTCCAGTTCTAAGCTTTAGAAGATATCAACAGTCCCTAGTGATTAGGGATCCTCTCACCAGCATCGTGAGAGGATCCAGAAATTCTAGGCAGCCAAAATAGAAACCTAATCCTACTGTGAGTGAATTGACTTGTATGTGTGAGCTGCTCACCCAGCTGAATGGAATCAGATCTCCAAGGACATTAACTCTCTTCTAGAAATAATCTCTTGCACCCTACAATGAAATTCCAAAATCAACTAAATACCTCTTACCTAGGTTTCACTGCGAATCATATATCCTTTGGCGGGTGGGGCTGGGGGGTAGGGAACTGCTCCAACTAGATCTCCTTTGTAAAAAAAATTTCTTCACAACTCACTAACTCGTTCTAGGCACCAAGTATATCCACTTTTTTCCACTGTCATGCCACTGTTGTGCCCATTGTGTAGATAAGTCAGCTGAGACTTTAAGTGTTTAGAAAACTAGTTCTCACATTTAGTTTAAGCCAGGACTAGTTCTCTCTGGTTCCAGATCTCAAATCAGAACCACTTAGCATCAAGGCTCACTGAGTTTTAGAGCTGTGAAGAACCTGGGAGTCACTGCTCTGATGCTCTCATTTTAGTAACAAAAGAAATAGGTTAATTAATTTTTTTATGTTCTTACAGGCGGAAAGTGTCAGAGCTAGGCAGGAGCTGGGGTCTCCTCCTTCCACGTTATGTTACTTATACAACTCTTGAAATCTTGAACAAACTAGGCCCATTGCCCCTTGATCTCATGTTATTCTCACCACCTAAAGTGCCTTTGTCTTTTTCCCTTTTCTTGTCCAAATCCTATCCCTTCCTCCAAAGCCATCCTAAAGCTTCATTCTCCAAGGACATTGAGCTCCATTGATTCTTCCTGGTTTTGATCTATTAGCAGGTCTGCCTGTGTTTGCCATTTCATTATTGAGTCATGTGCCCTCTCATATTGTTTACTAACTTGTTTCTCATAAAGACATTGTCTCCCTAATGAGATTTTACAGGCTTTCAGCATAAGAGATCTGATTCTTCTCAGGGTTCTCCCCAGCATCAGTAATGCCAGAGGCCTTGTGAGGAAGAGAGTAGCTGCTCAATAAATGCATGATTGGATTAAATTTCTGTAATACAAACAACCCCTGATCATCAATAATAGATGCTGCAATTTCCTGCATTTATTATTTGAATTGTATTTACATTTGGGTGTTTCCCAGCATATTAAATGAAGACAGAAGACTAAAACTAAGACTTCATGGTCTCAGCGGTGTTGGGTGACCAGAAGGCCAGAGATGGCTGACAGGTCTGTTTTCTTAAGTCCTCTTTTTACAATTACCTTAAAATATTAATGTTGTTTTATTTTCAAATATAAGTGAGCCAGTGTTTTTGTATCAATTCCAAGACGGATGGTTTAAAATGCACTTTTCTAAACTGGGTTGATTCAGGTCAAGGCTTAAAAGAAAAATTCGTGTATGGATAAGTAGTTAGAGATTAAATTTGTAAACAGCCCTCAATTTGCTCATGTACTTTTGCCCTTCTTGGTTTTCTATTTTGCAGCAAAATAGCTTGAAGAATGTGTTGACATCTAAACGTATAAATGCAACCTATAAAATTGATTTAAGTGAAAAAATGTGTTTTAAGGTAGGAATTAGGGTAAGAGTCAACAGATAATGTAGAAAACACAGGGGAAAAGACTCAAACGTACCAGTAAAACTCTGCAAATGCCAGCGTCTACATTTTCCTCTATTAGAAACTTTGCATGCTTCATCCTTCTGTTTAGACAACAGCTTGGGTATTTCCCTATGTGTGTCTCTAGCTCTTCATAAAAAGTATTAACTACCTGCCTCAAGCTTGTACTAGGAAATTAACGTGAGATATTTTCATTTGACCATGATCACAGGAAGCCCTTTCTAATCTCATTTGGCACATTACCTATCAGATTTATGGAAATTCTCAATGAACTCTGACACTGGAGTGTAACAGTTGCATAAACTGTATGTGAGATATAGCTGTGATGTTCGTGAGGTATACCCTTGACCTTGGCTACCGGCTAAGTCCTCACCTAGACTCCACAGTGAAACGTGCAATAAAACCAGGGTTCCAAATACATGACACTGGGGCTGATTAAGAGGAGAGGGGTAAGAGGAATTTATAATGAGGGTGATAAAGATAGCCAGAAACTGCAAACAGCAGGGATCCTATTTCCACAGAACTTGAAAATAGAGGAACAGTAGAAGGGTAGTCCTCTAATTATATTTTTTCCTCTTTCAGGGTGCTCATGTTATTTAATGCCTTGACTTCTTCAATCGTTGGAACCGTAATTTCAATATAATTATCAAAAGGAAAGTTGTCAAACTTAACAAGCCCTTGATCGACTACGGTGAGTAATATGTCACAGATGGAAAGAAAAATTTTAAGCCATTTGGCAGCAAGGTGCACTATAAAAAGACTGATATCCAAAACCAAGTTGGTAAACTTCGAACAAGACACGGCTTTCTGACCTTATCCTCTCCCAGAGTTCTGAGATATTAAAGGGGAGGGGGCAAGAGGAGAAACTCAGAAAAAAGTGACTGTGAATTTCCCTCAAAATAAGCAGTATCATCATCCGGAGGAAGCGCAGGACAGGGCCTCTAGTTATCCACTGAATCCAAGCCACTGTCACGTGTGTGTTTCTGATGCCAAAACATAATGCAGTTCAGAGCACAGTCATCCTTCCTATGCCTCTGTCACTCATTAGCATACGTCCTTAGGAACATAGGTTAACCTACGACACCTTGGTTTTCTCATTTTATCGGTCTACCTAACCTTTTAGGATCTGAAGTGAAGTGAAGTGAAGTGAAGTCGCTCAGTCGTGTCCAACTCTTTGTGACCCCCTGGACTACACAGTCTATGGAATTCTCCAGGCCAGAATACTGGAGTGGGCAGCTGTTCCCTTCTCCAGGTGATCTTCCCAACCCAGGAATCGAACCCAGGTCTCCTGCATTGCAGGCAGATTCTTTACCAGCTGAGCCACAAGGGAAGCCTTCTTAGGATCTACATGAAGATTAAAACTAACTTCAGCAAAGTGCTTCCTGCTGGATCTGGCACAGAGTTAGTGCTTAATGTATTGTTAGCGTATTCCTTTCTCTCTTCTTCTTCCTCCTCTTTCTTCTCCTCTGCCTTCACCTCTTCATCCTCCTCCTTCTTCTTGAAGCATATTCTCTTCAAAATCTTCCTCTGACTTCCTTCCAGTCTTTGCCTGGGTAAATGGAGTCACTAACTTGCATTTTTCCATCATTAAAAGAGTACACTATCATCAATTCCTAGAATCATTGTTGGTTGATGTCAGAAGAGCAACCTCAACCCAATAGCTGAGGAAACTGAAACTCAGGGGGGTGGGCAGCAATAACATATCCAAGCACTAACCCAAGCACCTACCACTCTCTAAATTAACAAAACAACGTGTGTTAGTCACACCTACATATCGTAGCAAGCATCATTTCACTGGTCACTGTACGTAACTACTTTGCTATCTGAGTATCTCTTCAAATAGATTTCCCAAGCTACCTGAAGTCCTTTGTTGAAGAAACAAAACTACTTAATCTTCTTACTGAATAACCTTGTTTAGCTGGGTTTGGGCTCTTAATTTTTGCTAGCAAGAGGCAAGGCCCAAGTTGTTGAGCCCAACTGTACATCAGAACTAACATTTTCAGAACTTTCTAAAAAAATATCCATTTCCCAATCTCATCCCCTCTACTGAGTCAAGATTTCCAGAACATGTAGTGGTGTGACTTTGAATCTCTAGAGCATTATCTCTGGTGATTCCAGTCTTGGGCAATCTCTGGAAGTGCTGATATTATAAAACATCATCTTTTAGCCATGATAGAGTACAATAATTGAATGTGATAGAAAGTAGGAGATTTTATAGGCTCTGTGTAGTTTTTCTTTCTTATTAACTCTTCTTGTCAATAAATATTCTAAAGGATGTGTCTTATTTTTCATAGCATATAAACATAAGCATATATGTTTAAATAGTATTTTTCCACTAACAATGTTTGTAGTTATTTTCACTCTTCTGAAGCCACAGTGAAACCAGGTTCTTTGAGCATGAGCCACATTATCTCCTTACTTGGCCCTGCAATAAATTTTCCTCGACTCCAAATTCTGACATTTTGGTTTGACCTCACTGTGTATCTGTAACACAAATTTGTATTTCATTAACAGTAGCATCACTGAAGTCTGTAATTGCCGACTGCAGTCCTGGTTTTATCACCATTTCGATAATCTCTCTATATTAGGACTGCTTGTCACCCAAGTTTTGTGATGCCACCATGACTTCTCAGTCTTAGTGGCTTTAAAAAAACAGCTCCTTCTAGAATATGATTAAGAATCCATAGGGGCATATATACATTATATTGATAATGTTTTAAAGAATTTTGATCTATTTCAATCTAAGAATTTCACAGCACCCTTGCAATGAAATAAAGACAATTTTAGGATGTTACAATGCAAGAGTCTCTGAACCAGAAATCATAGAAGTCTAAAGTAGTAAATGTGGCAATTTCCAAAAATGTGCCTCTGTAGAGAAGTTTAGAGCATAGAAGAGTCTGTGGACATCTCCTATGGCCTGAAATCCTTTGAACTACCACGCACATTTTTCCCCTTTCATCTTGATTATAATCTCTTTTCTGCAGAGTCTCCATATAACTTAAGAAAACCCCCCTTTATGCACCAACCTAGTGAGAGGGTTCAGGGAGTCTTGGCAGCCAAAATAGAAACGTAATCCTACCATGAGTGAATTGACCTGTATGTGGGAGCTGCTCACCCTGCTGAGTGGAATCAGCTCTCCAAGGACACTAAGACCCTTCTAGAAATAATCTCTTGCATCTCACAACAGAATTCCAGAATTAACTGAATGCATCTTACCCAGGTTTGCCACTGAAGCATCAGTCCAATGTGTTTTACAGGCAAGACAGCCTCCTCCCTGCTGTTGAAATTGTTGATTAGAAAAATAGTTGCACATATCAATGCTAAACAGTACCCACACAGAAACAAGAAAGTGTCTCTTTGATTCAAGGGAAATATTAAATGAAGACTTTGTCTTGTTCTTTCTGTTAGCTATCTACTATTACTCTTTAATACAATGAAACAAAGAAACATGGATGGGACGTTGTACTGGGGTTTGAGTGAGTATCCTGGGAATGCGGAAGTTTTTTTCTGCTATAATTGCGTTACTAGTGCTGCTCCATTCAGCATAAATGTGTCTATAGTATTCATCTAAAGCGTGCCCCAAGGCTTAAACCTTCCCCAAGTGGTGAGTAAGGATGGTGGGAATGTGGCTGGGGAATTTAAAGCCCACTCAAACATCATTAATTAGGAATTCCCTGATGAAATTAAACCTTTGTATTTCATTGGGATCATTTCTCGGCATTCTGAGTGATTCCATTTGGTGTTGTTTTTTTTTTAAATTGTGGTGCACTCAAGAGCTGCATTTTAAGTGGACTGATTTTCTAAGAAAACTTGCCAAATTAGCAATTTTTTCCAAACATCCAAAACTAATGAATAAATAAATTGAAAGATTTTAGAATTTCATATTCAAGTGACTTCAATGTATCTAGCTCCAAGGCCTAAGGCAAAATTTTCAACCTCCAAATCCAGTGTCATCACTGAATACCCTTATCAGGCAAATGGGTGGAAATGTGAGGCACGAGCCCTCATGGATGTCAGGGCTATGAATGATCTGAAAGCAGAGAAGAGTAGAGAACCATCATGCCCAGAAGAGAATAAGAATTATTTCAGCTAATTTTAATTATGATGTAGCTTCTGTAAATTTCAGACACAAGAAGATGGAGGGAGAGAATCGAGACTGGAAGTTTCAATACTCCATACCAAAAATGGCAACAGCAATCCATTAATCCCATAGATGCCATCATAAATGATAGAATCAATAAGAACTTGGTCCCTTTGATCAATTTTCAGTCTAAAAGATTTTTCCACCAGTTTCTCCATAGTAAGTTGCAATCTGGAGTTGTCTCATATAACCTAATACTTGCTTGTAGTAATACTAATTCTTGGCTATCTCGAGCTGCCTATTACTTATTAGTAGCTAGTGCATATTGAGTGAAAAATACATGGACGAAGCTGTGCTGAGCATTTTATACACCATAGCTCACTTAATCTTTCTCCAGGAGATCGTCTCAACCCAGGGATCGAACCCAGGGCTCCCTCGATGTAGGCAGACGCTTTATCGTCTGAGCAACCAGGGAAGCCCTAATTCTCTGACTGCTGCTGCTGCTAAGTCGCTTCAGTCGTGTCCAACTCTGTGCGACCCCACAGATGGCAGCCCACCAGGCTACCCCGTCCGTGGGATTCTCCAGGCAAGAACACTGGAGTGGGTTGCCATTTCCTTCTCCAATGCATGAAAGTGAAAAGTGAAAGTGAAGTCGCTCAGTCGTGTCCGACTCTTAGCGACCCCATGGACTGCAGCCTACCAGGCTCCTCCGTCCATGGGATTTTCCAGGCAAGAGTACTGCAGTGGGGTGCCATTGTCTTCTCCGAATTCTCTGACGAGGGTATCATTAATCTCCCACTTTGCAGGTAAGGAACCTGAGACTTAGGGACTCTGAGTAACTCTCTCAGGTCAACATCTAGTATGAGAAAGAGCTAGAAGGTCCCACCCAGGATCATCACAAATTCACCATCTCCTGACATAGCTTGTTCAGAGCCAGACTTATTGTGTTACAGTAAAATTATTCCATTTGAATTGAATTTTTATTTGAGTCTACACATCTAGATTAATATTTATTACAGGAAACTCACTTAAATGTAATGGAATTGTGGGAGGTGGTCACAGGGAAGCTGATGAGGCTAAGGCTATAAAAAAGATGTTTATTTCACTGCCCAACTGATAAACTACAGCTTCTGAAGACAAAAATGATCCAATATGTTGGGTATTGACACACACATACACACACATGCACACAAACTGTAGAATTTACTTAATAAAAGAAATATCTTTTTAACATCTTTAAACTTGCCGGTCAGTTTCATCCTTCTTTTCTCCAATGGTTTCATGAGGATGTATACTTAGCTTGTGACAACAGCCCACACTAGAGACCCTGATGATGGATCCAGAAATTTTCAGGGTTCCGTTAATAACAATCGCCAATGCAACTAGTCCAGTGCTAGAGTCAAAAGTGCAATTGTCCAGGAGCCAGGAGAGTTGGGTCCTTATTTTGGTTGAGTGACCTTAAGCAAATCACTTAGCCCCTTGAATTTCTAGAAGACTGTACAGTTATAGTTTCCAGATAGATATTTCTTTGTCAGGCAATTTTGAAACCTCCTGTTCTTAAAGCAACTGGTCATTCAATAAAATAGTAATTAGAAAAGATTTTTCTGTATCCACCTCTGACACTATAGTTTGAGAGTAAGCATTGCTGTTTTATTAGATAACTAATTAAAGAAGCAAGCTAATTTCAAGTGTCAGAGTGTTGTACATATGTGTTCCAGTTTGCATAATATACGGAGATCTTAGGTATAACATCTACCACAAAAACTGCTTGTTTCATTTAACAAAACTAAAAAGATTTATCATACAGTGAGTTTTGTATCTTTTTTAATTATTATTTTTGTTATTTGATGTTCTTTCCAGAGAAGCATATTGATTGAAAAAGAATGTTTTCCTTTTTTTTCTTTAGAAGAGAGTATTTGTACAAGTGAAATATTAGGGTCAGAGAAAGCAACAGAAGAGTGTGAGCTGTGTGTCCAGGCCAAGCAACTGGGCCAGAAGTTTCCCAGATACCTTGACAGTGATCTATTCTCTGACTTGTAAGATCCTGAGATAAGATGTCAAAGATAGTGGGTTCATGCACTAGTCCTTATTGGTGAACATGGATACCCACGGACGCCCAAATGCTCAGAGAATTAAAAATGTATGGCTCCTAGGGGTTCCTTCTTTTAGTGAGCAGAGTCTAGCTAAAAGAAATGAAACAGAAGCATTCATGGTGACTCAATGTTATAGGTATTTTCACCTTTAGAGTTAAATATGCTTGTACTGTTTGAAATTTGACAATCAATATACTTTAATTCGGAGAAGGCAATCATTTTATCATTAAAAAGAGGACAATAAAGATATCAACAGCATTTTAAAAGCGATATTTTATTTGACTCTTTCATTTCGAAAAATATGTATTGAGCCAGGTTTCAGCTAAGTTCTAGGAATATAAATGTGAAAATGACCAGTTGTTGCCTTAAAGAACAGTATAGATTATTTTTAATTAAAAAAATATATATCTTATAATTTTCTCAAAAAAATCTATATCTGAAAACACACACACACAATCCAATAATGACTCAACAACTTGATGTAAGATACTAAGAAAATCATTAGACATAAAAAAAATCCCCATCACAGACAAGAGTTACCTGGAGGACAGACAGTCTAATTTCACTGCCAAAGAATTTGAGTCATGATTTTCTACAGTTTTAAACCTCACAGTGTACAGCCATTTCATTAGTATTGTTTTCATTGAAAAGATAAACTCTATATGTCAAGTATTTCTGTCATTTAGCCCCTTTTCATGTCATCTTTGAGTAAGACCCATAGATTTTGCTATACAAAGGATGCTTAAATGCTTATATATAAAGTATGTTCTCCCTAATAGCTCAAATAATTTATATATAGATGTATGCATATGTAAATATATGCAACATAAAATGCCTAGAATGGAATATATCAAATGTAAATAATAATTATGCAGAGTGGAATTCAAGATGATTTTTATGTTTGTTTTTATAAAATATTTCAATATCTGTAATGACTATATTTAACTTTCATAATTAAAAACATGGATGTTTAAGTTCTTTCACTTATTTTCCAAATTTTACACAATCAGTTCAGTCACTCAGTTGTGTCCAACTCTTTGCGGCTCCATGGACTACAGCACAATAATTCTGTATTATTTTTATAATCAGAAAAAGTAAGTGCCATTTTCTCTTCTCTGATATGATATATATGTCTCATAAGATTGCAATTATGTTTCAAATACACAGCATAACAACCAGAAATACATATACTTATTAATAGTGATTACCTACCTATGACTTGAGTGACAGACCACAGCACAGCAACACAGCGAGACTAAATGGAGTTAATTTTTCTATTTTCTGCTGTTTTGTCTTATTTTCTAAAATGAGCATATATTGAATTTCATAATGAAACACGAACTTTATTTTTTAAATGCAAGTCAAAAGAGAAATACCAAGTTAAATCAACTGAAACACATAGCTTTCTAAATTTTTTAAAGTCCCTGGAAAACTACGATCTTTTATTTCAAAGCATACTAAGTCTCTTGGACAAACTTTTGGAGTGAAAACAAGTAATAGTATATTTTATGATAGAACCAGAATCAGCCCAAATATGCACTAATAAAGAAAAACTGAGTACCAAGCATTGTAAATGGACACCATACCTTGATTGTATCAAGTAAGGCTAACACTGGAACCCTATAGGGGAGGTTAAAAATCCAAGTGTATTTTTGTATTTCTCTAACTGATTGGAAGTGGGATCCATCAGTGTAGAAGTCTAACCATACGGAAACATAAAGCCAAGGAGTGCAACACACACACGACTAGATCTTAGAAGTCCGAACTGTCCTCCTGGGCTGGCGTGACAGAACATGAACTGCTTATTCATAGAGCAGGTGTATTTTCCATCATACCAGACAGGACTGAGAACCCAGGTTCATAGCATTGCGAATTCAACAGGGTTTGAAAGCGAGTGGTTTTCAGGGCTGTGAATGGCAGGGGCTCTTTCCAGGGTACCTGTGCCAGGGCTTAGATGGAGCCCATCAAGACAGAAGAGGTAAGCGCATACTAAGCTTTTCCATAATACAAACATGGCAAGGTCTCAGCTTCTTTGTATAGTAGTTTCTTCTCCTCTAACTTAGCAATCATTCAGCTGCTCCTTTAATGTATGTTTATTTAGCACATACTATATTCCAGACACTATTCTAGGTGCTAGAGTTGTAAGAAGAGACAAAAAATGTGGCATATGATAAACACCATAAAGAAAATGAAGGACAGTAAGGGGATGGACTAAAGAAGGAATAATCTGGACTTCCGCACTGTCGCTGGAAATGTAGATTGATGCAGCCACTATGGAAAACGTGTGGAAGTTCTTTAAAAAACTAAAAATAGAACTCCTGTATTATCTGGCAATCCCATTTTTGGGTATACATCCAAAAAGAAATGAAAACAAGATATCAAGGAGATATCTACATTTTCATGTTCATGGCAGTATTACTCACAATAACCAAGATATGGAAACAACTTAAGTGCTGCCAGTGGGTAAATGGACAAAGACAATGGACAAGTAAGATTAACCTTGTGATCATTGCACTAAATTAAATAACTCAGACAAAGAAAGACAAACACTGTATGATATCACTTTCATGTGGAATCTAAAAAGATTGAACTCAGAGAGCAGAGTGGTAATTGCCAGGGATGGGGAAATGAGATGTTGTTCAAAGTGCACAAGATTCCAGGTACAATATGGGTAAGTTCTAGGGCTCTAAAGTACAATATCATGATTATAGTTAATAATACTGTACAATATACTTGAAAGTTGTTAAGAGAACAGATCTTAAATTTTCTCACCTCCCCCCCAAAAAAAGGAAATAATAATTATATGAAATAAGAAAGGTGTTAACTGGTGCTATGGTGATAATTATTTTGCAATACATCACCGTATCAAATCAATGTGCTATAAACATCAAACTTACACAGTGTTATATGTCAATTATGTCTCATTAAAGCTTGTGGGAGAGGAGAGAGGAAATAGTCGAAGAAGTCTCTGAGGAAGTGAGCAGATTCCTGAATGATAGGAAAGAGTGGGCAAGAAGAAATTCTGCAAGAGAAGCCTGAGCTAAGGTTGGTAAGTTTGGGCAACACACAGAAACAACGTCATGAGACTAGAGTATAGCAATCACTGGGCAGTGCTGAGAGAAACTGGGGTGGGGGGCGCGGGGGGTCATGCAGAGATGCTCTGCAGGCGATAGGAAGCCACTGAAGAAGAAGCTGAAAACCTGAGCCAGTCTGCATCTTTAAGAGTTTACTTTTTATAAGAAGAAAAGATTTTAGAAGGACAAGAGTGGAAACTGGAAATCAAGGCCAAGGAACTACTACAGCTGTTTGCTTCTGGTCCGGTCCTGGGGAGTTAGTGGTTGGATGGCAAAAGGTGGGAAAATTCCAAGTGTAGTATGAAGGTGGAGAGGATAGAGCTTGCTGATAGATTGGATATGGAGAAAGTGAGAGATGAAAGAATCACGGATGACATAATTTTTGTCTAATCCACTGAGTGGATGGTGGTTCCATTTATTAACACAGCAAAGATTGGAGAAGGATAAAGTGGGAGGTGGGAAGAGAAGTGAAAGGCAAAGGACAAAGGGAAAGATACACCCATCTGAATGCAGAGTTCCAGAGAATAGCAAGGAGAGATAAGAAAGCCTTCTTGAGGGAACAATGCAAAGAAATAGAGGAAAACAATAGATTGGGAAAGACTAGAGATCTCTTCAAGAAAATTGGAGATACCAAGGGAACATTTCATGCAAAGATGGGCTCAATAAAGGACAGAAATGGTATGGACCTTACAAAAGTAGAGGAGATTAAGAAGAGGTGGCAAGAATACACAGAAGAACTGTACAAAAAAGGTCTTAATGACCAAGATAACAATGATGGGCTGATCACCAACCTACAGTCAGACATCCTGGAGTGTGAAGTCAAGTGAGCTTTAGGAAGTATTACTACAAACAAAGCTAGTGGAGGTGATGGAATTCCAGCTGAGCTATTTCAAATCCTAAAAGATGATGCTGTTAAAAGTGCTGCACTCAATATGTGAGCAAATTTGGAAAACTCAGCGATGGCCACAGGACTGGAAAAGGTCAGTTTTCATGCCAATCCCAAAGAAGGCCAATGCCAAAGAATGTTCAAACTACAATACAACTGTACTCATTTCACATGCTAGCAAGGTAATGCTCGAAATCCTTCAAGCTAGGCTTCAAGAGTACCTGAACCAAGAACTTTCAGATGTTCAAGCTTGATTGAGAGAAGGGAGAGGGACTAGACACCAAATTGCCAGTATCTGTTGGATCATCGAAAAAGCAAGATAATTACAGAAAAACATCTGCTTCACTAGCTACACTAACACCTTTACTTGTGTGGATCACAACAAACTGTGGAAAATTCTTAAAGAGACCTTACCTGTCTCCTGAGAAACCTATATGCAGGACAAGAACCAACATTCAGAACTGGACATGGGATAAGAGACTGGTTCAAAATTGGGAAAGGAGTATCTCAAGGCTGTATTTTGTCACCCTGCTTATTTAACTTCTATGCAAAGTACATCATGCAAAATGCCAGGCTGGATAAATTACCAGCTGGAAGCAAGACTGCTGGAAGAAATATCAACAACCTCAGATACCCAGATGATACCACTCTAATGGCAGAAAGTGGAGAGGAAATAAACAGCCTCTTCATGATAGAGCAGAAGAATGATGGAGCAATCAATACCTGGGTTACATTTTAGAAAAATGTTGACTACAGCAACTATTTAATCCTATAACCTGGCATTAAAGAAGTCCCCTAAACTAATAAACATTTTGGGATACAGTTGTTCAATTAAAAAAAGAGAGAGCCTCTTGATGAGGATGAAACAGGAGAGTAAAAAAGCTGGCTTAAATCTCAACATTCAAAAAAATAAGATCATTGCATCCAGTCTCGTCACTTCATGGCAAATAGACTGGGAAAAAGTGGAAACGGTGGCAGACTTTATTTTCCTGGTCTGCAAAATTACTGTGGATAGTCACTGCAGCCATAAAATTAAAATATGCTTGCTTCTTGGAAGAAAAGCTATGACAAAACTAGACAGCGCGTTAAAAAGTAGACATAACTTTACCAACAAAGATCCATATAGTAAAAGCTATGGTTTTTCCAGTAGTCATGTACAGAAGTGAGAGTTGGACCATGAAGAAGGCAAGCATCAAAGAAAGGATGCTTTTGAATTGTGGTACTGGTGAGTCCCTTGGACTGCAAGGAGATCAAACCCATTAACCTAAAGGAAATGAACCCTTAATATTCATTGGAAGGACTGATACTGAAGCTGAAGCGCCCATAATTTGACCACCTGATGCAAAAAGCTGACTCACTGGAAAAGACCCTGATGCTGAGAAAGATTGAGGGCAGGAGAAGGGGGTGACAAGGGTGAGATGGTTAGATGGCATCACCAACTTGATGGACATGAGTTTGAGAAAGTTCTGGGAGATAGTGAATGATAGGAAAGCCTGACGTGCTGCAGTCCACGGGGTTGCAAAGAGTCAAACATGACTTAACAACTAAACAACAGGATGGGAGATTGAGGGTAATAGCAGAAAGTCAAGATTTATGTTTTAGACACATTAGGTTAGAGATCTCTATTCAGTTCAGCTCAGTTCAGTCACTCAGTTGTGTCTGACTCTTTGCAACCCCATGGACTGCAGCACACCAGGCCTCCCTGTCCATCACCAACTCACAAAGCTTACTCAAAACTTATGTCCATTGAGTCAGTGATGCCATCCAACCATCTCATCCTCTGTTGTCCCCTTCTCCTCCTTCTTTCAATCTTTCCCAGCATCAGGGTCTTTTCCAAGGAGTCAGTTCTTCACTTCAGGTGGCCAAAGTATTAAAGTTGCAGCCTCGGCATCAATCCTTCCAATGAATATTCAGGACTGATTTCATTTAAGATGGACTGGTTGGATCTCCTTGCAGTCCAAGGGACTCTCAAGAGTCTTCTCCAACACCATAGTTCAAAAGCATCAATTCTTCAGCGCTCAGCTTTCTTTATAGTTGAACTCTTACATCCATACATGACTACTGGACTAACCACAGCTTTGACTAGATGTGACTTTTGTTGGCAAGGTAATGTCTCTGCTTTTTAGTATGCTGTCTAAGTTGATCATAACTTTTCTTCCAAGGATTAAGTGTCTTTTAATTTCATGGCTGCAGTCACCATGTGCAGTGATTTTGGAGCCCAAAATAATAAAGTTTGTCACTGATTCCACAGTTTCCCCATCTGTTTGTCTTGAAGTGATGGGACTGGATGCCATGATCTTCGTTTTCTGAATGTTGAGCTTTAAGCCAACTTTTTCACTCTCCTCTTTCACTTTCATCAAGAGGCTTTTTAGTTCCTCTTCACTTTCTGCCATAAGGGTGCTATCATCTGTATATCTGAGGTTATTGATATTTCTCCCAGCAATCTTGATTCCAGCTTGTGCTTCTTCCAGTCCAACATGTCTCATGATGTACTGAAAGTTAAATAAACAGGGTGACAAGATACAGCCTTGACGTACTCCTTTTCCTATTTAGAAACAGTCTGTTGTTCCATGTCCAGTTCTAACTGTTGCTTCCTGCATACAGATTTCTCAAGAGGCAGGTCAGGTGGTCTGGTATTCCAATCTTTTGAAGAATTTTCCACAGTTTGTTGTGATTTACACAGTAAAAGGCTTTGGCACGTCAATAAAGCAGAAATAGATGTTTTCCTGGAACTCTCTTGCTTTTTTGATAATCCAACAGATGTTGGCAATTTGATCTCTGGTTCCTCTGCCTTTTCTAAATCCAGTTTGAACATCTGGAAGCTCACGGTTCACAGATCACTGAAGCCTGGCTTGGAGAATTTTGAGCATTTCTTTGCTAGTGTGTGAGATGAGTGCAATTGTGCAGTAGTTTGAGCATTCTTTGGCATTGCCCTTCTTTGGGATTGGAATGAAAACTGACCTTTTCCAGTCCTGTGGCCACTGCTGAGTTTTCCAAATTTGCTAGCATATTGAATGCAGCACTTTCACAGCATCATCTTTTAGGATCTGAAATAGCTCAACTGGAATTCCATCACCTCCACTGGCTTTGTTCGTAGTGATGCTTTCTCAGGCCCACTTGACTTCACATTCCAGGATGTCTGGCTCTGGATTAGTGATCACACCATCGTGATTACCTTGGTCGTGAAGATCATTTTTGTACAGTTCTTCCATGTATTCTTGCCAACTCTTCTTAATATCTTCTGCTTCTGTTAGGTCCATACCATTTCTGTCCTTTATCAAGCCCATCTTTGCATGAAATGTTCCCTTGGTATCTCTGATTTTCTTGAAGAGATCCCTATTAGACAACCAAGAAATATGATATAATTTGAGCATCTAGATAATGCATCTGGAGCTCAGAAGAGAAGTCAAGGCTGGAGAGAAAAACATGGAAATAATAATGGTTTAGATAGTAACTAGCAGGCTTCCCCAGAGGCTTACCAATAAAGAATTTGCCTGCAATTCACGAGACTTAGGAAATGCTGGTTCAATCGCTGGGTCTGGAAGACCCCCCGGAGGAGGGCATGACAACCCACTCTAGTATTTTTCCCTGGAGAATCCCATGGACAGAGGAGCCTGGCGGGCTACAGTTCAAGGGGTCACAAAGAACTGGACCCGACTGAAGCGACTGAGCACATACTGTGACATGGCAGTAACGAGGCCACCTAAGGAAAGTGTATATAGAAAAAAGAGGGCTGAGGACTGGGCCCTGCCTGGGCACACCAACATTTAGAGATGAGAAAGAGAAAAAGACACCCAGCAGAGAGTGACTGCCTGGAAGCCAAAGAAAGAAAGCGTTGCAAGGAAAGAGAATGATTAATTGTGTCAAGCGCTGCCAAGAGGTCAAGAAAAACAAAGACAGCAAGAGAGAAAGGGGGAGAGAGGCAGTCAGACACCGCCTTTTGGAGTTCATCAGTGATCCTAAGAAGAACAGTTGAATAGATGGTAGGCATGAAGATAAAAAAGAAGAGAGTGAAATAGTTAGATAAAATTGTTTTAGAGAGACCATTGATGGATGCTGCCAGGTGGAAGGAAATACATTAATGTGTTGTAACCACCCTAAACTGAACTCTACAACAGGGCAATGGGCCAGGTGCCCACTTTGAAGTGTATGCTTGCCTCTCATTAAAGCTACTCATTCTAGGTTTTATAGACTCAAATAGAAAACATTTTAGGATTGGGATACAGGATTTCAAAATTGTCATTTCTCTTCTTATGGTTGCAAAAAAAAAATCTATTTCAAAATAAGTAAAATACTGACCTTATATCCTTTAGAAAAAGACATGTCACTTGTGAAGATTTAAATGGAGTCGTGGTTTATATCAAGATCCTCTTGAAATAGTGCTAGAAACATCTGTAGCCTGCCTTTTTTGAAGTACCAATACCAACATTTTTTTATACATTGAGATCTATACTAGGGTGTCTTTTTCTTGAGTCTTTTGAAATGTATCCCTCCCTTGAAGCTTTAATCAATTATTGATTGTTTCTTAATATATTTTGTGACTGCTATATTTGTTTTTATAAGAAATACAGACACCTTAGAGTCTGGAGACTCTAGTTCCTGCCTGAAATATTTATCACGATATTAGATGTATATTTTTAATCCCTTAAAATGTAAAGAAACAATAATTTTGTATTTTAGCCAAAATATTTGGGAGAGAAAACCTCTCTTGACATAGTATACCTATGCACTTGTAGTGACATAAAATTTGTATATATTTTGTGATCTTTAAACTGTAGATTGTTAGATTATCAATATTCATAGATTATAAATTTAGCTATTTTAAATCCTTCTACTTACTGCTATTTCTTTTCATAAATGGATATAAGAACGATGAGGTTTAAAACATGGTTAGTTACACGCTATTCTAAACATTTGCTTCTCTTCGGAAAATCAGTGAATTCTTTTTCTAGATGCACATGGAAGGCTGTATGTAGTTTAATGAACTTGAAACTAACAGCAGAGTCTGGGTGATCTCAGACTCTTCTTCTAAACTCACTGAGCCTTTGTCTTTGTGTTTATGGTAGTGATGCTTATACTTCCGTCTTCATAGGATAGTTGGCAGATGAAGGAGTCGGTAGCTGTGAAGTGTGAGGCGCATGACAGGCCCTCACTAAATGGGCTGTATTTCTATGATGTCATCTGTGTCAATGCAGATGTTTGTGTTATGATTAATCAGATAAAAGTCTTTAGGCTCCATGAATATAACCAGAGTTTAGAAACAGTTTCTAGACTTTATTAACACATAAAACCTTTCGTTAAATCTTCACTAGGTAATATTAACTTATAATTAATTAAAAACCTGGCTAGGTATTAAAGTGTCTTACTGCTTGATTAATGGAAATAGATTAGAAGCAACGTTTTGTCATACGAAAGGTGCATTCGATTGCACGACCAGAAAGACAGCAAATGACATGGGACACCATCGAAACAAAAATCAGCAGCTACTAATGAGGCTTGTTAGTGATGCTAATCTATGTAAATGTTATTAATTGAGAACATCTATCTTTTATCTCCAACATTTGGTAATCAGGCAATTAAAAGACAATGACATTCCCGGTGGTTGTTCTTCCTGGGTTTTTTCTTTCTTTCTTTCTTTTTTTTTTTTTTTCTTTTTTTAAATGATCAAAGAGTTCAGAATAAGAAAAAAGGAGTCCCTTATCAAGAGGTAGGCCTTGCCTTGGGCTACTAGGCCTCATTAAAGGCAGAAAAGCTCTGTTGATCACCAATTAACCTGATTTGTAGGAACTCTGATAAAGACCTCTAATAACAGGAGTTTTCTTACTATGGTAAATGACACAGTTTGTTGACAAAAATAAAAGCAATGCATTGAAGAAAATAAAAGAAGACTATAAAGGAGTCATTGGAATTGAAAGTCACTCCATGCACAGGGAGAGAGGAGGTTTTGCCCCTCTGGTGGCCTAACACCACTACAAGAGACTCACTCCCACCTTTAGTAAGGTAGACAGAGCCCAAAGCTGAGTTTCCCTTTCCAGCGCTTGTAAAATGCTGCTCCCCCAGCCACAGCAAACAACAGACTCTATCAGTTTTTCAAAGAGTGGCTGGGCACCCCCTTCCTGCAACAATGGAGTTCAAATCCAGGGTTGCTTTGAGAGCCATTTGTTAAGGTTTTTTTATTCAGTTTTGAAAACCAACAGTTTTAAATTACACTAAGTTCAGTCCAGTCGCCCAGTCATGTCCGACTCTTTGCGACCCCATCAATCGCAACATGCCAGGCCTCCCTCTCCATCACCGTCTCCCGGACTTCACTCAAACTCATGTCCATTGAGTTGGTGATGTCATCCAGCCATCTCATCCTCTGTCATCCCCTTCTCCTCCTGCTCCCAATCCCTCCCAGCATCAAGGTCTTTTGCAATGAGTCAGCTCTTCGCATGAGGTGGCCAAAGTATTGGAGTTTCAGCTTTAGCATCAGTCCTTCCAATGAACACCCAGGACCGATCTCCTTTAGATTGGATTGGTTGGATCTCCTTGCAGTTCAAGGGACTCTCAAGAGTCTTCTCCAACACCACAGTTCAAAAGCATCAATTCTTTGGTGTTCAGCCTTCTTCACAGTCCAACTCTCACATCCATACATGACCACAGGAAAAACCATAGCCTTGACTAGACGGATCTTTGTTGGCAAAGTAATATCTCTGCTTTTCAAAATGCTATCTACGTTGGTCATAACTTTCCTTCCAAGGAGTAAGCATCTTTTAATTTCATGGCTGCAGTCACCATCTGCAGTGATTTTGGAGCCCAAAAAAATAAAGTCTGACACTGTTTCCACTGTTTCCCCATCTATTTCCCATGAAGTAATTGGCCGGATACCATGATCTTCGTTTTCTGAACGTTGAGCTTTAAGCCAAATTTCTCACTCTCCTCTTTCACTTCCATCAAGAAGCTTTTTAATTCCTCTTCACTTTCTGCCATAAGGGTGGTGTCATCTGCATATCTGAGGTTACTGATATTTCTCCCGGCAATCTTGATTCCAGCTTGTGTTTCTTCCAGTCCAGAGTTTCTCATGATGTACTCTGCATAGAAGTTAAATAAACAGGGTGACAATATACAGCCTTGACACACTCCTTTTCCTATTTGGAACCAGTCTATTGTTCCAAGTCCAGTTCTAACTGTTGCTTCCTGACGTGATATAGGTTTTTCAAGAGGCAGGTCAGGTGGTCTGTTATTCCTGTCTCTTGAAGAATTTTCCACAGCTTATTGTGATCCACACAGCCAAAGGCTTTGGCACAGTCAATAAAGCAGAAATAAATGTTTTTCTGGAACTCCCTTGCTTTTTCGATGATCCAGCGGATGTTGGCAATTTGATCTCTGGTTCCTCTGGCCTTTTCTAAAACCAGCTTGAATATCTGGAAGTTCACGGTTCACGTATTGCTGAAGCCTGGCTTGGAGAATTTTGAGCATTACTTCACTAGCGTGTGAGTTGAGTGCAATTGTGAGGTAGTTTGAGCATTCTTTGGCATTGCCTTTCTGTGGGATTGGAATGAAAACTGACCTTTTCCAGTCAATCGATATTGTGTTCGTGTACATTTATGATGTAGTTAATAATAGAAATGGCGGTGACAATGGCAACTGTTACCCCTGTTCACTGCATACCATGCACAGCACTTAGCAGCTTGCAGTGGATTATCCCTATTGATATTGACTTGTGTATCATATACAACCTCATGATGTGTATATCGCTCCCAACAGTGGCAGTGATGGAATTCCAGTTGAACTATTTCAAATTCTAAAAGATGATGCTGTGAAAGTGCTACACTCACTATGCCAGCAAATTTGGAAAACTCAGCAGCGGCCACGGGACTGGAAAGTTCAGTTTTTATTTCAATCCCAAAGAAAGGCAATCCCAAAGAGTGCTCAAACTACCACACAGTTGCACTCATCTCACACACTAGCAAAATACTGCTCAAAATTCTCCAAGCCAGGCTTCAACAGTACATGAACCATGAACTTCCAGATGTTCAAACTTGATTTAGAAAAGGCAGAGGAACCAGAGATCAAATTGCCAACATCCATTGGATCATCGAAAAAGCAAGAGAGTTCCAGGAAAACATCTACTTTATTGACTGTGCCAAAACCTTTGACTGTGTGGGTCATAACAAGCTGTAGAAAATTCTTCAAGTGATGGGAATACCAGACCACCTGACCTGCCTTCTGAGAAATCTGTATGCAGGTCAAGAAGCAACAGTTAGAACCAGTCATGGAACAACAGACTGGTTCCAAATTGGGAAAGGAATACATCAAGGCTGTATATTGTCACCCTGCTTATTTAACTTATATGCAGAGCACATCATGCAAAATGCCTGGCTGGATGAAACACAAGCTGGAATCAAGATTGCCAGAAGAAATATCAATAACCTCAGATATGCAGATGATACCACCCTTACGGCAGAAAGTGAAGAACTAAAGAGCCTCTTGATGAAAGCGAAAGAGGAGAGTGAGAAAGCTAGCTTAAAACTCAACATTCAAAAAATGAAGATCATGGCATCTGGTCCCATCGCTTCATGGCAAATAGATGGGGAAACAGTGGAAACACTGAGAGACTTTATTTTGGGGGGCTCCAAAGTCACTGAAGATGGTGAGTATAGCCATGAAATTAAAAGATGCTTACTCTTTGGAAGAAAAGCTATGATCAACCTAGACAGCATATTAAAAAGCAGAAACATTACTTTGCCAACAAAGGTCCATATAGTCAAAGCTATGGTTTTTCCAGTAGTCATGTATGGATGTGAGAGTTGGATGATAAAGAAAGCTGAGAGCTGAAGAGTTGATGCCTTTGAACTGTGGTGTTGGAGAAGACTCTTGAGAGTTCCTTGGACTGCAAGGATGTTTAACCAGTCCATCCTAAAGAAAATCAGTCCTGAATATTCATTGGAAGGACTTATGCTGAAGCTGAAACCCCAATACTTTGACCACATACTGTGAAGAACTGACTCATTGAAAAAGATCCTGATACCGGGAAAGATTGAAAGCAGGAGGAGAAGGTGATGACAGAGGATGAGATGGGTGCATGGCATCACTGACTTGATGGACTTGAGTTTGAGTAAGCTCAGAGTTGGTGATGGACAGAGAGGCCTGGCGTGCGACCATCCATGGAGTTGCACTGAGATCTTTCATTTGACACTTTCACTTTAAAAGTTCATAAGTCATCGAATGTGCTTTAAAGCCATTTATTTTAAGCAGCTCTATTTGATTCTGCCTTTCTCTTTGTCCAAGGTCATAAAGATCCTTGAGAAACCCTTAAATAGATAGAAACTCCACTAGCACACTATGAATTTCCCAGTGGGGTGGTCAGCATGCAATGTAAGTTCCCAATAAGAGTGTCAGTCCTCCAGGGATGCATGGCCAGGTAGCCAAAGCATTGGGTGGCTCTTTCAAATACAGGACTCACTAAGGGGAAATGGCACCCCACTCCAGTACTCTTGCCTGGAAAATCCCATGGACGGAGGAGCCTGGTGGGCTGCAGTCCATGGGGTCGCTAAGAGTCAGACACAACTGAGTGACTTCACTTTCACTTTTCACTTTCATGCACTGGAGAAGGAAATGGCAACCCACTCCAGTGTTCTTGCCTGGAGAATCCCAGGGATGGGGGAGCCTGGTGGGCTGCCATCTATTGGGTTGCACAGAGTCGGACACGACTGAAGCGACTTAGCAGCAGCAGTAGCAGCAAGCCACCAAGGAAGCCCATCCTTCAGTTCAGTTCAGTCGCTCAGTCGTGTTTGACTCTCTATAACCCCATGGACTGCAGCAGGCCAGGCTTCCCTGTTCATCACCAACTCCTGGAGTCCACCCAAACCCATGCCCATTGAGTCAGTGATTGCCATCCAACCATCTCATCCTCTGTTGTCCCCTTCTCCTCCCACCTTCAATCTTTCCCAGCATCAGGGTCTTTTTAAATGAGTCAGCTCTTCGCATCAGGTGCCCAAAGTATTGGAGTTTCAGCTTCAACATCAGTCTTTCCAATGAACACCCAGGACTGATCTCCTTTAGGATGGACTGGTTGGATCTCCTTGCAGTCCAAGGGACTCTCAAGAGTCTTCTCTAACACCACAGTTCAAAGGTATCAATTCCTCAGCGCTCAGCTTTCTTTATCATCCAACTCTCACATCCATACATGACCACTGGAAAAATCACAGCCTTGACTAAACGGACCTTTGTTGGCAAAGTAATGTCTCTGCTTTTGAATATGCTGTCTAGGTTGGTCATAACTTTCCTTCCAAGGACTAAGCCTCTTTTATTTTCATGGCTGCATCACCATCTGCAGTTAAACATGAGCCCATGCTTAGAACAACAGAAAAAGGAACATTTGTCAGAACAGTCAGAATCCTTATTCTCAGCCTTCTTAACATTAATGCTTACTATATCGTAGTTGTTAGCTTCAAATCAATATCCCTTTAAATGTATTGTCTTTTATGTATTGTTTTTTAAAATATGAAGTCTCTATGAACTAAAAATTGTTTAAAATGCTTGGTGTAGTATACTGTTTCATTTCATTCACTTGATGGTCAAGGATAGGATGTCAGGATTGAAAGAGAACTAAAGATACAAGTCATCTCACTAGCAGTCTGGACCACACTGAAACTGACTTTGATTTTATCCCCGTAATGTGATGAATGATGTAAATGGAAGATTTAGGTACAACATTGTTTTCTCAGAGTCTTGGTAACTGCATAATACAGGATGTAGGTAGACATGTAAAATGTTAGAAAAGGCTATAATTGGGTACTGTCTTATGTTGATAAATTCTGAATAAAATTCATCACAGAGTATACCTGAATATTATACTCTGCTACTGAATGTTGGGGCTTCCCTGGTAGCTCAGCTGGTAAAGGATCCACCTGCAGTGCAGGAGACCTGGATTCGATTCCTGGGTTGGGAAGGTCCTTGAAGGAGAGGATGGCAACCCACTCCAGGCTGTATTCTTGCCTGGAGAATCCCCATGGGCAGAGGAGCCTAACAGGCTACAGTCCATGGGGTCGCAAAGAGTCGGACCTGACAGAGACTAAGCCCAAGCACAGCGCATATCTGAATATTATCCTAAGCTAGTGGTTTTCAAACATTAGTGCACATAGAAATTCCTCAGCAGACATTAAAATACAGTCAGTCTAGTGTGAAGTCTCATAATCTGAGCTTTAACAGGCATGCCCCCCTGCCCCCTCCCCTCCCCCCGACACAATCTCTAACAAGTGATCCTGCTACTATTAGCCCAAGGAGCGAAAAAGTTTAAAAAATGGTTCTACTTCACCCACACAAAACATGTTAAATGCTTACTGTGTGTAAGGAAAGATATCCAGAGACTACTATATATGTAAGACAAGTTTCTTTCTTCCCCTTTTATCTAAGAAAACAAACTCAAAACGGGACGTGGTGATCCATCGTCAATGTCATTTGAAAACCAGAAAACCCATCTCAGGAGATTTGAATTCATGTTGCAATAACAATTTGGCCCTTGGAGTCCTTCTTGACATATTTTGCAACAAGAAATTAACCACATTAGCTCTAAATCTAGGGTGCTGGATTCTATTTCCATTCTAAAGACTCAGTAGTGGTAAGGAAACATATTCAAGAGGAGACTGAGGACGATCGATGTATTGATTAATGATTTGGGGGAACCTCCAAGTGACCTGGATAGTGTGCAGAGAATACAAATGACATCATTTGTGTTTTTTAATTCCTTTGCCAGTTTTTGCTCATCTCTACATGGTTTGAGTTCGATGGGCCTCTGGACGATTGCCCAGTTAATATCTGACTTTCATCAGGCCCACAAAACCCAGTCATGTGATTATAAAGCACCAGTAGGTAGCTGAGGTTTTCTGGAAGAGTGAATCACCAGAATGATGGAAAGAATGGCTGAAGTCAGGTGGGCACAACCTGCACAATTTTCTCCAATAGGCTGAGGCAAGCAGTTGTTCAGAAGAAGAGAGAAAGAAAATAACAAAGATTGCTTGGTGATGATGGTTCTGAGAGCCACAAAAGGAACAGGAAGGGGAGAAACTAAAAGTAACATACAAAAGGATTGCCCGACTAACGGTCTTCAAACCAACAGGTAATAATTTGACTATGTGTGTGTTCAGTCGCTCAGTAATGTCTGACTTTGCAGCCCCATGCCCTATAGCCCACCAGGTTTCTCTGTCCATGGAATTTTCCGGGCAAGAATACTGGAGTGGGTTGCCATTTTTTGACTCCAGGAGAAGCAAATGGAAGGTCATTTAAGGGTCTTGAGAAGGGAACAATGCAACCAGCAGGTATAAAATGTTTTTTGAGGCTCAGAAGATAGGCCAGCTGAAGTATGAGAGGCTGAGAACTGGGAAGGCTGGCAGGCAAGCCCAGACCCTTATAAGGCCCTGCGGCAGGTGAGGTCTTGATTACCGTGAGGAAGCACAGCAGGCAGGTTAAGTGGCATGTCCAGGGCCCACTTGCCAGTGTTTTTGGTTTTCTTTGCTTGCTTATGGTATTTTTTTTTTTTTGCATATATATACATAGCAAACCAGGGTCTTGCACACTGCAGGCAGATTCTTTACCATCTGAGTCACCAGGAAATATATTTATATGTACACATATATACATATATATATACACACACATATATATATCCCTTATTCTTAACATATGATTTAATATAACTTATTTATTGCATAATTCTACTCCACCAGCTTCCAAAAGGGTTTACGAAATTAGCCAAAATCAATTAAATCGCAATATCCAGGGGTGGATATCAGACTTCAATACCATTCAATATCTATTCACTGTCCTTTCTTAAAAACTACTCAGAAAATGCTAACTTGTAGCTAGGGTTGAAAACATACTTTCCAAAGGCAGCAAAACATAACAAATGTTCTTCAGTCCCTGAGAGGCTCAGCAAGGATGGCAAATTAGAGACCAGCTTCCTGGTAGCTGAGGTCCAACAGGACACACATTGGGAAACCTGTTTTCATTTTCTGCTAAAAGAAAGGATAAGCATCAGTTTTCAGTGGCAAAAACTTCTTCAAACTAAACTCAGGAAGTAGCGTACTTGCATGCTAAGTCACCTTAGTCGTGTCCAACTCCTTGTGACCCCATGGACTGCAGCCCACCAGGCTCCTCTGTCCATGGGATTCTCCAGGAGATAATACTAGAGTGGGCTGCCATGCTGTTCTCCAGGGGACTTCCCTAATCAAGAATAGAATCCACGTTTCTTTACATCTTGCATTGGCCGGCAGGTTCTTTACCTTTTTTAAATGGTTTTTATGAAAACGTCACTATCCATAACCGTTTTTTAAAAAGCAATACACACACTTTGTCCAAATGTTCCCCTGAAGATAAGTATATGTGACTAGGTTCACACCATCAATGGCAATTCACTCAGGGGTGGCTTAACTCTAGAAAGACAAGCAAAATGGCCTGCTAATTTTAATTCTAACATCCTAGAGGAATATGAGATGTTTGAACAAACCTCTAGCAGATGCTGAATTGCCAACATCTCACGAAATATTTCTCTAACAAGAACCTAGAGTCAAGATATTCTGTGATCTTATTTAAGCTAAGAATTATATGCTTTAAACATCAGGCACGAAGAAGGAAAAGGTTATCAATCCATTGTTACTATTGTTTAGTAGCTAAGTCATGTTGGACTCTTTTGTGACCCCATGGATTGTAGCCCGCCAGACTTCTCTGTCCATTGGATTTTCAAGGCAAGAATACTGGAGTGGGTTGTCATTTCCTTTTCCAGGGGATCTTTCTAATCCAGGGATCAAACCCATGCCTCCTGCTTGGCAGGCAGATTCTTTACCATTGACCCCAGAGAAGTCCATTAATCCACTGCTTATATTTAAAGAGAGACTTTTTTTCAGATTCAGCGGGAGGCCAATCCTATTTGGATAAAAACGAAAGATTTTCTTTGGAAAGATTCAACATTTTCGTTTGCAAGTAACTCTAGTTCTTTTCGAGAAAAACAGATACCTGGTTGAGATTCAAAGTGGTATGTCCCATACCATCGAGATATAGCTAACTAGAAACCCAGCCAGAACCAGCCCTCTGCTCGGAGCTCATTCCCATAATGGTGCTTCCCACCCTGCTCCTGCCTTCCAGCCCCCAGTTCCATATAGACGTTAGGGTTGGTAGTGTAGCATCAAAGCGGAGAAGACGAGGACCAAAAACAGAGACTGAAAGGCTGGATAACAGAGTAGAAAACAGGACAGGGGGGGGGGGAGTTGGAAATTTGAATGGGATGCCTCATGCCAAACACCCTGATGAGAGACAGTTGCTTCTAAGTCAGTGATCTGGATGCTTTGCCTACATGATACTAAACATCTGATCATCTGGAAAGTCTGGAAGATCGTTGGAATTCTTCGTTTTCTATCTTAATCTTTCGTGTCACTTGGACCCCACCAGGCTCCATTTATGGAGAGCGTAGCTGAGCAGCTATCTAGAAAAAGGCAAGAGGAGACAACGTCCTTTGTCAGAATCAAATTAATCTTATTAATAAGGTAGAAAAGTGAAATCCAAATAGGGGTCTATCTGGTTAAATCTGGATCAACGGAAAATATGCCACGGAAAACCCTACACAAAGAACAGCAGTAATTATGCCCACATGAAAGAGAGGCATGAATTAGAATTGCACCAGCAGACCAGAAAGCATGGCTCTCAATATGGTGAGATTGCTGTAGTTGTATTAAGACGTCTTAATTATATGATTGATGTGGGCTTCAAAAGAAAACTCAGAAGCCACAGCGGCTCTGAGGGCATGAGTATTATGGAAAGGATAAAGACAGCTTCCCCAGAAGAAAACCACTCTACGAGGAAGCCTGGGAGGTTTCCATGGCAGAACTAATCAATAATGTCTTGGTTTTATCTATATTACGTTTAATAAAATTTGATGACATCCATGATTGAAGATCACACACACAATTATAGCAACATCAAAGGTATTCAGCAGCGCCCGTACAGCTTGAGAAGTAGAGCAAATCGGAGCCTGAACGTATATGACATCGCACACCACGGGGACACACAGACGGGAGGGAGGAGCGGGACTCGCCTAGTGCCTTCTCTCCCCATGTTTACCAAAACGGTGTGTGCTTTCTCACCAGCCGAAACCCAGCATACTTGCATCTCTCTCAGGCTTTCTGACCTCAGGATTTAAAAACAATAGGTACAAGAACGTGCCACCCAAGGAAGTCCTGAGTAAACAAGAGTCTCCATTAGATTGGTCTTATCTTTATCTTATTTCTTGAGCCAAAGGAAACCAGGGCATTTCACAGGACACACAGCAGAGAGGAAAGGGCAAAATCTGGTGAAATTTCCACCTATTCCCTTGGAGGGGAAAAAAAAAAAAACAAAGTGGGAGGGAGAGAGAACTTCCTTGTCAAATTTCAAATGCAGCTCTGCAGAACAAAAGAAGAAAATGAGACCTGCAATTACCTCAGCTTTACAAGCTCAGTACAAATCACCTTAATCCCCCAGACTCTGCACCACTGTCATACTTTATTTTCTCCTCAACAGGTGTACAAATTGTTTGGACTGGAGCTGGAGAACACCATTCAGACTCGGTCAGCTGAACCAAAGCAGAGTCTTTCATCACTTCAGTTGCTATTGGTCGTCTGGTATTTCTTCCAAAAAAGAGGACTTCATCTGTGTCATTGCAGTTTGTTTTAATCAGAGTGTGAGTAGAAAATACTGTAACTTTCCTCACAAAAGTAATTCGGTTAGCTGAATATCTCCTGCGTTTAGATCAGAGAGGTGAAGCAACCGCTGGGCTTAGTCCCTCAGTCGTGTCCTCCTCTGTGACCCCATAGACTGTAGCCCTCCAGGCTCCTCTGTCCATGGGATTCTCCAGGCAAGAATACTGGAGTTTGTTGCCACACCCTCCTCCAGGGGATGTTCCCAACTCAAGAATCGAACCTGGGTCTCCTGCATTGGAGGCAAATTCTTTACACCTGAGCCACCAGAGAAGCCCGAAGCAACTGTTGCTAGCTTTAATTTGACTCTAGTAAGAGTTGGACTGAGGAAAATAGTAAATTTCAACACATCCTGTCCTGTACCTGTGATGGATGCTGTTTTATGCTTGAGGATGTCTTTATAAACTGGATATCTGACATGATACATGACGGAAGTTGAGTTTTTCCTGTTTTGCTTTTAAAAAACTAGCAAGTTGCAGATAAAAATCATAACAAACTCATAAAAGCTGTTAACAAATCAAAAAGTAACTTTGCTTCTGAAAATAATTATTCTCCTAAAACTCTGATCTGATTCCACGTTCCTCTCTTATCTTAAAACGGATGGAAATTCTCTAGACAAAAGTGAAGTAGTCTGTCTTTACCAAGAATGACAGCTTCATTTCCCTATCAAATAAGTAAACAGTTCAGAATTCTGGAAATAGGACTTTTGACTCAAAAGCTGGAGTTTCTGTCATAGCACACTACCTTTAGTTATAGTAGTCGACACTGTATCTTATTTGAAATACCTCGATTTTTCTAGATTTTTCTGTGGCATTTTCTGCAGCTGTTAAACAGAAACTTTCTGAGGTCACTAAGTGACCAAGGGCAAAGGCGACCCTGTCCTACACCACTGACAATGTCCACTCTGAGAGCCAGCAATAAAAAGTGTCAGATCCACCTCAGATTGGGTTCTCTGAGAAGCAGAAACCGAGAGATCAGCCACACAAGAGACTTGAATGGTGAAGTTGGCAGAGTTGGGGGCTGCCTGGGGAGACGTAGGTCAGAGCCTGAGAAGGTCGCTACCGAGTTGAATGTGGTTTCACCAGGAAGAACCTTGCATCTTTCTGTCCCTGAAAGTAACCGTCTGAGTGCGGCTTCTCCCTGCCTTGTTTGAAGACATGTTGAACTCTCTGGAGCTGAATCCCCACTGAAGAGGGATATTATTAGCTCTGATTGACCAGGTCTGACGGTAAGAGAGTGCGAGTTAGTGCACCATGAATTACACAGAGTGTGTATCAAGATGAAAATAAAAGCTGCAGCGTGCAGACAGGAGGGGTGAAGGGGCCATTTAAAATCAGAGAGATTAGCAACTCATCACATTACTTGTGGGTTATCAGGAGACAGAGGTAATGAAAGTGAGACCTATATCCTTGATCAATAAGAGTTTGACTGCATTTTGAGTTCATTTTCCCCTGCCGAGAGAGACAGCAGGCTTTACTATCGATCACTGTGTTAATCCATAACCAGACTGGGCCTTAGCCTGGTGGAGCAAGCAGGAAAAATAAGATAATAAGTAGGAACTCTTGATCTTTTATTATGGTGTGCTAGATAAAGAGAGTGCAGGGGTTCAAGGTGGAATACTTTATAGTTAACCCTTACATTCCCTCTTAATTTGGAACGCATGAGAAGAAAAATTGCAGTCCACCTTACTCTGACTTTTATTTGACCTTATTTCGTCTGCTTCCTAACTGAAGTACACCAAGGACTCTTTTGAAAGATTGGAGGTAGATGGTAATGGGGCCAAGGGACATTTACAACCATTTTAGGTCCATACTAAGGAGGATGCTCCCCCAGACCCCACTCACAAAAGTCACCTCTGTTCCAGTGTTAATTGTATCTTTTACATTTGGGGTCATATTGTCTATATTAGCCGTGATGTTTCAGAATCGCTGAAACTCAGCATTCTTAAACATGTGAATTGGCAGTGATACGTTTTATCATGTATCTCAATAGTGAGCATCACTTAGTTTGTATTTTTAAAAAAGAAAGAAAAATGAAGACATTTAGAGTTCTGTTGCCATGACTCTGTGGTCTCAGAGAAATCTGCCAGGTTCCTAAAGCCAGCATTATCACAGATCTAGAAGCATCTTAGAAAGATAGCAATCTGCCTTTACGTTCAAAGCCTCCGGAGACACCTCCTTGATCTGACTTAAACCCCTGCTATAATTTAGGCATTTCCTGCTCTGCCTGATCAGCAACAAAAATCCACTCTTTTCATTGACTCAGTATTTACTCGTGGTAGTTTCTGCTGAAATGTAGACTATTTCTACCACTAACCCATCTGACACCTTTCTACAAATTAGGGTAAGGTGACCCATCTGCCAAGCACAGCCACGGGCAAAGGGGTGGATTTCAGCCTTCCTTCCTCTGTCTGCTCCCAGGATCCTTGTGCACAGTCCCACGAGGTGGCCATGATAAGCACACAACAGCAGAGGAAACAGGCTGATGATGTGGATTTAACCGGTCCTTTTGCACCTCACACAGGCACTGCTTAGCTTTCACTGTGGTCTAGTCCCAATTCAGCTGTTTCTCATTTTGATGGTTTCTGTGCTTTTCCAACTGAGTTTCCATCTGGTTCTTAAAAGATGCTCATCCTTCCACTCAGTACGCACCTATCAAGAGTTGCAGCCTGTCACCCTAGAGTTCGTAACAAGAGGAGGAGGTGTGTATGTGTCAACATGTCAGTATGACAGAGACGGGACAGAGGACGTGAAGAGTTCTACCTCCGAAGCATAACATAGTACTTAACTTCCTCTCATTAAAATAACTGGGAGATTCATTTGAAAATGACAAACTTAAGTACAAAACCTTTAAAAAGTGAAATGTCTTGTTGATGATTTAACCTTTTATCATCGGATAACCAGGGAAGTTAAACAATTTGAACAAACTCATATCGCTTTTAAGTGGGGGAAAGTGAAAGGAAAGTGAAAGTGAAGTCGCTCAGTCGTGTCCGACTCTTTGAGACCCCATAGACTGTAGCCCACCCAGCTCCTCCGCCCATGGGATTCTCCAGGCAAGAATACTGGAGTGGACCCTAACCCAGGACTCCTGAAGCTGGAACCAGAGTTATCTTTATAAGAATAAGTTTTAAAAAATCTTCAAACTGAAACAGGATATGAAGGAACTCATCTTCAGGATTAAAAACACTGGCTTTGAACTACCACACTCAATGCTTATGATAAATAAGTACATAACCCCCTCTAAAGTCAGTGTTATTGTTGTTGTTGTTTTCGTTGATGTTGTCATGACTGACTGAACAGGACGAAGGTCAACTCTTTGTGGCCCCATGGGCTGTAGCCCTCCAGATTCCTCTATCCATGGGATTCCCCAGGCAAGAATACTGGAGTAGGCTGCCATTTCGTTCTCCACTCAAGTGACTGAGACATTGAAAATTCTCCTTAAGCCAGAGTGTTAGGGCTTTCCCAGTGGCTCAGATGGAAAAGAATCAGCCTGCAATGCAGGAGAGCTGGGTTCGATCCCTGGGTTGGGAAGATCCTCTGGAAAAGGAAATGGCAACCCACTCTAGTATTCTTGTTGCCTAGAGAACTCATATGAAGTTTGTTGATGAAAGAAAATTTCCCCCCATCTTAAAATGATAAAAGGCAGCCACTGTTTACCTGAAGCCTCTACTAAATAAGCTCATCAAGTCATGTCACATGATTTGGGGATGTGATAAATGGTTCGTGGAATCGATTTGGAATAACAGATGCCAGAAAATGAAGTTTGTTATCTGATCCAATGAGATGTCCCCATGGATTGGGTTGGTTCTTATTTTACGAAATCAAGAATAATTTAAGAGAGAAGATGTCACCCAAAGAAGAGTTTATTAAAGCCGAGACCAACGTATAATGGCTTTATGAAAATCTCCATTTCTAGTTTAATAAAAACCAGGACCCAACTTAAAATGGAAAAATAATGTGTTTGAAGATGGATGCAGAAACTGAGAGAAAAATTCTCTAATAAACAGCATTTTTCTTGGTTACAAAGAAAAAATATGCTTGTTATAGAAAATATGACAAAGAAAATATGAAGTATTCATCAAAGCCATTGTACGCATTTTACAGCACAAACTCTAAACTTTTCCTCCTATGCTCACATGTAAATAGAGATTCTTGACAAAATTTAGAATACGGAGTCATATTCTAAATAATAAAGTTGATTTTTCCCTTACCTTATATGATTATTCTCAACATTCTTAAATATTGTTTAAAAACTAAAGAATGGAATCTTCTAAAATACAGTCTCTCTTTTCTCTAAATCAAAGATAAAGTCTACTTTCCTTATTTGTAAATGGCCTAGTCTCACTGGGTCAAATTCTGAAAGACAAGATTAATTTTCATATAGCCAGCATCAGTAATTAGAACATTCATTTCTCTTAAACTGTCAATAAAATGATAATTTCCAGTTTTGCTTTTAACTAATACTAATTTCGGAATATAAAAATATATATATATCTATGCTGGAAAGATTATTGGAAATATTGCTATACTATGTACCTTTGGATATTGTCTTTGTCCATTCAGAGTGATAGAACAGAATTCCACAGACTTATAAACAACAGAAATTTCTTTTACATGGTTCTGGAGGCTGAGAAGTACAAGACTGAGGTACTGACAAATCAGTGTCTGGTGAGAATCTAATTCTTGAGTCATGTTGCATCTTTGCATGGTGGAAATGGTGCGGGAACTCTCTGCTGTTGTTAAGTCACTCAGTTGTGTCCCATTCTGTGACCCCATGAACTGTAGCATGCCAGGCTTCCCTGTCCTTCACTGTTTCCCAGGGTTTGCTCAAATTTATGTCCATTGAGTCAGTAATACTATCTAACCATCTCATTCTCTGCCACTCCCTTCTCCTTCTTCCTTTAACCTTTCCCAGCATCAGGGTCTTTTCCAATGAGTGGGCTCTTCACATCAGGTGGCCAAAGTATTGGAGTTTCAGTTTCAGTATCAGTTCTTCCAAAGAATATTGCATTGATTTCCAGGGAGCTCTCTGGGGTTTCTTTTATAAGGACACTAATCCCTTTCGGAGAAGGCAATGGCACCCCACTCCAGTACTCTTGCCTAGAAAATCCCATGGACAGAGGAGCTGGGTAGGCTGCAGTCCATGGGGTCGCAAAGAGTCAGACACGACTGAGTGATTTCCCTTTCACTTTTCACTTTCATGCATTGGAGAAGGAAATGGCAACCCACTCCAGTGTTCTTGCCTGGAGAATCCCAGGGATGGGGGAGCCTGGTGGGCTTCCATTGATGGGGTCACACAGAGTCGGACATGACTGAAGCGACTTAGCAGCAACTTAGTAGCAATCCCTTTCATGAGGATTCCACCCTCACAACCAAATCACCTCTCAAAGATCCCACCTCCTAGTACCATCATAATGTGTGTAAATATTTCAATATCCTAATTTTGGGAGGACAAAAGTATTCAATATATTACAGGTGTCACAAGACACTCTCTTATTCACTCCACATAAATATGTAAAGTCACTTTCAGAGCAAATAAAATAACCCCTCTGATCAACTTTTTGGCTTCTTTTTTTATTTAGCTGTTTTCCCCAGATATATAACAACCTGACTTCAAGTGCCGAATTTATTTCACTATTTGTCCTATACCTGTAAAAAAAAAATAATAAACTCAAGACTGATTACAATGTTCACCTTTGCTGGACCTGTCCTTCACTTTGTGGTATTCCTTTCCACCAGGATCCTACTATTTCTATGATGGAATGAGGTTTCATTGCACTAAGCTGGTTAATAAATATGCATTTTCAAGAGTAGCTCACAAATTCTGAAGTATCAATAAGGCTCACTATCAACTGATGCATCAAAATTTTGATTGGTCAAAACCACAATGAGGTATCACCTCACACCAGTCAGAATGGCCATCATCAAAAGTCTACAAACAATAAATGCTGGAGAGGGTATGGAGAAAAGGGAACCTTCTTACACTGTTGTTGCAAATGCAAACCTGTACAGCCAGTATGGAGAACAGTGTGGAGAGTCCTTTAAAAACTGGGAATAGAACTGCCATATGACCCAGCAATCCCACTGCTGGGCATACACACCAAGGAAACTGGAATTGAAAGAGACACATGTACCCCAATGTTCATTGCAGCAGTGTTTACAATAGCTAGGACATGGAAGCAACCTAGATGTCTATCACCAGAAAAATAGATAAGGAAGTTGTGGTCCATACATACAATGGAATATTATTCACCTATAAAAATGATGCATCTGATTCAGTTCTAGTGAGGTGGATGAAACTGGAGCCTGTTATATAGAGTGAAGTAAGTCAGAAAGAGAAACACCAGTATAGTATATTAACACATATATATGGAATTTAGAAAGATGGCAATGATAATCCTGTACGCAAGGCAGCAAAAGAGACACAGATGTAAAACTAAACTTTTAGACTCCGTGGGAGAAGGCAAGGGTGGGATGATATGAGAGAATAGCATTGAAACATGTATATTCACATATGTAAAATAGATGACCAGTGCAAGTTCAATACATGAAGCAGGGCACTCAAGCCAGTGCTCTGGGACAACCCGGAGGGACGGGCTGGGGAGGGAGGTGGGGGGGCGGTTCAAGATGGGGGACATGTGTGCACCCGTGGATTATTCATGTCAAAGTATGTCAAAAACCACCACAATATTGTAAAGTAATTAGCCTCAATTAAAATAAATAACTTTTAAAAAATATATGATTGTTAATTTTCTTTCTGCAGCCCTGGTTAACTTATCAAGGAAGCAGAAACACATGTAGCTGTTTCCTGAGCAAGCAGGTAAGACCTCTGCCACAAAATCTCACCCTTAATGACAGTGTCAGCTACCAGGCATTGTGCTAGGCATTTTCTATTTGTTCCAACTCTTTAAATGGCTCTTCACTTGCTCCATTTGACAGATGGGAAAACAAAGGCTCAGAAATCTGGACACCATAACCCACATGTAATCCATAAAATGGTAACAATTGATACTCTTATATTTACCTAGAAAGCTCAGTTGGGTCAGAGAGAAAGCCCACTGCTAAGGGAGTCAGGAGAGAATATGCTTTTAATATTACAGTTTGAATGATAAAACTTTACAATTATAATACAGCAAAAATCTATCAGTAACAAAATGAGGAATCATTTCAAATTAAGTAAATCTTATTACATAAGCATATGTATAATCTTTAACTCACTTCCCTAACCAACCAAATGTTAGAAAAGAATTTTTTAAGACATAAGCCTACTAAGACAGAGAGATTGGAAGACAATATGAAAGGAGTAAAATTTTGAGTCTGGAAGGCCAGTGGACAACTAGCAACTAGATCAGCAGATATCCTAGAAAACTGAATCATAAGTCAAGCATGTGAACCAAATGTGAATTACATGGCAGTATTTCCAAGGAAGGGAATTATGGGTCACATCAAGTATTTCTGAAAGTAATTACGATGGAAAGAAGGGAGGTTAAATCAGTAAAATAAGGAAAATTGGTTGAAAAAACTCCTTAAGAATAAATCCGTTTTCTAGATCTTCTCCTCAGATCACACAGCCAAAATATCCCACCCTCACCCTAGGAAAAAAGGACTGGAAGTTTATTCTGAGAAGTAAAGTTTTCAAAAATTTTCAGGCAAATGATTTCTAACTTGGATTTCTATACCCAGCCAAACTAAGTACAATATTAAAGACTAGAATAAAGACATTTTTTAGATACGTCTCTAAAACTTTCCTCCTCCACTCATTTTTCTTTTAAACTTTTTATTTTGTATTGGGGTATAGCTGATTAGCAATGTTGCAATAGTTCCAGGTGAACAGCCAAGGGACTCAGCCGTACACATATTAATACAAGTATCCATTCTTCCCCAACTCCACTCTGACCCAGCCTGCCACATAACATTGAGCAGAGTTCCATGTACAATACAGTATATACACACTGCATATATAAAATGGATAACTCCGGCACTCTTTTCTCAGGAAGCTATCAGATAATGTGTTCCATTAAAATGAAACAGAAAACAAATTAAAAAGATGAGGGAGGGACTTCCTGGCCATCCACACTTGCAATGAAGAGGATGAGGTTCCATCCCTGGTCGGAGAATTAAGATCCCAAATGCCATGTTGTATGACCAAGAAATAAATAAATAATGAATAAAAATATGTGGGATACAGGAAGTAAGAGATACCCCCCAAAGGCAAAGACTTTAAGAATGAATGTTCTTTTAATTTCTCTTTTCCATAACAATCTTGAGTGGGGAGGACAGCTGTTGAGCTCCATGTGGTCATTTGGAGAGCCAAATTTCTCCCTCCATTCGTAATCACTTCAAGGCCAAGGCGAGGGTCACAGCCACATCAGTTTTCCAGCCCCTGAGAGAAGGAAAGAACAATAAGAGGAATGTAGGTACAATTTTTTAAGGCTTAAACATGAAAATGGCATAATATCACTTGTATCCTGCTCAGTTACTCACATTGGCAAACTTACCCACAACAGATCACTGGAAAACCTAGTCCCTGGCTGGGCAACCACGTGCTTAACATCAGTTCAGTTCACTTCAGTCGCTCAGTTATGTCGGACTGATCTTTGCGATCCCATGGACCGCAGCATGCCAGGCTTCCCTGTCCATCACCAACTTCCGGAGCTTACTCAAACCCATGTCCATCGAGTCAGTAATGCCATCCAACCATCTCATCCTCTGTCATCCCCTTCTCCTCCTGCCATCAATTTTTCCCAGCATCAGGGTCTTTTCCAGTGAGTCAGTTCTTCCCATCAGGTGGCCAAAGTATTGGAGTTTCAGCTTTAACATCAGTCTTTCCAATGAATATTCAGGACTGATTTCCTTTAGGATGGATTGGTTGGATCTCCTTGCAGTCCAAAGGACTCTCAAGAGTCTTCTCCAACACCACAGTTCAAAAGCATCAGTTCTTCAGCACTCAGCTTTTTTTATAGCCTAGCTCTCACATCCATATATGACCACTGGAAAAACCATAGCCTTGACTAGACGGACCTTTGCTGACAAGGTAACATCCCTGCTTTTTAATATCCTGTCTAGGCTGGTCATAATTTTTCTTCCAAGGAGCAACTATCTTAATTTCATGGCTGCACTCACCATCTGCAGTGATTTAGGAGTCAAAAGAATAAAGTCTGTCACTGTTTCCATTGTTTCCCAGTCTATTTGCCATAAAGTGATGGGACCCGATGACATGATTTTCATTTTTTGAATGTTGAGTTTAAGACAGTTTTTTCACTCTCCTCTTTCACTTTCATCAAGAGGCTCATTAGTTCTTCTTCGCTTTCTGCTATAAGGGTGGTGTCATTTGCATATCTGAGGTTTTTGACAAAATTCCAGTTAGGCTCCTTCAAATCCTAAAAGATGATGTTGTGAAAGTGCTGCATTCAATATGCCAGCGAATTTGGAAAACTCAGCAGTAGCCACAGGACTGGAAAATGTCAGTTTTCATTCCAATCCCAAAGAAAGGCAATGCCAAAGATTATTCAAACTACAGCACAATTGCACACATCTCACATGCTAGCAAAGTAATGCTCAAAATTCTCAAAGCCAGGCTTCAACAGTACGTGAACCATGAAATTCCAGATGTTCAAATTGGATTAGGAAAGGCAGAGGAACCAGAGATCAAATTGCCTACATCTGTTGGATCATCAAAAAAGCAAGAGAGTTCCAGAAAGACATCTACTTCTGTTATATTGACTACTCCAAAGCCTTTGACTGTGTGGATCACAGCAAACTGTGGAAAATTCTTCAAGAGATAGGAATACCAGATCACCTTACTTGCCTCCTGAGAATCTGTATGCCAGGGTCCAGCCCCGGTGGATCCAGGGTGATTTGAAGGTGGGGGGACGGAGTCGGTGTCTTAGGAACTAACTTATTTAATTACAGATAGAGAGGGATTAGAAGATTAGCAGAGAAAAAGAGCCTGAATAACTTGGTTCACATGGGATACCAATCACCACCTACTTAGGCCACAGGCGTCTTCCCGTTCTCCCGAAGGAGAGGAGGCACTGAGGCCCCCCGGTCTGATCTTAGAAGCCCAGGCAAAATTAATAGGCTTGGTGGGTACCCACGCACCATATGGGAATTTGGCCAGAAAATAGTAGGAGAGAAAAAGGGGCTGAATAACTTGGTTTACGTGAGATACCAATACAATTCCAAGACAAGGAGTTTGCACCATCTAAAGCAGGCCACCAGTGCCACTTGAATATCGGAAGGTGCCCCTCCTTGGGCTCCTTCTGGTGTGGGCTTGAAAGCCGGGGCAAATAAGTAGACTTGGAGGGCACCCACGCTCCAGATGGGAATTCAGCCAGAAAAACGGGGAGCAGAAAAGAACAACATGAGGGAAGCAGTCTTTCCGGAAACTGATCCTATTTCTATATTTTGGGGTTTGCTTATATACCTTTTGTTACACATAGGGATGAATACGGAGTCACACAGGAGTCAGCAGTCCTGACCTTTATCAAAATCAGGTGCTTCACATAAATGTATAAAAAAGGTACATCATCTTCTAGCCATGAGTGAGACCTGCTGACATTTTATGATCCTTTCTTTCTGATAACCAAAAAACTTATTTCTTCCAAGGGTGTTTTTTCTTAAACCAGGCACCACCCTCCAAATAAAGTTACATTCCTATAGGGTGAGGATGTAGTGAGTTACAATCAAGAAAGGAATCTATTTAACCCAAGGTTAACATGATTAATCTTAAAGGTTAATACTTATTTCTCCTATATGTTAGTTATATTCATTATAAGGGTAGGGAACATGGAGATTTAGCAGCAAACATCAGCCCAACAAATGAAAATCCTTTCACCAATGTTCCCCTTAAGATCTATTTAGTCTTAAGACAGTGATAAAGTTACATTTTTACATAGCAAGGACACAGTGATTTATAACAAAGTACAGTGATCTATTACAAAAGAGAAAATCCATTAACTCAAAAAGTCTAGTATTGCTAACCTTAAAAACTACTATATTTCCTTTTCTATATTCCAAATACATTGATTAATATATTCCCAGGTGCCTAAGGATATGGAGGCCTGGCGGCAATCATTGACTCAACAAGAAGAAAAAGCCCTATGCTAATTAAGACTCTCAAAATACTCCAAAACTCTCTGTGCTGTTTACGGTTAAGAGGTAGTAAACAATCATGTGCCTAGTGGCAGGAGTATAGATGATCCTGTCACACAAGCTAGTCTGTCAGCAGAGAGGTTTGACCTGAGACATCCCTGTCTCACCCAGGGCAGGGAATTAGCAGCAATTATTGACGCAACAAATGAAAAACCCTTCACCAATATAATTCCTAACCAACCCAGTATACTAATAATTTCCAACTCCCCAAAAGAATTTGCCTTTAGTAAGTCTAAAACATCTCGTGCCTCTCAGGTTGGGAGGCTGTAAACAATCACATGCGGCCGGTCGAACCTATACAGGCGGGCTAGATAACCTTCAGAGGAGTCCGTAAGCTGAAACACTCTTGTCACGCCCAGGAATTTTTATTGCCTTGGAGCTGTACGTTTACTCCTTCTCCGAGAGAAACGGTTATGGGGGAGAGCCCCCCGTAAAGTCAGAGGTGTAGGTGAGAGCATAAAACAGACTCTGGTTTGGAGGTTAGATGCTCGGGAACAGGGGGTTTCCTGAGGCTTGATCACGCCTTTGCGTAGGCCAAGCCTCCTTCCTCATGACCTTTGCCATGGGCGGAGTTCCTCACGCTGGCTCCCGGCAGCAGGTCAAGAAGCAACAGTTAGAACCAGACATGAAACAGCAGACTGGTTCCAAATTGGGAAAGGACTACATCAAGACTGTATATTGTCACCCTGCTTATTTAACTTCAATGCAGAGTACATCATGCGAAACGCCAGGCTGGATGAAGCACAGGCTTGAATCAAGATTGCCAGGAGAAATATCAATAATCTCAGATATGCCTAACATGTTTACTAGCAAAGAAGGAGAAAATGCATTTGGGTCACATTTTGAGACCAAGAGCAAACACCTGAAACTATATACTCCAACAGAAAACAAAGGAATACTACTCCAAAAAAATCCATTTGGGAACAAAGGTCACCAAGATCATAGAAGTATTATGCAAACCACCCCTCACCATTCCTAGCCACTACAAAGTTATCCTATATGCTATGTTGGAAAGGAGCAGGAAGAAAGGAAAGAAACTCAAAAGACTTTCCATTGGCCCAAAAGAGGCAGCTTTCCAGATAGTTTTAAAAAGCAGCTAAGACTAGGATTACATTCAGTGGTATGAAATAAGTGAAAGCATTAGTCGCTCAGTGGTGCCTGCCTCTTTGAGACCCAATGGACTGTAGCCCCCCAGGCTCCACTGTCCATGGAATTCTCCAGGCAAGAATACTGGAGTGGGTTGCCATGCCCTTTTCCAGAGGATCTTCTCAAACCAGGGACCAAACCCGGGTCTCCTGCCTTGCAAGCAGATTCTTTACCATCTGAGCCACCAGTATATACAGTGTATATATATCCTGAGCATTGGAAATGTGTCATATATTTCACAGAATTCTTATCCTAAACGAATCCACTAGATAATTTTTTATCATGTATTCTATACATTGAATCAGGGTCTAAATTGAAACTAGCCAGGGAGTGTTCAATTCAATATTTTAACATGAAACTATCACATTATTGTCTGTTAATCAGCTATATTCAATACAACATTTAAAGTTTAAAAGGTCAAAACATAAATAAAATTAAATTTGAAAAGTATTTTGAAAGAAAAGAAACCATGTGTTAGACAGGTATATGTCAGATTTATTATGTTCAAATTTCCCTTCTAGAATACCATGTTCATATTCTGGCCTAAGGATGATATCTTCTCTTTCATTGTGCCTGATGTTTTCTATTTGGTGGTTTCTTATTGTTGTCTACGAGCTAATTTGATTTTCTCTATTCTATTGGATTCTTTTTTTTTAGTCATGAGCTAATAAAAGCAATATGAGTATAAAAGTTAGTGTTACTCAGTAATGAATGATAATTTTTCTCTAGCCATTTAATACATTCTGTGATAGCGGCAGCAGAAGGGATACTGAACTGAGGCCCACCTACATTCAACAGCCACTTCAAGCAGGAGCTACCTGTGTGATTTTAATAAATGATTCAGACTCTCTGGGCTTTGATTTCTTTGTTTTTACAGAAATAAAAGACAGAGTTAAATTTATTAATTTCTTATCCCGTAAAGAACAGAAATTTTAATGAAAGTAAATTTTATAATTTTTATTTGCATGAAAGACACTTGCCTAAAGACGGAGCCAAGCATGACTGAAATAGGAAACTCAAAGGACAAGGAATGTTTCATTTTGTACTGTCACCAAAAGAATCTCACTGGAAACATTATTAATGATTCTCCTGTACAAGATAGCAACTGCTGGCTTATATTCAGATGGATGTCTATAGTTAATGTAAAATTTTCAGCATCATTTCACTTAAAATTCAAATTCAACAAACATTCATTGTGCCTGGAGCTATTCCACATGAAGATTATAAAACAATGACCCTGTCCTAAAGAAGCTGACAACATAGTTAAGTCATTTTCTCCCAGTAGGTTTTCAACCTAGAATCATTTTCATTTACATAAAAGGACTAAGACCAAGAAATGCTAAAATGAAATAACAAACTTTCCAAACTCATCTCAAAATTGAGTCTTCCTTTCAGAAGTTATTTTCAATTTTTTCTTAATATTTAATATATTTTGCATATGTTATAAATAAACATTTTTAAGAGACTTGAGCTCTCTGTGTCTGTGTGTGTGTACAATTTTACTAATAGCCTATACTAATTTGTGGCACACTTAATAATGCTTGAATCAAAGTTTCAAAATTAACAAAGAAATATGATTGACACTGGGACTGTAACATGTTGTAAAAAACAATTACTTAATTTTAAAAATTAACTCCATATAATTAACTAATACACCAATTAAGCAACATGTAATTAAGTAAGTTATCATCCCTGCCACTTAGTCATTTAATCATAAAAGTGAAGCATAGTTTTATAAACAAATGAAATAAATATGAAATCTATTAATTAAGTGTGTGTTTGGAGCTAAGAATAAAATTATTTCCACAGTCTGTGTAATCAGAAAACAGGGTCTTATGATCCAGGGCACAATTATTATATTAGTGTAGACTAGCTGGTACAAAGCACAGCTTGGTAGCTTCTTTTGGATGTTGATTCCACCACATACCAGTAGCTCACATAACCTCTCTGAGTATATTTTTCATCAGTAAAATGAAGATAATAGTAATGCCTAGTTCATTGTGCTGTTTTCAGAATTAAAGGAGATAGTGCCTGGATAGTGTTTACCATACGCTGGTTATGACACCTGGAAAATTCTAGGTACGATTATTACCTAGATGATTTGGGAAATGGTCAGCTTCCTGCAGTATGTGATACTAAATCAGAATTCTGGGACACCCTGTGTCCACACCCTGTGTGTATACACACACACACACACAACCTAGTTCTTATGATTAGTAGGAAACTTTATGGTTCAGATTATAAAGAATCTGCCTGGAATGTAGGAGACCCAGGTTCGATCTCTGAGTCGGGAAGATCCCATGGAGAAGGGAATGGCTACCCACTCCAGTATTCTTGCCTGGAGAACCCCATGGACAGAGGAGGCTGGTGGGCTACAGCCCATGGGATCACAAAGAGTCAGACACAGCTGAGACACTAACACTTTCAGGGAAACTTTCAAAATGGGAGCAAAAGTATTATTTTAGTAAAAACCCTAGATTCCTCTCCTCCTACAAATTACCCCTTTCTCCTCAAGGGAGTCAGGGTATTGTTATGAAAGTTTCTCTCAGTCTGACTAGAAAACCACTTCAACAAACTTGGTCTGGTGTCGCTGGGCTCGTGTTTCTAAAAGAGAACTGAAGTCCACAGATGGGTCCTTTGAGGAAGACAACAAAAAAATTTACTCTGGCTAATGTCAAGTGAAAAGAATCTGCTGGAAGGAGATTAGGGACACAGGATAATTGAGGGGGCGCTGCAGAACCAGGCTTGGGAGCCGAGGGAACAGAGGCAGCTGCGGAGAGCAGAAACAGGCCCTCGAGGCCCACCCTCACTGCAGGAGTCCCCCGGCCGCAGACGGCCTCCAGGGAGGAAGGAGTCTTCCCTCCCCTTCTATCTGTTTGCAAGGCTTGGGACACACGCCCGAGCCCGTCTGTACTGGAGCAGAGGAAAGAAGAGTCTGTCCCCCTGGACTTCTCTGGCAAGACAGCAGGCCCAGAACGCTGCCTAGAATCGGCGCCTGCGGAGTGTGAGTGGATTCTGGACAACCTCAGAGGCGGGCTGGTCACGGCCAAATACGTGAAGACTCCACAGAGCTTCTTGAGGCTCAGATGTAATTACATCAATGTTGCTGGGGGAAAAACCAAATAAGCTCCCACTCAGGGGCTTTAGCACTCACAATACTTTGAAGGATTCACCTGCGGAGAAGGTCCATAAAGCCAGAAGATAATTATAAACTAGCAGAATTCTAGGACTGAATAAGGCTATGTCTGTGGAAATCCATCATAAAACACAGCCCACCATAAGTACAAAAAGTGTCAGCAAATACCTGTTAGGAAAGGAGATACCACACTTACCTATGATCGGCGGGAGACATGACATTCTTGCTCCTTACCCATCACTCCCTTATCTCCTGCTGCTGCTGCTGCTAAGTCGCTTCAGTCGTGTCTGACTCTGCGCGACCCCATAGACGGTAGCCCACCAGGCTCCCCCGTCCCTGGGATTCTCCAGGCAAGAACACTGGAGTGGGTTGCCATTGCCTTCTCCAATGCATGAAAGTGAAAAGTGAAAGTGAAGTCGCTCAGTCGTGTCCGACTCTTCGCGACCCCGTGGTCTGCAGCCCACCAGGCTCCTCCATCCCTGGGATTTTCCAGGCAAGAGTACTGGAGTGGGGTGCCATTGCCTTCTCCGTCCTTATCTGCTAGCTCTCTCTTTTTATTTTTTTTTTAATAATGCTATGTTTTAATCATAGCAAAGGTAGAATTTTAAGAAATGTTTTTAATTTTAAGAAATATATTCAGAAAGCATGTATGTCTTCAGGCTATGCTAAATACAGGTCTTGTTTCATAAGCTATTCATATATTAGTTCTCCCACAGGTTTAACTGGCAACCATCAGTTATTGCAAAGAAAGAAACCAAGGAGGGGAAATGCTTTCCAATGAGGCCTGTGTCAGAAGCAGCAATCGAATAAGAATTCAGGGGATGTTCTGATATCAGGATCAGGAGGACTCGTTTGTTCACATCTGTTAAATTTACGGTGCTTAACTTTTCAACACTGAGACTGTCAAATTTCCAGGAAATGTTTTATTCTCTCAGTTTCCTTTGTCTGCAAAATGAAGCCATCACAGAAATATTTCCAAGGAAATCCCAGTGGAGATCTTTTTAGACAGAGAGGTAATTGCATAGATGGAATGAATTGGCTCTGAGTCTTCCTACATGTGGTAAGGCAAATAATATTCTAACGATACAGAAGTTAGCAAATTTGGGGTTTGAGAGGTAAAAGCCAGAGTAATGTTTAGAAGCAATGTTTATCATGGAAAAGAAAGCAAAGGAGAGCAAGGGAGAGAAAACAAGTTAAAGCAATGTTCAAAAAAGTATACATTTTGCTAAATATTAAAGAGCTCAAGTTATGCCAAACTTTTATAAAATGGAAACAAATGTCTCTTTTGATGAGTAATTCATTTTTTATATTTAATGTTTATCTTTTCTAAAAAGTTCTGAAAATTTGCCTACCCCATATTCTTAAAGATAGACTCTTTTTTTCTTGGAAGTTCATCCTTTTTGCTTTCATTGTAGGTCCACGATTCATCTGTCATTATTGTTTGTATATATGAGGTTCAGTTCAGTCGCTCAGTCATGACTGACTGTGACCCCAAGGACTGCAGCAATCCCTGTCCAGGCTCCCTGTCCATCACCACTCCCGGAGCTTACTCAGAATCATGTCCATCAAGTCGCTGATGCCATCCAACTGTCTCATCCTCTGTCATCCCTTTCTCCTCCTGCCTTCCCAGCATCAGGGTCTTTTCCATGAGTCAGTTCTTTGCATCAGGTGGCCAAAATATTAGAGCTTCAGCTTCAGAATCAGTTCTTCCAATGAATATTCAGGACTGATTTCCTTTAGGAGTGATGGGTTTAATCTCCTTGCAGTCCAATGGACTCTCAAGAGTCTTCTCCAACACCATGGTTTAAAAGCATCAATTCTTTGGCACTCAGCATTCTTTATGGTCCAACTCTCACATCCATACATGACCACTGGAAAAACCATAGCCTTAACTAGACGGACCTTTGTTGGCAAAGCAATGTCTCTGCTTTTTAACATGCTATCTAGGTTTGTCATAGCTTTTCTTCCAAGGGGCAAGCATCTTTTAATTTCATGGCTGCAGTCACCATCTGCAATGATTTTGGACCCCAGGAAAATAAAGTCTCTCACTGTTTCCATTGTTTCCCCATCTATTTGCCATGAAGTGATGGGACCAGATGCCATGATCTTCATTTTCTGAATGCTGAGTTTTAAGCCAGCTTTTTCACTCTCCTCTTTCACTTTCATCAAGAGGCTCTTTAGTTCTTCTTCGCTTTCTGCCATAAGGGTGGTGTCTTCTGCATATCTGAGGTTATTGATATTTCTCCCAGCAATCTTGATTCCAGCTTGTGCTTCATCCAGCCTAGCATTGGAGTAGTATTCCTGTGTTTTCTGCTGGAGTATATAGTTTCAGGTATTTGCTCTTGGTCTCAAAATGTGACCCAAATGCATTTTCTCCTTCTTTGCTAGTAAACATGTTAGGCATATCTGAGATTATTGATATTCCTCCTGGCAATCTTGATTCAAGCCTGTGCTTCATCCAGCCTGGCATTTCGCATAATGTACTCTGCATAGAAATTAAATAAGCAGGGTGACAATATACAGCCTTGATGTATTCCTTTCCCAATTTGGAACCAGTCTGTTGTTCCATGTCTGGTTCTAACTGTTGCTTTTTGACCTGCAAACAGATTTGTCAGGAGGCAGGTAAAGTGATCTGGTATTTCCATCTCTTGAGGAATTTTCCACAGTTTGTTGTGATCCACACAGTTAAAGGCTTTGGAGTAATAAATAAAGCAAAAATAAATGTTTTTTCTGGAACTCTCTTGCTTTATCAATGATTCAACAGATGTTGGCAATTTGATCTCTGGTTCCTCTGCCTTTTCTATATCCAGCTTGAACATCTGGAATTTCATGGTTCACATACTGTTGAAGCCTGGCTTGAAGAATTTTGAGCATTACTTTGTTAGCGTGTGAGATGAGTGCAATTGTGCTGTAGTTTGAAGAATCTTTGGCATTGCCTTTCTTTGGGATTGAAATGAAAACTGACCTTTTCCAGTCCTGTGGCCACTGCTGAGTTTTCCAAATTTGCTGGCATATTGAGGCAGCACTTTCACAACATCATCTTTCAGGATTTGAAATAGCTCAAGTGGAATTCCATCACCTCCACTAGCTTTGTTCATAGTGATGCTTTCTAAGGCCCACTTGACTTTGCATTCCAGGATGTCTGGCTCTAGGTGAGTGATCACACCATTGTGATTATCTGGATTGTGAAGATCTTTTTTGTATAGCTTTTCTGTGCATTCTTGCCAGCTCTTCTTAATATCTTCTGCTTCTATTAGGTCCATAGCGTTTCTGTCCTTTATTTTGCCCATCTTTGCATGAAATGTTCCCTTGGTATCTCTAATGTTCTTGAAGAGAGCTCTAGTCTCGCCCATTCTATTGTTTTCCCTCTATTTCTTTGCATTGATTGCTGAGAAGGCTTTCTTATCTCTTGTTATTCTTTGGAACTCTGCATTCAGATGGGTATAGCTTTCCTTTTCTCCTTTGCCTTTAGCATCTCTTCTTTTCTCAACTATTTGTATGGCCTCCTCAGACAACTATTTTGCCTTTTTGCATTTCTTTTTCTTGGGGATGGTCTTGATCACCACCTCCTATACAATGTCACAAACCTCCGTCCGTAGTTCTTCAGGCCCTCTGTCTATCAAATGAATGCTGAGGTATTTACATGTTTTTACTTGGTTAACCAATTGTTCCAGAACCATTTATGAAAAATACTTTCATATTTTTTTTGACTCTTTTTGTGTCCTTGTGCAAAATTAACTTACTTCATCCATGTAGGACTATTTCTGGACTCTGCTTTGTTTCATTGGTCTATCGATCCCATTGGTTTATCCTATGCCACAAACACCATTTAATTATTGTGATTTTGTAGTAAGTCTTGAATTCAGTGAAAAATCACTAGTAAAAGCCCTCCACCTTACTCTTCTTCCACAAAATGTTCTTCGCTATTCTAGGATTTTTGCATTGTCATATAAATTTTAGAATCAGTATGTTAATTTCTTTAAAAAAAAATCGGAAGCAGAGTTTGCGTCTATCCTTAAAGATTGAACTTCAGGACTTTTCCAAGAGATAGAAATATTATATATCTTTTTGAAGCCACTCTCATTTTTTATGTCTTTCCCTGAAAACCAATCTAACTGATAAAACTTTTGTTGGCTCTGATGGACCACTTGCCAAACCTTGGGCCAACTACCATGGACAGGAATTATGATTCAAACAGCTCCATCAGAGCCCTAAGAACTGACTATGGAGAAGAGACGGATCTCCAAGGAAATCAGGGCCTAAGTTAGAATCAGAAGGATGAGGGGTGGGTACCACAGTGTACATCTGCTGCAGCTGCTGCTGCTGCTGCTAAGTCGCTTCAGTCGTGTCCGACTCTGTGCGACCCCATAGACGGCAGCCCACCAGGCTCCCCCGTCCCTGGGATTCTCCAGGCAGGAACACTGGAGTGGGTTGCCATCTCCTTCTCCAATGCATGAAAGTGGAAAGTGAAAGTGAAGTCGCTCAGTCGTGTCTGACTCTTCGCGACCCCATGGACTGCAGCCCATCAGGCTCCTCCATCCATGGGATTTTCCAGGCAAGAGTACTGGAGTGGGGTGCCATTGTCTTCTCCGACAGTGTACATCTACCACCTGAAAAACACAGTCCCCAGATTAAACAGGATGGAGGAGACACATGCCTTGATTTGTCTTGCGTCTTGTGTTTAACACCATCTCTCTTTGAAAAGATTCATTTTGCTGTTTTTGAAAAAAAACTCATTTGGTTAAAATGTGCTTCTAGCCATTGAGATGCTTATACATTCTGAAATACAAATAATAGCCCTCAGAGCAAAGTATGTGGAAGAGACCCAACTACATAGCGCCCGCAGAGATCCCGAAGCATGTTTGACTGAGAATTGGCAAGTAGCTGAGCTAGATTATCGGGAAAGCCAGGAGTCAATTTGGTGAAAACAAACTCTAGCACCCACCAAATGAAGATTCCTCAAAGGGTGTTTCATGTGTTTGTTGCCTTGCCTATTTTTTCTTGATTTCCACTAACCAGACAACAAGTTTAAACAAAAATGGGAAGGGAAATATTTTCAGATCAGAAACTTACTATTGCAATCTTAGTTTAAAAAGCAAGTGCTGATGGGATGACTTCTGCCAAATATTTTCTGAAAACCCAGATGAAGTTAGGAAACATGGATGTGGCAGGTGTACAAAGCCCAAAGCAAAACCCAGGCCAGTCTCCTTATTAATGCCTGACAACACTATATGAACATTATAATCGGAATGCACTGTTGAGAGATGACTCAAGTAATCCGGTTGGCAGAAGATCTAAATTCCTTGGAAATGCCTTCCAGCCTGGGTTGAACTCCTTGTTAGGAGCCAGCCAGCTGAGCTTCGCAGTATACAGCTGCTGAGCTTCATAGTATACAGCTACAGGATGAGAATGAGACATCGCCCACCTATTAAATGCAAGGCTGCTTCAGTAGCTGGTTGAGTACAGCATTCTGAGGATTACGCCCTCCTCTTTCTTCTTTGCCCGTCTCTGATTCCATCAAGCACCAGTAGAGCACCAGCCCCCTCATTTTCAGATGAGGAAACTTGCAAATAAATCCTCTAGAAATGTTTTCAAGTATGAGATAACTTCTTTGCCCTTGTTGTTGACATTCAGTCACTAAGTCATGTCCGACTCTTTGCAACCCCATGAACTATAGCACGCCAGGCTTCCCTGTCTTTCACTAGCACCCAGAATTTGCTCAAACTCATGTTCATTGAGTCAGTGATGCTCTCCAGCCATCTCAACCTCTGCCACCCGCTTCTCCTCTTGCCCTCCATCTTTCCCATCCTCAAGGTCTTTTTCAGTGAGTCATCTCTTCATGTCAGATGGCCAGAGTTTTGGAGCTTAAGTTTCAGCATCAGTCCTTCCAGGGTTGATTTCCTTTAGGATTGACTGGTTTGATCTCCTTGCAATTCAAGGGACTCTCAAGAGTCTTCTCCAGCACTACACTTTGAAGGCATTGACTCTTTATTATTCAGCCTTCTTTATGGTCCAAGTCTCACATCCATACATGACTACTGGAAAAACCATAGCTTTGACTATAGATATGGCTTTTGTCAGCAAGGTGATGTCTCTGCTTTTTAATACACTGTCTAGGTTTGTCATAACTTTTCATCCAAAGAGCAAGCATCTTTTAATTTTGTGGCTGCAGTTACCATCTGCAGTGATTTTGGAGCCTAAGAAAATAAATCTGTCACTGTTTCCACTTTTCCCCCTCTATTTTCCATGAAGTGATGGGACTGGATGCCATGATCTTAGTTTTTTGAATGTTTAATTTTAAGCCTGCTTTTTCGCTGTCCTCTTTCATCTTCATCAAGAGATTAATTTACTTTTTAGTTTCTCTTTACTTTCTGATATCAAAGTGGTATTATCTGCATATCTGAGGTTGTTGATATATCTCCCAGCAATCTTTTTTTTTTTATGCTTTGGTTTTCTTTTTTTTTATTGAACGATAATTGCTTTTCAGAATTTTGTTGTCTTCTGTCAAACCTCAACATGAATCAGCCATAGGTATACATATATCCCCTCCCTTTTGAGCCTCTCTCCCATGTCCCTCCCCATCCCACCCCTCTAGGTTGATACAGAGTCACTGTCTGAGTTTCCTGAGACATAGAACAAATTCCCACTGGCTATCTATTTTACATATGGCAATGTAAGTTTCCATGTTACTCTTTCCAACATCTCACCCTCTCCTCCCCTCTCCTTATGTCCATAAGTCTATTGTTTATGTCTATTTCTCCACTGCTGCCCTGTAAATAAGTTCTTCAGTACCACTTTTCTAGATTCCATATATATGCGTTGGAATACAATATTTATCTTTCTCTTTCTGACTCACTTCACTCTGTATAATAGGTTCTAGGTTCATTCACCTCATTAGAACTGACTCACATGTGTTCCTCTTTATGGCTGAGTAATATTCCATTGTGTATATGTACCACAACTTCTTTACCCATTCATCTGTCAATGGACATCTAGGCTGCTTCCATGTGCTAGCTATTCTAAATAATGCTGCAATGAACAATGTGCTTTTAAAATTTTTGTTTCCTCAGGGTATATGCCTAGGAGTGGGATTGCTGGATCATAGGGCGATTTTATTCCTAGTTTTTTAAGGAATCTCCATACTGTCTTCCATAGTGGCTGTATCAATTTACATTCCCACCAACAGTGCAAGAGCATTCCCTTTTCTCCACACCCTTTCCAGCATTTATTGTTTGTAGACTTTTTGATGATGGCCATTCTGAACGGTGTGAGGTGATCTATCTCATCATAGTTTTGATTTGCTTTTCTCCATGCAAATGGGAAGCAAAAGAAAGCTGGAGTAACAATCCTCATATCATACAAAATAGACCTTAAAATAAAGAAGATTGCAAGAGATAGGGAAGGACACTTCATAATCATCAAGGGATCAATCCAAGAGGAAGACATAACAATTGCAAATATCTATGCACCCAACATAGGAGCACCTCAATACATAAGACAAACACTAACAGACATACAAAGAGAAACTGACAGTAACACAATAATAGTAGGAGACTTTAACACCCCACTCACACCAATCGACAGATCATCAGAACAGGAAATTAATAAGGAAACACAAGTCTTAAATGATACATTAGATGAAATGGATCTCATTGATATCTTCAGTACATTCCATTCAAATGCAGAAGAATACACCGTCTTCTCAAATGCACATGGAACATTCTCCAGGATAGACCACATCTTGGGTCACAAATCAAACCTCAGTAAATTTAAGAAAATTGAAATCACGTCAGGCATCTTCTCTAACCACCATGCTATGAGACTAGATATCAATTACAAGAAAAAACTGTAAGAAACACAAACACATGGACATTAAACAACATGTTTCTAAATAACCGACAGGCTACTGAAGAAATCAAAGGGGAAATCAAAAAATTCTTAGAATCAAATGACAATGAAAACAAAATAACTCAAAACCTATGGGATGCAGTGAAAGCAGCTCTAAGAGGGAAGTTTATAGCAATAAATCCTACCTCAAGAAACAAGAGAAACGTCGAATAGACAACCTAACTTTACACCTGAAACAACTGGAAAAAGAAGAACGAAAAAACCCAAAATTAGTAGAAGGAAAGAAATCATAAAGATCTGAGCAGAAATAAATGAAAAAGAAAAGAAAGAAACAATAGTCAAGATTAATAAGGCTAAGTAAAGTTTAATATTAACAAAGCTTAATAAAACTTGATAAAGTTTAATAAAATTCAGTTCAGTTCAGTCGCTCAGTCGTGTCTGACTCTTTGCCACCCCATGAATCGCAGCACGCCAGGCCTCCCTGTCCATCACCATCTCCCAGAGTTCACTCAGACTCACATCCATCGAGTCCATGATGCCATCCAGCCATCTCATCCTCGGTCGTCCCCTTCTCCTCCTGCCCCCAATCCCTCCCAGCATCAGAGTCTTTTCCAATGAGTCGACTCTTCGCATGAGGTGGCCAAAGTACTGGAGCTTCATCATTCCTTCCAAAGAAATCCCAGGGTTGATCTCCTTCAGAATGGACTGGTTGGATCTCCTTGCAGTCCAAGGGACTCTCAAGAGTCTTCACCAACACCACAGTTCAAAAGCTTCATTTCTTTGGTGCTCAGCCTTCTTCACAGTCCAACTCTCACATCCATACATGACCACAGGAAAAACAATAGCCTTGACTAGATGGACCTTAGTTGGCAAAGTAATGTCTCTGCTTTTGAATATACTATCTAGGTTGGTCATAACTTTTCTTCCAAGGAGTAAGCGTCTTTTAGTTTCATGGCTGCAGTCACCATCTGCAGTGATTTTGGAGCTCCAAAAAATAAAGTCTGACACCGTTTCCACTGTTTCCCCATCTATTTCCCATGAAGTGATGAGACCGGATGCCATGATCTTCGTTTTCTGAATGTTGAGCTTTAAGCCAACTGTTTCGCTCTCCTCTTTCACTTTCATCAAGAGGCTTTTTAGTTCCTCTTCACTTTCAGCCATAATGGTGGTGTCATCTGCATATCTGAGGTTATTGATCTTTCTCCTGACGATCTTGATTCCAGCTTGTGTTTCTTCCAGTCCAGCGTTCCTCATGATGTACTCTGCATAGAAGTTAAATAAGCAGGGTGACAATATGCAGCCTTGACCTACTCCTTTTCCTATTTGAAAGCTGTCTGTTGTTCCATGTCCAGTTCTAACTGTTGCTTCCTAACCTGCATACAGATTTCTCAAGAGGCAGGTCAGGTGGTCTGGTATTCCCATCTCTTTCAGAATTAATAAAGCTTAATAAAACTAAAAGCTGGTTCTTTGAGAAGATAAACAAAATTGAAAAATCTTCAGCCAGAATCATCAAGAAAAAAAGAGAGAAGAATCAAATCAACAAAATTAGAAGTGAAATAGGAGAGGTTGACAGACAATACAGAAACACAAAGGAATTTAAGAGACTATTATGAACAATTATATGGCAATAAAATGGACAACCTGGAAGAAATGGACAGATTCTTAGAAAAGTTTAATCTTCCAAGACCAAACCAGGAAGAGATAGAAATTATGAACAACCCAATTACAAACACTGAAATTGGAGCTGTGATCAAAAATATCCCAGCAATCTTGATTCCAGCTTGTGAGCCATCCAGCCCAGCATTTCTCATAATGTACTCTTTGCCTTGAACAACAACAGCAACAAAAAGCTTCTTGTTTTGTGCTTATCTTGTTTCATTCCATGGTTCTTATTTTTTCTTTTTCCTCTGAAATCAACTACACTGAAGCCCTCGCTATGTTTCAACCAAACAAATTTATTGAACATTAAAACAGATGAAAGACCAAAGAAGGACTTTAGTGTGTGATGGACAAGATCAGACACTTGATTGAAAGCAATTAACCTGAAGCACTGACATCAATATGATGGCACTGTTTTAACTAAAAATATCCACCTAGAGTGCCTGTGCCAGAAAAATTATAGATGGAATCAAGTGGACAAGATCGCAGGCTTCAGATTATAATCCCATGCTGTTTGCTTTAAATCAATTGCAACAAGTCTTCTTTGGCATCACCCATTATTTCTCCATGGATCTTAGGTGCAGATAGATCTGTGAACATCCTCAGTAATTTTTTCAGGTAGTCACAAACCCAAAAGGACATCCTGTAGTAAGGATGGAGACAAGGTCAAGGCCCTTTTTGGGAAATGAGACTGTTTCACCCACTTTGCTTTCTCTCTGCCTCTGATGGCACAGCTCACTCCATAACATGGTATCCTTAGTGTCTAAGAGACTATCTTTTCTTTAAGAGCTGAGTCAAGTTCACAACCCACTACTAGTAAAGGAATAGGATTTTATGAAATGCCATGTCATACTCCATGTGCATTTCCTTTTTGCTTCCTTTGCTTCTAACTTGTTTTACTTAGCAATATTATATATATATACACACACACATATATATGAATGCAGAGTTCCAAAGAATAACAAGAAGAGATAAGAAAGCCTTCCCTAGTGATCAATGCAAAGAAATAGAGGAAATCAATAGAATGGGAAAAACTAGAGATCTCTTAAAGAAAATTAGAGATACCAAGGGAACATTTCATGCAAAGATGGGCACAATAAAGGACAGAAACGCTATGGACCTAACAGAAGCAGAAGATATCAAGAAGACATGGCAAGAATACACAGAAGAACTATACAAAAAAGATCTTTATGACCCAGAAAACCACAACGGTGTGATCACTCACCTAGAGCCAGACATCTTAGAGCGTGAAGTCAAGTGGGCCTTAGGAATCATCACTATGAACAAAGCTACTGGAGGCGATGACATTCCAGTTGAGCTTTTCAAATCCTAAAAGATGATGCTGTCAAAGTGCTGCACTCAATATGCCAGCAAATTTGGAACACTCAGCAGTGGCCACAGGACTGGAAAAGGTCAGTTTTCATTTCAATCCCAAAGAAAGAGAATGCCAAAGAATGCTCAAACCACCACACAATTGCACTCATCTCACATGCTAGCAAAGTAATGCTCAAAATTCTTCAAGCCAGGCTTCAACAGTACATGAACTGTGAAATTTCAGATGTTCAAGTTGAATTTAGAAAAGGCAGAGGAACCAGAGACCCAGTTGCCAACATCCTTTGGATCATGGAAAGAGAAAGAGCTTCAGAAAAACATTTATTTCTGCTTTATTGACTACTCCAAAGCCTTTGACTGTGTGGATCACAACAAACTTTGGAAAATTCTTCAAGAGATGGGACTACCAGACCACTTTACTTGTCTCCTGAGAAACGTTTATGCAGGTCAAGAAGCAACATGGACATAGAACAATGGTTTAAAATTGGAAAAGGAATAGGTCAAGGTTGTGTATTGTCGCCCTGCTTATTTAATTTTTGTACAGAGTACATCATGTGAAATGCTGGGCTCAATGAATCACAAGCTGGAATCAAGATTGCTGGAAGATATATCAACAACCTCAGATAAGCAGATGATAACACTTTAACGGCAGAAAGTGAAGAGGAACTAAAGAGCCTCTTGATGAGGCGAAAGAGGAGAGTGAAAAAGCTGGCTTAAATCTCAGCATTCAAAAAATTTAGATCATGGCATCTGGACCCATCACTGCATAAAAATAGTGGGAGAAAAGTGGAAAAGAATAACAGATTTTACTTTCTTGGGCCCCAAAATCACCTCGGATGGTGACAGCAGCCATGAAATTAAAAGATGCTTGCTCCTTGGAAGGAAAGCTTTGACAAATCTAGACAGTATATATTAAAAAGCAGAGATGGCACTTTGCTGACAAATGTCCATCTAGTCAAAGCTATGGTTTTTCCAGTAGTCACATATGGATGTGAGCTAAGCACCAAAGAATTGATGCTTTCAAACGGTGGTGCTGGAGAAGGTTCTTGAGATTCCCTTGGACTGCAAGATCAAATCGGTCAATCTTAAAGGAAATCAGTCCTGAATATTCATTGGAAAGACTGATGCTGAAGCTGAAACTCCAATACTTTGGCCACCTGATACAAAGAGTTGAATCACTGTAAAAGACCCTGATATTGGGAAAGACCAAAGGCAGGAGGAGAATGGGGAGATAGAGGATGAGATGGTTAGAACCTCGCTCCCCGGTTTGCACAGTTCCCATGACTCTCAGTCATCACACATGGTTGGCTCTGCATCACCCATCTGTAGTTCCCACTGGATCCCTGTAGGCATTTGGCTTGACCAATCCTGATCTAGCTCAACTTCTCCAACCCCACTGGGAAAAGTAAACTTAGTATCAGAGTTTAAGCAAAATCAGTTTGCAATTTAGGAACAGAATAATGTATTATATAAATGGTAGCTACTATTACAATATTATCCATTAAGAGAAAAAAATGATTTGGGCCAGGATGTTGGTTTTTGAGATGCTTTCTGTATTATGGTTCTGCATATTTTTTCTTTCGTGACTATCCTCGATATACATTTTTATCAGATTTCTCTCATATCAGAATGCTCTTTGGAAAAGGGAGACACAACGCGATTTGCTGAGTTTCACAGCAAACAATCAAAAAGGCCAACAATTCTGCTCTCACACTGACTGCATTCCATCTTGGTACTAGTCAAAAGCGTTTCCTTTCTAACAAATACCATGAAATTACACTTGTAAACGGTGTGCTTATGTCTGTGCAGAAAGACAAGATGTTTCTATGTATTTGTAATGTGGATATTTAAAGTTTCCCAGGTGATTCCATTTTATGCAAGCAGTTTTAGGAAACACTGATTTGTGAAGCCCCAGCATAATCCAAGTACCCTCCCTCTGACATCCCTGACAGATGACATGATCATTTTTGTCAAGGCTGTATATTGTCACCCTGTTTATTTAACTTATGTGCAGAGTACATCATGAAATTAAAAGATGCTTACTCCTTGGAAGAAAAGTTATGAACAACCTAGATAACATATTCAAAAGCAGAGACATTACTTTGCCGACTACGGTCCATCTAGTCAAGGCTATGGTTTTTCCAGTAGTCATGTATGGATGTGAGAGTTGGACTGTGAAGAAGGCTGAGCGCCAAAGAACTGATGCTTTTGAACTGTGGTGTTGGAGAAGACTCTTGAGAGTCCCTTGGACTGCAAGGAGATCCAACCAGTCCATTCTGAAGGAGATCAACCCTGGGATTTCTTTGGAAGGAATAATGTTAAAGCTGAAGCTCCAATACTTTGGCCACCTCATGCGAAGAGTTGACTCATTGGAAAAGACTTTGATGTTGGGAGGGATTGGGGGCCAGAGAAGAAGGGGACGACAGAGGATGAGATGGCTGGATGGCATCACTGACTCGATGGACGTGAATCTGAGTGAACTCCGGGAGATGGTGATGAACAGGGAGGCCTGGCATGCTGCGATTCATGGGGTCGCAAAGAGTCGGACACGACTGAGTGACTGAACTGAACTGAACTGAAACTAATCTAATTATTGGAAAGTCCTTGCTTATGGAATTGAAATCCACTACCTGCAGTGACTGTTTTCTACCTGTTTCCTTTGAAAGCTCTTTGGGGACATTTTACACATCCCACCCAATAGTACCTCAACTGACCTTCGAATTATCTTGTTTCTAAAAGGAGATCTATTGCGGCCACCATCCTTAGTAGTTATATGAGATTCATCACTTCTAAAAACCGTATTCTGTGTCAGAAATAGGACTATGAACTTTGGATCCTTACTCTCAAATTCTCAACAAACTAGAAAACTGGAATCTGTCACTTATTCTTCAAGTGGCAAAGCCAGAACTGGGACCAAGGCAGTCACGCTAGTAAAAACTTTGTTGCTGGTCAGCCACTAAGTCAAGTCCAACTCTTAGCAACCCCATGGACTGTGGCTCACTAGGCTTCCCTGTCCTTCACTATCTCCTTGAGTTAGCAAACTCATGTTCATTGAGCGGGTGATGTTATCCAACCATCTCATCATCTGTTGTCCCCATCTCCTCCTGTCCTCAGTCTTTCCTTTATAGGCCTGGAAACTTTCAGTGGCCAATGGTGGTGGTAGTTTAGTCTCTTAGTCATGTCTGACTCTTGTGACCCTGTGGACTATAGACCGCCAGACTCCTCTGACCATGCGATTTTCCAGGCAAGAATACTGGAGTGGTTTGACATTTCATTGGCCAGATCTGGGCATAATAATTTTTTTTTAATTGGGAGATTCTTGGTCTAAAATGCTATATTTTCATGTTTAAGGTTAATAAGCAAAGCATTGCATAATCTGGTTTAGACTCAGCCTTTTATCTGACTGGTTGAAAGATGCACCATGGGAGATGCCAGGAGCAGCTTGCTAAAGGCATAATCCACTGCACACACCCACCTGAGAACACAGGAGTTGGGAGATTACCTTGTCAGATTTTTAAACACAAGAGGCCTAACAAAACAGGGGGAAGGACAGCCTTCAAGAAGAGCTGGTACCAGACACGACACATGAGCTTTGACCATTAAAATCAAGGTTGCATTTGGGAATGTTAAAAGAAAAAAGGTAGGGGGAGGGAAAAGAGCCTAGACTGTTCCGTTTGTTTTTTGGTTTAGGCTTCAATTTTGTTTTGTTTTTGCTAGCACCTGTATTCGAGCCATTCCTTGTCCATCTTTGTTCTAAATATAGTGATCAGTTCAGTTCAGTCACTCAGTCGTGTCTGACTCTTTGCGACCCCAGGAATCGCAGCACACCAGGCCTCCCTGTCCATCACCATCTCCCGGAGTTCACTCAGACTCACGTCCATCGAGTCGGTGATGCCATCCACCCATCTCATCCTCTGTCGACCCCTTCTTCTCCAGCCCCCAATCCCTCCCAGCATCAAGGTCTTTTCCAGTGAGTCAACTCTTTGCATGAGGTGGCCAAAGTATAGGAGTTTCAGCTTCAGCATCAGTCTTTCCAATGAACAGCCAGGACTGATCTCCTTTAGGATGGACTGGTTGGACCTCATCGCAGTCCAAGGGACTCTCAAGAGTCTTCTCCAACACCACAGTTCAAAAGCATCAATCCTTCGGTGCTCAGCTTTCTTCACAGTCCAACTCTCACATCCATACATGACTACTGGAAAAACCATAGCCTTGACTAGATGGACCTTTATTGGTAAAGTAATGTCTCTGGTTTTCAATATAATCTAGATTGGTCATAACTTTCCTTCCAAGGAGTAACCGTCTTTTAATTTCATGGCTGCAGTTACTATCTGCAGTGATTTTGGAGCCCCAAAAAATAAAGTCTGACACTGTTTCCACTGTTTCCCCATCTATTTCCCATGAAGTGATGGGACCAGATGCCATGATCTTCGTTTTCTGAATGTTGAGCTTTAAGCCAAACTTTTCACTCTCCTCTTTCACTTTCAAGAGGCTTTTTAGCTCCTCTTCACTTTCTGCCATAAGGGTGCAGTCATCTGCATATCTGAGGTTCTTGATATTTCTCCCACCAATCTTGATTCCAGCTTGTGCTTCTTCCAGCCCAGCGTTTCTTATGATATACTCTGCATAGAAGTTAAATAAGCAGGATGACAATATACAGCCTTGACGTATGCCTTTTCCTATTTGGAACCAGTCTGTTGTTCCATGTTCAGTTCTAACTGTTGCTTCCTGACCTGCATACAGATTTCTCAAGAGGCAGGTCAAGTGGTCTGGTATTCCCATCTTTTTCAGAATTTTCCACAGTTTATTGTGATTCACACAGTCTAAGGCTTTGGCATAGTCAATAAAGCAGAAATAGATGTTTTTCTGGAACTCTCTTGCTTTTTCGATGATCCAGTGGATGTTGGCAATTTGATCTCTGGTTCCTCTGCCTTTTCTAAAACCAGCTTGAACATCTGATGTTCACAGTTTACATACTGCTGAAGCCTGGCTTGGAGAATTTTGAGCATTACTTTACTAGCAGGTGAGATGGGTGCAATTGTGCAGCAGTTTGAGCATTCTTTGGCATTGCCTTTCTTTGAGATTGGAATGAAAACTGACCTTTTCCAGTCCTGTGGCCACTGCTGAGTTTTCCAAATTTGCTCACATATTGAGTGCAGCACTTTCACAGCATCATCTTTTAGGATTTGAAATAGCTCAACTGGAACTCCATCACCTCCACTAGCTTTGTTTGTAGTGATGCTTTCTAAGGCCCACTTGACTTTACATTTCAGGATGTCTGGCTCTAGGTGAGTGATCACACCATCGTGATTATCTGGGTTGTGAAGCTCTTTTTTGTACAGTTATTCTGTGTATTCTTGCCACCTCTTCTTAATATCTTTGCTTCTGTTAGGTCCACACCACTTCTGTCCTTTATTTGCATGAAATTTATTTCTGTCCATCTTTGCATGAAATGTTCCCTTGGTATCTCTAATTTTCTTGACGAGATCTCTAGTCTTTTCCATTCTGTTGTTTGCCTCTATTTCTTTGCATTGATCGCTGAGGAAGGCTTTCTTATCTCTCCTTGCTATTCTTTGGAATGCTGCATTCAGATGCTTATATCTTTCCTTTTCTCCTTTGCTTTTTGCTTCTCTTGTTTTCACAGCTATTTGTAAGGCCTCATCAGACAGCCATTTTGCTTTTTTGCATTTCTTTTCCATGGGGATCCCTATCTCCTGTACAATTTCACGAACCGCTGTCCATAGTTCATCAGGCACTCTATCAGATCTAGTCCCTTAAATCTATTTCTCACTTCCACTGTATAATCATAAGGGATTTGATTTAGATCATACCTTAATGGTCTAGTGGTTCTCCCCACTTTCTTCAATTTAAGTCTGACTTTGGCAATACGGAGTTCATGATCTGAGCCACAGTCAGCTCCTGGTCTTGTTTTTGTTGACTGTATAGAGCTTCTCCGTCTTTGGCTGCAAAGAAAGAATATAATCAATCTGATTTTGGTGTTGACCATCTAGTGATGTCCATGTGTAGAGTCTTCTCTTGTGTTGGTGGAAGAGAGTGTTCGTTATGACCAGTGCAGTCTCTTGACAAAACTCTATTACCCTGCTTCATTCTGTATTCCAAGGCCAAATTTGCCTGTTACTCCAGGGTTTCTTGACTTCCTACTTTTGCATTCCAGTCCCCTATAATGAAAAGGATATATTTTTGGGGTGTTAGCTCTAAAAGGTCTTGTAGGTCTTCATAGAATCGTTTGACTTCAGCTTCTTCAGTGTTACTGGTTGGGGCATAGGCTTGGATTACTGTGATATTGAATGGTTTGCCTTGGAAACAAACAGAGATCATTTTGTCATTTTTGAGATTGCATCCAAGTACTGCATTTAGGACTCTTGTTGACCATGATGGCTACTCCATTTCTTCTAAGGGATCCCTGCCCGCAGTAGCAGATATAATGGTCATCTGAGTTAAATTCACCCTTTCCAGTCCATCTTAGTTCGCTGATTCCTAGAATGTTGACATTCACTCTTGCCATCTCCTGTTTGACCATTTCCAATTTGCCTTGATTCATGGACCTGACATTCCAGGTTCCTATGCAATATGGCTCTTTACAGCATCGGACCTTGCTTCTATCACCAGTCACATCCATAACTGGGTATTGTTTTTGCTTTGGCTCCATCCCTTCATTCTTTCTGGAGTTACTTCTCCACTGATCTCCAGTAGCATACTGGGCATGTACCAACCCTGGGAGTTCCCCTTTCAGTATCCTATCATTTTCCCTTTTCATACTGTTCATGGGGTTCTCAAGGCAAGAATACTGAAGTGGTTTGCATTCCCTTCTCCAGTGGACCACTTTCTGTCAGACCTCTCTACCATGACCCGCCCATATTGGGTGGCCCCACATGGCATGGCTTAATTTCACTGAGAATATAGTGATAACCAAATGCAATTTCAATTTTACAAAGAACACAGCCCATAATTCCAATGAGTACCCCTCAAAATAAAGGTTGAGAATTATAAGGAGGATGGCACCCCACGCCAATACTCTTGCCTGGAAAATCCCATGGATGGAGGAGCCTGGTGGGCTGCAGTCCATGGGGTCACTAAGAGTCGGATACGACTGAGCAGCTTCACTTTCACTTTTCTCTTTCACACATTGGAGAAGGAAATGGCAACCCACTCCAGTATTCTTGCCTGGAGAATCCCAGGGATGGGGGAGCCTGGTAGGCTGCCGTCTAGGGGGTTTCACAGAGTCGGACACAACTGAAGCAACTTAGCAGCAGCAGTAGCAGCTGGTGTGTTCAACTAGTTTTCATCTTCTTTTTGAATCTTATCTTATATGAGAGGGGCTCCCCAGGTGGCACTAGTGGTAAAGAACCCACCTGCCAATGCAGGAGACATGGGTTTGATCCCTGGGTTGGGAAGATCCTCTGGAGGAAGGCATGGCAGCCCACTCCAGTGTTCTTGCCTGGAGAATCCCATGGACAGAGGAGCCTGGTGGGCTACAGTCCATAGTGTCACACGAGTCCGACACGACTAAAGAGACTTAGCACATCTTATCACGGAGGAGTCATGAGACCTTATTCACTCCGGATATGTGTTTGGAGTTCTGTGTCTCTTTGTCAATGTACTCACAAGTTAGCCTCAGAGACCTCACAGATTTATGCATCTTTGGGGACTGTAATTTTATTGGAAAAGGATTTCTGAGATATGAGTTTTCACTATTTGGAGAGAAGAGTCAAGCTTGTTGAACACTTGCCTTCCATTGTAGATACTATTTAAAATTCTGTCCAATGACTGAAGAGAAAATTAAATGTGAACTGCAGTCTGTGTTTTTATTTTTAAATAGCTTACACAAATTGATTCCTTTTTAATTGAAAGTTACTTGGTTTGATTATGCAACCTCCATAACAATAACAAAGTCAGTTTGCAATCACTTGTTTTAGCTCATGTTTTGCCACTCTGCCATTATTGAATTAATTCACCTTCTAATAAAAGTAATTCCTAATGTTGAGAAAATACAGACAAGTACAGAAAAGCTTTATTAAGATCATTGTATTAAAACTAAATCCTTTTTTCTCATTAAAGAAGATACAGTCAATTTAATTAATTCACATTAATTCCCAGTTGACACTAAATTCATCTAAAAATATACACTCATATAGATTATTAACACTAAGGCATAAAAATGTTTTAAATGATTAGCATATAGAAGAAATGCATTTCTGAAGAGTCAAGTGACTATATTTTAAAATGTTCTATAGCTGAACTAATCTTTTGAGGCCATATTTTCAGTTTTCAAAATATTTTTGATTTAGAAAAATAAGAAACCTGAAAGATACCTTTCCCAAAGAAAAAAATTTGAAAAATTTTACTAAGATGTTGATTTAGAACTTATATTTCCTCCTAAATTAATGCAAAATGATCACAGCCTAAAAATCGAGCCCCAAAGTATCTTTATATTCACATCATTAAAATTCTTATTTTGAGAAAGAGCTCTATTTTGTGAAACTTCCTGATATTTTATTCCTTGACTCTTCCAGAAAAGGAGAATTATTATAAGACAATCAATAGTCCACCTCCAGAATTTTAAATCATTCTAGATTGTAAAGCTATTTTACTTTAAAACACCATTATGTATGAACTTATTTTAACTGACATTTTAGAACTGAGCCTAATTATAAGTACTGGATGTCAGAAAGTATATTTTCATTCTGGCCTAATCAATCTGTTTTCAGGCTATGGGTCACTTTATAAAGAATGTCCTCATGCTATGTTAACACTGATTTCAGACTCAGTTCTCATCTCAAGTCTATGCAGATCAACCTTCTAAAAGTTTAACTTCAATTCATCAACTCCTTTATACAGAGCTCAAAACTTCCACCAGGGCAAGGCAAGCCAAACAAAATAACTGTCTTTCCAAAGCACACTGATTTAAAGAACTGAACTTTCACATCAAATAACAACAGCAAGAAATAGACTTGTATTTTATCCAGCTTTTCAATTTAATGATAAGCTCTAGACCTAATTAATAGACTGCAAGATGCCAATTTTCTTTATTTACCTTTTTTGTCTCGATAAACATGAGTGTGCCTGAATGGACACCTCTATTTTCCTTGAGGTTTTAAAGCTTCCTTTCATGTGTGTGAAAAATGGCTAAACATGTCAGGGTTTATCAAACAGAGCCTTGCTTTTTTGGCTGGTCCCCTTCGCCTTATCTAGCAAACACATTACCCTCTCCATCAAAATGTAGCAGTGCAAACATCACAGTAGGCCGACACACAGGACCAGAGCTACCTTTAAACAGCCTCCAGGCTCTTTAAACTCAGCTAGAAAGCTGATTAGGTCCCAGATCTTGCGCATTATCTTATTTTTGATAGCTGTGCTATGAAAAGCCAATAAAGAAAAAGCTGTCTAATAGGGAGGCAAGTTAAAGTGTCTGCTTACTTAAGAGCTGCACTTAAAAGGAAGGCTGAAAAAATGAGAACTGTGTAAACTAGTTTAACTATTTGCAAATCTCAAAGGGAGCAATGTTTAAAAAAGAATGTATATTTTCCCTTAAATTTCAGCATTCACGGACAGGAAACCACAGATCACTGTGATGTGTTTTCCTTTCCGGGGACATTCTAATATCTTTGTTTAGTACCTTTTAGGCAACTTTGAAGCTATTATTAGTCCAAAAATGAGAAAACCAAAGTATCCTTCTAGCCCTACAGAATGATCATGAAAAGATGTATTGGAAGTTATGCTTATTTCACTAAAGTTACCTTTCTCGGACCTAAAAGGGTAAACTAATTAAAATGTGAAGATACTTAACACTGAAGCTGAGTTTAAACATGTGAGATTCACAATTTTCATTAAATAGGTCGATGACACATGACATTAAAGAGTAAATATTTTAGTGGATGAGCAACGTACATGCCTGATTGTTGGACTCTTAACTTCGTGAAAAGTTCGGCTGCCAGAACTTCATGGATTCTCAGTGTATACAGAGTGGAAAAAAACTGTCTCACACTATGGAGCAGGTTGAAAAGAAAAGATATGAAAGGGATATGGAATGGTGATTTAGGGAATTGAGGGGTGTGGTTCTAAGTGGCAAGGTCAATGTTAACACATGTAAGAAAACACTAGCTCCTGTCCGCCGTGTTTGCGTGATTTAGTTTGGGGAGTGGCATAAAATGAAACCTATTCATATCTGAGGTCCTGCGATCTGACAGTAACAAAGGCAAGTCATATTCTGTCTCCATGTGGGGTAACTTAAAGAGAAGGTGGGTGGCATGCTGCACTCTGGTTTCACTTTAGCTCTGATCTCGAGTTACTCTCTGAAGTGGCACCTAGATCAGCTCAAAAACAAGAAGTCAGATATTCCATAGTTGAGGTAATGCTGATGCTATTCCCCACTGACATTGGTTTTGTCTAAATTTCAGAAGCTGACTTGGATAAATCCACACCCCCTCCCCGAATTTTATTATTTAATTCCATTCACCTTCTCATCAAGATTCTAGTTATTGATGAATATCCTAACCTAGTATTAGGAAACATCACTTTCTGTTTGCCTTCGACAGTCAAACGGAGGACAGTGCCAGCTCGTACAAAAACCATATCCTGAAACCCAGAAGATATTAACATAAGCTATGAAGGGCTTAGATATAAGATAAAATGAGGAAGGGCATGCTGACAGCCTTACCAGAGTGGCTGGTGAGATGTTTGCCTTTTTACAGACTTTTGGTGGAATCTTCTTGTTATTCGATGTACAAACACTTCAGTGGCAGTACCCACCATGCCCTGGAGTGGCACTTTAGCTTGGCATTTATGTGAAAGGCTCCTTAGTGTATTTGGGGCCTAGGGAGACAGGGAGAAACATAGTGATCACTTTGCTCGTTTGGGGACAATTTTGCACTTCAGTACAATGCACAGTTGAACACAATGCCTTAAAAGAACCACTTTAAATTTGGAGGACAGTCACCACAATCCAGGTGACCATAAGTAAAACTATTATTTTCAGTAAGGATGTTAGTAAGACACTAATGCATACTATGGGCTATAATAATAGCAGACGCCAATTTAGATATAAGTATGTGGGGGGTACCGCCTTAAGAGCTTCTTCACACATGTTAACACACTCCTTACAGAAATCCTTGAGGCTGGCACTATTATAATTTCTCCAGATAAGGAAACTGAGGGACAGAGAAATGAAGTGATTTGTCTGGGGCTGCACAGCTAAGAAGTGACTAAACTTCAAAGAAGTTCTTTCGTATGAATATATGTGTCTCTCTGTGAGCGTATGAGCATGGTTAAAGAGGCCCCTTGAAAAGAAATAGGACCCAATTTATTCGAGTCCCCAGGAGACAGCCAACATGTGAAAGTATTTTCTTCCTTGTTAAGAGTGACGTACATTCTATTCAAGAAACACGGTGGTGGTAGATGGCTTTAAAAGATTTATTTTCTTTTTTTATATTATTATATGGATTATATATTTTAGTAAGTAAGCAAAGAAAGAATGGAGTACTCAATAGATGTGGCCTTTGGTCAGCAGTAGAGCAGGTTTTTCTTGAAGTCAGGTAGACGATTTTGGTTACTATCTGGATAATTTAGGTAAAAAAGCATCCAGATCAATTGAGTTGCAGTAATTTTTTTTTTTTTAATCTGGAGATTCTGACTGATTAGCCTTCTTTGCTTAATGCAGGTTGGTGTAATAACTTGTCTTATGGGGTCCTGGGGCCTAGGGAGGATGATTATTAACCAAACACATTCACTAGGGATGGAAATTCAGTCAGTTCCTAGCTTCTATCTCTCCAGTTGGAATGGCTCTTAGAAATGGCTTATTTTCAATGCAAACCAACACAAAACTAAAACATTTTGGAAACATGGCTCCAAGTTGATTCACAAGGTATCTATCTCAAAACTCCTTAGCTCAAGTGATTAAAATGTGTAGATTTGGTTCATCACAAACAAATTCGCCTTTTCTTCACCTTGCTTGATCTGCCTTCCTATCCCCTGGCTGCTGCTGAGTCAGAGATTAATATTTCTTTGTCAGCCTGCCCTTTCTCCTACTCTCCAGATATTGTGTCTGTACTAATTTTGATAATGGCTATTTTTCCTCAGCAGAAAGATGCATCTCCTGGAGTTTTATAAATATTTTGGGTTTTGTCATCAAGTGCCAAATAAGGGTAAATAGCAGCATCTAGGGATAAAAAATACATTGCTGAATATGATGCTATCAGCAAGGAAGATTAACATCAGGGTCTCCTAAACCTGTTCCAAATAAAAGGGACGTTTCATAAAAGGAAATATTAACTGGAATGGGAAGTGTGGATCACACTGGTTAATTTCTTTACCATCATTATAAAGTATACAATCAAGCCAAGAGGTACACTTTTGTGAATAATCATATTTAAGAATGAGGAAAAGTGAAGGGTGGATGGATGCATGATGGATGGATAGATGGATGGTGAAGAAAGTGTTAATTATAAATGTTGGAATCCCTGCCATCACCAGATACATAATTTTTCCCCAGTGTTTACCTAAGAGCTGAAGGGGAAAAACACTTTAAATGTGTTACGTTATTGAGGGGCAACTATCCACTTGACATCTTTTTTAAATCCTACCCCCACCCCAGCAGTGAAGCATTATGTAAATACGCAGTAAACCACTTTGGTAAAAATCTTCTCATCTGATCTAGAACAACAAAATGAGACTCTAATGGACAAAGAGATACAGTGCTAAGATTGCCTTTCCAGGCTTCGGGAGTCATTCCAAGAGTTTCTAAAGGACAAATGTAAAAATAGCAAGCATAACAAACAACATCTCTGTTACTAGAAAATAGCACACATTTTGAAATTTTGCTTTTACACACACACACACAAAACCATTGCTAACCAGAATATAAAAATCCAAGAAGATGCACAAAAAATATGTCTCATTTCATTGTAGTAAAACATATATACTGTTTTGCAAGCTTAGTTTAGTTAGTACACATATGTGTACTCTATTGCTGTTAGTTTAAAAACAAGTCAAAGGGAAGTCTCCTTTTTATAAGAAACCACATAGGAAGTAATTATTCATGTGTCCTTCAATAAGCAATGCTAACTTCAGATCAAAAATTTCAGAACCACTAGGGTGTGCCCAGATCATTGGAATTATTTATTTGAAAAGACACAAATATTAAGAAGTTTATTCCATACATTGAACAGGACATCACTTATTAAAAAATCTTGCCTTAACCACAGGGTACAGTGGGGACATTTAGAGGTAGTAAAAATCTAGTCTACTGCCAAAGGATGCTTTGAACTCATTCCCAAAGCAACCTGAGGAGACTATGCAAAAGAGCCATTTCGTCTGTCTTTCTACTGCTTCCACATCTCAAACCTGTTATTCAAAGAAAGAGAGCCAAAGAGAAGAAAGGAAAAGCCCACACTATCTAACATTTTCACCACCACCACCCCACTTCCCGTGCCACCCACAGTTAAGGAAATGTTGGTCCAGCTACAAATTAAAATGAATAATCTGATCACACTTAGGGAACTGGGGTAAATAAAGGTTGTGTGCCCTGTAATTATACCAACTGAACCATCTCAGGAGGTATTTAAAATATTTGGGGGTTGCAGGTGGAGAAAGGTTTCTTGGCGGTAGTTGTTCATTGAAATCTCTTACAGGATTTTTTGTTGTTGTTGAAACCTAGTCTGTGATGCAAAACCTGCTGTGCTAAATTATGAACCAAAGGCTTTGGGGTGGGAACAATCAATCAAAATACCTGGAGTAGTGTGTAATGTGCATGCTCTTGTCAGCGTGAACAGGCTGCCCCTGAACACAGTCCCCCAGCAGGTTAAATAAATATGATACTATAGACAAACCGACAGGATCATAGGGCTGCATCAATCAGCTGCTGATAAAATACAATCTTCCTTTAATACATGCTGAGAAAGTTATTTAACACTTACAAAACCTATATCCATTTCTTGTCTTTTTTTTTTTTTTTAATCTTTTTTAAAGTGCAACTCTTTTCAGGGCAAGAGGAAAAAGATGCACTATCCTGGAGGAAGGAATATTTAAGAAGAGAAACAGTGAGGCACAGCTATTTAACTTTGTGGGGTGGGGGTGAGAGGGAGCGGGGGTGATACGAGGAACAGCGGTTGAGGGTGGGAGAACTGTTCAGAGGCTCGGTGAGAATGCAAAACCCCACCTGAAGCTTTTCGATGGATCTAGAAAACGCGGATGCCTTGTTGAAACTATTCCCGCAGTGAAACCCCTGGTGCAAAACCAACCCAGGCTATGTCAATTCCATTCTTATTTCAGTTCATTTCAGCTCCGCAGTTTGTTGCATCTGGAGCGCATGAGAAACTATCCTGGATTAACTGGGAGGGAAAAAATAACTGGAGAGGAAATCATTTAAAAGTGGGGAACCGGAGAGAAAAGTGATCCCATAGGGCTGATGGTAAGGAGGGAGGTGATGGAAGACTCCATAGCGATGACACCTGGGGGTCAGTCGAAGGAAAATAGGAAGACAGTTGCCCGGAGTTCTTCGCAGCCAGGGGGGTCTCGCCTGCGTGCTTGGTGACTTGAAAACAAGTTCCCCGCCCTGATCAAGTCCTCCCCTCTCCCCAGTTGCAAACAGGCAAAAATGACGGGGGCGGTGGGGGGTGGGGGGTGAAGGTGCCAGGAACCAGGCTCGGCTGTCATTTAAGTCGATTCTGACTTGAACCTTCTTGGGGCGTCTTGCCCTGCCCCCGTTTAGCCCCGGCGCGTCCCCTTGTCCCGCGGGGACCCGCCACCCCGGGCGCCTGTGTCGGGCCAGGCGGGTGGTGTCGGGGTGCCGGGGAGTAAGGATGGGGGGCCGTCAGAGAGAGGGAAAGGCCCGGGCCGAAGCTGACAGGCTCTCTCTTAACAAGATTAATGTCCCATCTACAACTAAGCTCTGCGAAGTGCTGTCGGTACACCCTAAATACGGAGAGTGAGGAAAGGCGTCGCCTGCCACTCAAAGTGCCGACCTCTCTCAGCCTGTTGCAGTCACTCGCCGGGGCGGCCCGAGGTGCTGACGGCCACGTTTGTCAGCGCGTCGCGCCTCCCCGGACCCTGCTCGGCGGCGACGGCCGCTCGGCACTGCTCCAGCCTGGGCGCCGGCGGCCGCCGCGATCGCGCGGCTGCTCCTGCGTCCACGCGCTCCCTCCCCTCCGGTTTGCCCAAGACCCACGCCCGAACCCGGGGGCAGCACTGGCGACCCAGCTCCTGGAGTCCGAGCGCCCTCAGATCAGAACCGACCGGCCCCTGAGCGCCCAGCCCCACCACGTCGCTGGATAGCCCGGGCGGCCTTTGCCCCTCGAGCGCACGTGGGGACACGTCAAGCCCCCGGGAACGCGCGGGACCCGAACGCGCGGCCTGGACTGCCTTCCCCGAGTCCCGTCCCAGACGCCCTACCGAGCCCCGGTTCCCTTGCTGAGCCGGGTCCTCTGGGCGGGAGGCGGGGAGGGAAGGGGGATGAGGAAGGGAGGTAATCCGGCCAATCTTGACCCTGATTTCCATCCCCCCAAATTTGCTTGGGGTTCCCTCCATCTCCGGGCGAGGACCCGTCCTGCACTGGCTGCACCCGGAGCTGCCCCTGCTGGAGGAGGCGCTGGAACCCTGTAATCTTTTGGCGGGGTGGGGGGTGGGGGTGGACGTGGCGCTTTCCAGAGCTCTTTACCTGAAACTGACACCCGCAAGCACTCTCCCGGGGCCTGTTGGGCAGATGGAGTGGTAGGGCCGGGTGGGGGCCTGTTGGCGAGACACGGGGACATTTGTCAAGGGTGACCCAGCACCTCGGCTTCTGAGGCCGCGCCGGCGCGGGAAGCCCCGCGCTAATGTCATAAAACGAGCGCGACAAGACGAAAGGCCCCTCTCGCCCCGGGGCCGCCACATGCTCTCTGGGTTTTACAGCCAGGGCTGGTCGAGGCTGTGGCTTCATTTCATATTCTATTAATATTTACAGCAGCTATTGAATTTCCCATTACAAAGTTCACCATACACACTGCTAATATGAAATTTTAATAGTAGTGTGCCCATTATGAAAAGGCCCACCATTAAGAAAAGAGGTGGGAGGGTCCTAAGGAGAAGTTACCCTGGGAAGTTACCGCCCGCAGAAGCCTGGAAACGCCCCTCCGAGTCGTTAAATGTATTCATTTGCAGCTATTCCCAGAAAGACGTGAACAGGCGGGCATTTTATCAATATCGAAGTCAACAGTGAGGGAGGGAATGGAGTGGATAAAAAGCTCGCTGGTTAAATCGAGTCTGTAAAGTTGTGCGTGCGTGCGTGCGTGCGTGCGTGCGTGTGTGTGTGTGTGTGTGTGTGTGTGTGTGGTGTATTGGAGCTCTGCCCTCGCTCACAGATGCCTCTTTCCTTCTTGGGGAGCAGGGGAGGAATCAGGAGTCTCCGGGTGATGGCTTTGGGTTCTAGGTGCAGCCAGTCCTAGGTGGAGGGTGCAGGGTTGGCCCGGGTGTCTGGGGGGCTCTCGGCTACCAGCTTGCCCTCCCCACCAGCCCAAAGCCCCAGACGTTCCCAAAGCTGCAGCGGTGGGGGTGCGGTGGCCCCAGAGAACTAAAAGTCCCGGCAAAGAGCTGTGAGAGTCGCCTGTCTGAAACTTCTCAGGATTGCCACCCTTAAGGTCAGTGGTTTTCCCACTGGCCTGGGAACCAAGGTTCCTTTTCCCCGTGTTTGTGTGTGACCAGGCTGGGGAGGACAGATGCTGATTTGGACTGAAGAGGGGAAGAGAGAAAGGCAGATGGAGAGGGGAGTTTGGCCTGGGCCGTTGCATGTGCTGCTGCACAAACCTGACCCCGGGTCCAGCCGCCTGCAGTGGTCCAGAGAGGCTCCAAACCGAGGTCCGCGGCGGCCGCACTGCCTCGCGGCCGGTTCCGTCCCTGCCTCTGCAGGGCCGCGCGGTGGAGGCAGGGGCAGGCGAGCGACGGCAGCCGCACCTTCCACCAGCTGCACGCTTTGCGACCCTGACCCCGCGGGTCAGCATCTTCTCCCGCATCCGGGCCCAGTCACGCCTCGTGGCGCGCCTGGGGCGGAGATGTGGCGTGGGATATATGCCCACCCTGCCTTGGCAGATTAACCGCAGGTGCCCCAGTGACACTCGCTGAGATTCCCCCTTTATACAACTAACTTCAAGGACAGTCAACTTCCTGGAAGACCCAACTGTTCTCCAAACCTCTGGCCTTCTGCACTTAACACTTGTCCTAGGGTGGATCGTAAAATTGGAAGGGAAAGCATGCCTACTTTATTAGTTGTGGAGGAGGGCGTGCGATACAGTTTCTCCAGTATGCACCAGGCTTTCACACCCCCGGCCCACCCCCCCCACATACACACAACATCCTCTCCCCACACCCCTGGGGTGTAAATTAAGACACTACTTTGAGAGCCAGGGTGGTGCTTAATAAGCTTCATTTCTGCAAAGAGCAATTTCTGAAGCTTTAGGTTACTTTTCGGCTAAAGGAAAATGATAGTGCCAGGAGGTAAAGATGCGTGACATTTCCGCAGGAAGATCTGATGTTGATTTTCTCCCTGGTGTTAAAAATTATGACTATGGTGATCATTCCCCGCCCCATTTTGTCTGTGTGTGTCTGTGTTTTTTACAGCCCCGAAATGTGTCCTGCTTTGTCACATCCTCTGTGTGTGTTTTTAGAGAACATTTGAATAAAAGGCTCGATGCCAGGTATTGGTGACACAGGGGGTGGAATTTTCAGCCGCTCCACAAAGCGGTGGCCTCCTCTATTTGCATAAGGTCAGAGTAGTGCTTCTGATAGAACTTTAGCAGCATCCCTGTCTCTTAGCAACACCCTTGCACTCTTGGTCCCTGCATTAAATTGACTGGTCCCTTCCTTTTCTTCCTTTCATTGGGAGGCTTACAATAAAATGTCACCCTTCCAACCTGTGCCTGTCACCCAGTAGGTCATCTGTATCTTCCCCTCCCCCTCCCCTACGCCTTCCTCTTCCCCTCCCCCTTCCCCTCCTTTCCCCTCCTTTCCCCTCCTCCTCCCCTTTTCGCTCTAGCTCCAATTAGAGGATGAGGTGATTCCTTTGGTGGATTCTCCAAACTGTTTCATTTTATTGTTAATTAATAGTAATACCATCTCTCCCTTTGTTATTATGAAAAAGCCCTCATAAACAGAGGCGAGATAAGGAGCAAATTGCCAGCACCTGCCAAACAATGGGCCTGGAGAGGGGTAATAAGGCGAGTTGGAGATAGAGAGAGCAAGGTTTGGGTCAGTCTCCCCATCCATTTAGTTGATGCGGGGTTGAGCGCAGCCTGCAAGCCCTTGAAGCGCTAGGAATATGCCAGGCAGCCCTCTTGGCTCTGGGATGGGACACAGTGACAGGATCCAGATGCTGATAGGTGGTGTTAATGGAGGGTCACGTTTGGACAATAGTATCCATCACTTGCCTCCTGGCTCTTCTGTCACGTGGAGTCATTTCTGACTACTCCATCACTCAGATTTGGGATAGATTCAATTATTGCCTTCACCCTGGCAACAGGATACACAAATCTATGCCCAAAGCGCTAAGCAATCATTATTATTATGACTCCAACTCTTGTCTTATTCATTTTAAAAGAAGACACCCCTAAATGTTCAAAAAATTCCTTTCTGTTTGAGCCTAACAACAGCTGGCGAGTTACTCAAGCCCCGCAGAATAATGGTTGCCTAATTAGTACAGAGAAACTTTTGTTTGAATGCCTGAATGATTATTGCTGATTTTTATAATATCAGTTGCCTAAATTAAATAGTCTCTGGATATTTTCTAAAGTTTTGAAAGAGTTCAATTTAGGGTCTTTGAGCTATCTTTAAAAGCATATAGAACAATGTTGCTTCCCTTTTGAGAAGTGTTTGCAACAGAGCAAACACAGGAGTTGTATCCAAAAAAGGAGGGGGAGGAGGAAGAGGATTCATAGAAGAGCCGGGTATATGATTACTGTTCATAAAGTTAAGACTTCATTTAAATCAGGTTAAAGGTAACAAAAATTGAAGTCCTGGGAAGCTGGCCAGAAGGAACTGAGAATCAGAGGGATATAAGGAGGGGCGATGCTGGGTTCTTTACATTTTGTCTTTCAGGTTCACGGAAATTGACTTCTTTCTTGGACTAGGAGTGGTTTGTTTCCTGTAACATAGTACTCATCCCTTAAAGTGACATAAATAGGAAGGTAAAGCATTCTGCTTTTCCCTGATGTTTGCACAAAATCCCAGCTTTGTTTTCTCCTCTCTTCCCCCTGCCTGGCACACCCTGTAATTCCGGCAGTATATTGCTAAATAAACTTGCAGGTAATGGGGTCTGCGAAAGGTAATCAGGGTCAAAAGTCAACTAGCTCCTCTTTAATAATTCACATGTCATATTTCTTCCACTATGTCAGGTTTGCTAAGGAAGATGGACAGGAGCTGAGGGGCGGCCACTTGAGTTTATTATTCCAGCCTCAGAAGGGAGGAAAACTGTAAAAAGAGATGCCCCCTGCACATCTCACAAAGGGGCTGAAGCCGCGCCAGCCTCCCTCCAAGTTCCTCATCTCACCTTGCTCGCCTCCCTTTCCAGATCTTCTCCAAGCTACTAGGGTGATTTGTGAAGACAGGTACAAAAAAATATCTCTAGGTAACCTCTTCTGACAAATTTGTCCTGTGTCCCCCATCACCAGTAACTTCATTGTTATTCACTCCCAGAGGAAAGGCGATTCCTTTCTTTTTTCTCCTGGCCCCTGGCCACAATACAGAGCACCTCGGCGGGGCAGTTTCACTTACAGGTGACGGCTCTGGCTTTAACTCACTTACAGATGACGTTTCTTATTTTTATAATTTTTTTTCTGGGCTGTTTCTGGAGACATCTTAATGTTCCTTCTACTTGAATCTCTCTATCCTCTTTCTTTTCAACATGGTGTACGGGAAAGTTTGAGATGTGCAGTTTTTCTTTATATTCTCAACAATTTGCTATATTCAGAAAGGGGGCAGGGGACAGAGCATACAGAAAAGACAAGAACGTGTAAAAATCCATGAAATGTTAAGCATATTTGAGTTTGATTCTGAAAGATGAATTGATATATAACCCCATTCCAGAAAGCAAGAGAGAAGAAGAAGAAGAAAAAAAAAAAACAAGGAGTGATCCTTATCTGTTAAAACTTTGCCAAATGCAAGAATGGGTATGGAGCTCAGTTTGCATTTTTCCTCTCCCTCAGGCGTTTTTGTAAGGATTCCCAAATTACATGGACCAAGCCAGGGGGGTGATTTCGTTTATAATTTCTCTTTCCCAATCTTTTTAAAACCAAAGCACTAGAGGAAGGTTTTCCATTGTGAGGGCTAAAATTTTTTTGATATGTTAACATTTTACCAAAAGAGTCCTACAATTCTGCAAAACATGTAGCTGATGAGTTGCCAATGGACAGTAATTTGAAGAATAAGAATTCTTGTTTGTTTGTTTTTTTAGTTCTGAAGAAGTTTAAAACAAAAATAACACAAACAAATAGATCTCTGGGGAAATATGGTTTTATCTTCAAGGTACTATTATGGCTTATGATGACAGAAAAATGACTAGCATCTCTCATTCTATTCATCTTGTGACTTCATGTCACACAAATTTTCTCTTTTCCAGGGGCCTTTCCCACTCATTTTCAAGGCTCTTTACACTTGATGTAAGTTCTGCAGCAGTTCCTCTGCACATGATGAGCACCCAGGACTTGTTCTGCAGGCTCAGCGGTTTTCATATGAACTTTCTCCAACTTCTGTCGCAAATATGAGGTACAGGTCTGTCTGTGCATCTGAAACAAGTTGTTGGGGGGTGGGGAGGCTTTACTGAGAGTTCCAGGGGAGAGTCAAGAAGCAAAGTCTCTGAAAATCAGGCACACTGACATAAGGAGGAAAAATTGTTCTGCAAGAAACTTCCAGTAAAAGATTGGATCGAGGTGAGAAAAACGAAGTTGGGTTTGCACGGGTCTGTGCCACAGGGTGGGTGCTGGAGGGAAGGAGGCATGTATATTCAAGACCATCACCCCAAGAAAGTGCCTCTCTACAATTTTAAGAGGTTATTACTTTTATCCCATTGGACCATCAGGCAAGCACTTGAGCTACTTTTCATGCACTTGAGGGGACCCAGCCTTCCATCAGGGGATGGGAAATGGTGAGGGATACCAGCTACATATTTGGTGTGTATTTGTGGTTTATCTGTTCCCTCACCTCAATAACAGAGGTTCAGAGGGTCCTCCACTTCTTATTTCCTTAGATTTTTTTTTTTTTAATCAGGACGGGGAAAAGGGAAGAGAAAGATCTGTAAGTTTGTTCATTTTAAATATCTGCTATACTGTGCTACGTATTTCTGCCAGAAAGTTTTTTGTTTCTGGCTTTGAGTTCAAATCCTGAAAATCACCGCGCTTTGTAGGGAGGCTTGCTTCTGAAACTACTAACCACGTCTTCTTTAGATTTGAGTGCTAGAGATGGAATTTAGATAAACTTCTCTCCCTTCTGGGAATACGTTGCCCCCCCCCTCCACTCTTCCCCTCCTGCAATTATCTAGATAACTGCCCCTCCTGGAGATCAGCCGCCACCCTCAGACCGACCCACATCTGGCAAGCGCCACTTCCATTTGGGACTAGTTTTCTGTTCTGATGGAGTCCATTCCACCGCGAGTTCAGAGCCGGACAAGGCTCTGCAGGTCTGAGCACTCATGGAGACAGAATTATTTTCCAAGGGCGATGACTGATGAAAAGCGTCTGAAAGACGGCCGGGGAGAAGGGGGTTGTGTTCCCATTCTGCAGAATCAGCTAGGGTCAGCGGGACCCTGAGCAGCTGTTAGGACTGTGGGGCTGACTTAAGCAGAAACCCCAAAAGACGCATCTCCCACCTGGCAGAAAAAAAATAGAACTCTCCGCTTGAGGTCCTTTATTTCTGTTTTAACTAGATGGGAAGAAGTAAACTCCGAGAAAAAACGAAAGTGGAAGTGTGTATGGAGCACCACACAGGTTCTCAGAGGAACATCCCTGTTCTCCCAGAGGTTCAGAGAGAAACAGAACCCGGGGAGGAGGGGGAAAGTGTAGATTTCCCTGCATGGATTCGGAAAACCCAAGTTGGGCGGAGGGGCTGGCGCGAACCTTCTGGGAAGGTCGGTCGCAGCAGTGGCTGGACTCCGGGAGGAGGCGGAGGGGAGGTCGCAGGGGTCTCGGGCGGCGCGGGAAGCGGGGACCCCGACCTCCCCATCCCCGCGCCGCCCCTCCCGCCCGGCCGGCCCTCAGATTCCATCTCCAGCCCTGCTAACACCTATCATTTGAAGCCATCTCCGCTCTGTCTCCAAACATCTCGAGCATCTTTGATTCCGCTCGCCGCTCCTTCTTATTGAGTTCTGCGTGTCTCTCGGCAACTTGTCATAACCTGTAATAAAATGCCCTTTCTGGCGGGAGTTAAAGTCCAGAGGGCAGCCGTTCTATTTCCAACTGAGAGCCGAGAGAAGGAACCGCGGCCGCCTCCCTTTTGTCTGCCTCTGGGTTTAACTCCTGCGGGACCGGTCCCGGGACATGGGGCCCCGCGTGGATGCGCTCCAGAGGACCCGGGTTCAGGGGACCCACCTTCCCAGCTCCCGGGCTCGGTCCCCCACGCCTCTGCCAGAAAGTTCTGGGTCTGGGGGCTGTGCGCTCATGCTGCGAAGGCGTGTTCCTCAAAATGAGAAGAGCCCTGTTGCACTTTGGGGTTCATTTTTTCATGGAAAGAGGGATTTGCCGGGAGGAACAGAGCAGGATGGGAACAGATAGAAGAATGGTACCCAGGTCATTTCCGTCAGCATCCCATGAGCTTTTCACGAGCCTGGTTATGTAACTGGTTGAAATCGCGTCTTTAATCACAGTCAGTCTCATAACTGTTTTCAGAAGCTGAAATCAAAATGGAAAGATTTATTCGAGATTCCCTCTCCAGCCGGTGAATGTGAAGAGTTCACACGCATTGCCATTTCATCTCAGCAGAAATTAGGAGCTCCCTGGCACCCAGTTCTGCACCATCCACCCCCAGCCGCTGCCACCTGCAAAGGGCAAGGAGTTGGTGTGTCCTGCGTCCCGCAGGCCACCAGGTCCGTGGAGCTCCAAGTGAGGATGAGCGCCTCTGAAGGAGACCTCTGGCTTCCCATCTTCTCAAATCTCTGGAACACCCCCTTTTCCACCGTTGTGTGTTTAGAAAGAGCTGCCAGTTTCTTACCTGCCTACCCCGGAAAAGTCACCTTGGAATACCCTCATGGGCTGATGGCAGCCAGGGCGTCTTCAGCCATTTTCCAGTTTGTCCTAGGAGAACCCATGGCTGTGATGGCACCCAGGAGGAAAGCCAGTGTGGGAAGGGGGCAGGTACCTGGGAAAGGAAGACCAAACCAGAAACCCACCAGCCATCTTCCTGGTGCTTTATTTTGTCCTGAAAGTGTCAGTCACTCTGTTGTGTCCAACTCTTTGTGACCCCATGGACCGTAGGCTCCTCTGTCTATGGGATTGTCCAGGTGCCTCTGCCCATGAAACTCTCCAGGTAAGAACACTGGAGTGGGTTGCTCCAGGGGATCTTCCCAACCCAGGGATCGAACCTGGGTCTCCTGCATTGCCGGCAGATTCTTCACCAGCTGAGCCACCAGGGAAGCCATTTTGTCCTGAGTTTGTTTAACAAGGAAGTAAGGAGTTTCCTCATAAAGATGGTGTCTTCATGGAGATGGTCTCCCCTGTGACCTCTGGGCCCCATGTCCACCCCCCAAACTCCTCTTCAAAGACCCACAGCTGGAGAGGTACTGTGAGATTTTTCTCATCCAGTTATAAAGCAGAAACAGCCTATACTTAACTTACCCCAGATGTGGTACTCTACCTCCTCAAAGCATCCCCAGAGACTGATACCCTGATTCTGTCCTGTGACTGGGGTTCCAGACTTCCTGTGTCCATCTCTCTCCAATTCACACCCTCTCTGCTAATTTTTTTCTGTACTGAGAAGCTAGTAAAACATTAGAAACAATATCTTAAAACCCAAACCACATTCTGTTCCCTAAAGGAAACCTCTGGAAATTGACCAGCTGAACTCTGCAAGTGATCTCCCCTTTTTTTTCCTTAGGGGTGGAGGTAATGGTGGAGAGTTTGTGTCATAAACTGTGATAAGACAGGAAAAGTAGAAAGATTTGATTTGAGAGTCTATGTTATTTGATATTCCTCCACACAGAACATTCTGTTAAAAAAAAAAAAATTCATTCCTGTCTTCTACATCAGAACTTACTGGTGGGACACAGTGGGGAGAAGTTTAACACATATAGGAAAACTTACGTAGTTGCAGCCCTTTATCCCCCAGAGAGTAAAAGTTAAGAAAAGATTAGCAAAAATATAGACAAATGCACTTGTTTAGCAATCATTTTAGGAACACTCCAGTGCAGGGTTTACTGCAGTCTCCCGTTTCTCTTTGTTTATTTCTCGAGGTTGATCTGTGGGTCCTTCATATAACCTTTGACACAAACATGTTCAAGTGGTAGTCTGCCATCAGCCATGCAGGAGCTGCTGGCTTTATGAAGGTGATGATTACTGTTCCTTTTAATCTCTGGACAGGGCCAGACTCCTTTTCCGTGTGTGTCCTACTTTTAGAGAGACTATGACGCCGTAGATCCTAGAAACAGTCTGGGTTTAAAACCCTGTTCTGAAATCCTCGACATATTTGAAGATCCTGACGATTATAGTCCCATTCCCCCCAGTTAGCTCGTGGACTCTATTCTGAAGGAAGCTATTTGAGGGCATGTAGAAGCCAGTAAATTTCCCGATGCACAAAAGAAAATGGTGCTTTCTGCCTACTGCCTCTTTCCACTCGAAAGTGAATAATGCCCCAGTTACTACCAGGCCTGACTTGATTTATCTTGGTTAATAGGATTAACGTGTCAGCCCCTCTCAAGAATTTCCAAATGCAGATCTGGAGTGTCACTGACTCGCTGGTGTCTTTTTTCCTCTCTGATGGGCGTAATGATGCACCTACAAGCAGAGCGCCTTTGTCCAGTGGGAGCAGACAGATTATCTGTCTCCAGTGAAATAAGGCGTGTTGTGGCCACCTTTGCCAAGACTCAAAGCCAGAACCCAGTCACTATAAAATAATTGTGTCACTACCTCACCAGCACGCTGTTCGTGTTTCATTTATCTTTTGACTGTAATTGAATGGTTGAAAAGCAAAAATGTAGACAAATTCCAGCTGTATTGAGATCTATTTCTTCCTCCAGTACCTCGGCCCATCATTAGATACTTTCCCTCTCTGCGCAGGAGGTCAGAGTGTATAAATATAAATTGCATTTTGCATTACTTCTAGATGAGTGAAGCTGTCAAAGCAATAATATGAGCTTTCAGTCCCACTTTCTACCACTTCTTTCCCATTTTTTGGCCAGGAGGTCATGTGCAAATTGAACGTGACAACCCAGAAGACATGTCCAACAGACTCGTATTGTTACCCCGCTCAGCCGCCTGGCTCATAACAACATTAAACCCACATTAGTCTCCAGCCTCAGCCAGGGAGGAGCTCGTAAACTCGGGACCCAGGCTTCTCCAAAAGTTCACTTCAGTAGTGACATTTCATCTGAAAGTCTTAGGCAGCACTAACTTAAAATATTCTGCGTCCAGGATTCATGAGGGTGTCATCCTTAGAGACACCAAGCCAGTGTCTTACAGGACAAAGGACAAAGAACAAGATAAAGAGCTGAGAGCCCTCCAACACACACACACACACACACACACACACACACACACACACACACAGGAAAATGCCCACACTTGTATTTTAAATTATGCAGAATTTCCAGAGTCCAATAACCATACGGTTGAAAATCACTTTTGTTGTTGTTTGAACAATGAAGATGCCATCATTCAGGCAGTTACCCTAAAATATGGGTTGGCCTTGTACCCTTATTTGCAGGTTCTGCTTAGCAGTATTTTAAAAAGCCTATTGCTCAAGAGAAATTAAAGTTTTAGCAGCTTAGCATCACAGTGATTAAAAGAGAACCCTCTTGAAACTATATTGCAGTGAAGGAATCAGGAACTTTCATCAATCTGAAGGAAGCTAAATGGCTCAGAGGATTGGTAATTGGCTATCGACGTGACCCATTCATGTCTTGCCCAGATTGCAGTTAGCAGAGAGCTGTTGTTCCCTGACAGGGTGTTTGATGGTTTCTAGGAAATGAGTGGCTGTTTTCATTCCTGTTCCAAATGGACAGGTGTCTACATCAGAATTGGCAACCTGGTTGGCACACTCAAAGAGTGGCCAAAGAGAGAATTGTTTATGGAGAATAAACTTCCCTCCCGCCTGTGATGCCTGCACACGCATGGGTGGGGAGGGGGCAAAACGGAGATGCTGGAGGCGGAAAGGTTGATTCAAGTCTGTGAACGTAAGCTGGCTGAAGCCCTTTGGTTCCTAGTGGCGCCATATGCAACTGCGTCTCTTCGGCTTTATCTTGTGCTTTACCATGTTGCACTCTAAATGCACAAATAAAAATCCATGAAAGATGCTTAGGATGCTCTTATCGGTCTCAACATGTAAAATGAGCCAAGAGTTGTGTTTTTTCACACTTTGTTAAGTAAGCATTACTTTCATATATCTTTCTCTTCTCAATAAAATGGATCTTTTTTTTTTCACCCCCTCCTCTGTAGGTCAGATGACTTGCATGTGTTTGATACTGAATGTGAGGTAATAGAAACTGCAAGAATCATACTTGGTGATACCTGGTTCAAAGTAGGAAGTATTGCTCTTGTCCTTAGTGGATAATATCGTATTTTATTGTATTATACCTAAGTGAAGACTGTCAGACCTATAAAAGTATTTATCTCTCCTTTCACTTTCACACATAATCCCTATTGTTCATGCAAATAATTTCTACTTCCTGAGTGTTATTATAAAATAGTATATGAGTCATATTCTTGAAGAAAAAACCAATCATTGTAATACTTCAAACTCTGATGTTTTTTATTATTTAACCTTTAATTTCACAAATATGAAAGTTAAAGTTTGGCATAAGATTTTTAAAAAAGAAAACAAAAGGCAAAAGACCTCAGACTATGAGACTAAAGCAGTCACTGTTGTTGATACTGGAGATTTACATTTAATTTGGGGTAATTTTTGTTAGTAAGAATGTTTAATTGTTCCAAACTTTAAAATTTAGGTTTCCAGTTGGAAGATTCTTTAATCCTTTTCCTTGGTTCTAAGTCTTCCCTTCTCTTCTTAATGAACTATTTCTGCAAATCTGACATTAATTTTTAGTTCATTTTGACCCAGTGCTTTGGGGTCAGAAATTGTACCAATTGGACTTGAGCTCAAGTCTACCTCCTTCTGATGAAGAAAGTGGATGAAATTAAACTCAGGGAAGTTGCCTCACTGATCCAAAATGAGTCTGAAAATCTGAAGGAGACTGTAGAGTTGGAACGTTTTGTTTCCTTATGGTTACATTAATCCACTTCTAGAAATAGAATCAAACCTTTCTTGAGCTGGCATATAAGGACGGACCCAGGTGCCATTTAAAGATTCACCTTGAAAGAACCCAAAGGGACTCTGAAGCCAGCAGCCTCTAGCAGCTGCAGGAAGAGTCAGGCAGTTCTCAGAAAACTGCCTGGGAAGGAGTCATCAATCCTGGTTTTCTGGGAGTATCACCTTGAGTCAACGTGCGTGTGCGTGCTCAATGGCTCAGTCGTGTCTGACTCTTAGAGACCGCATGGACTGCGGCCTGCCAGGCTCCTCTGGCCATGAGATTTTCCAGGCAAGAACACTGGAGGGGGTTGTCACTTCCTCCTCCAGGGGGTCTCCCCGACACAGGGATCAAGCCCGCGCCCCCTGCATCTCCTGTACTGGCAGGCAGATTCTTTACCACTGAGCCACCCGGGAAGCCCACTGAGCCAGTAATTCAGTTCTGTTAGGGTTTTGGGGGACCCGTATATTGAAATAAAATTTCACGTTGGGAGTAATATTCCATAGCTTGGAAGATTCCCTTACACCTCAGAGTGCATTGGTATAATCTCCTAGAAAGATGGGGAGTTGGTAAGAACTGGACTTTTCCAATCGTAAATCATTTACATGTAACACAACTAAATAAAATCCTTGTCCTAGCTGATTCTATATATAAAACCAAACATTCCTTAAATGATTATATAGAAAACCAGTTTGTTCAGATAGCCCCTATACATGAATCCTTATATGAGATTTGGGGTGTGTGTGTGTGTGTGTTTCTACTGTATCACCTGCCCAGTGGTATTTAAAACTCTCATGCCTTTAGTTCAGCAAGGAGCCAAATGGAGTTGGGTTCATTCCATTCCCTCCAACACAACTGCCTCCTTCTGGAAAGCAAATGAGAAAATTTAATGAATAATGAAAATTAAAATGTAGGCAGAGGGAAGTGAGCTCTCTACCCAGAGTCACCACGGAACAGCCACACAAGCAAGAGTTTGGCATTTGCCTGTCATCTGCTTTTCTGACCATAGGGAGCAGCTCAAGTGACAGGCACACAGATGGACGCCTTGTATGATGAATGGCATCAACCAGGCCTGGTGGTGAGCATGCGGGAGATGGCGACCGACATGAGCTCGTCCCCTTTTTGGTTTAATGGTCCTTCCAAGGTTTGAAGTTGAGAGGGATTAGGAAAAACTCCAGCCCCATTCGTTTTTACTAGAAAAATCTGAAGGCACCCCTCCTTCTTTCTCCAGCATCACTTGCCAAGACCAGACCTTTAGTAGGAAGCTATACCAGCCTTCAGAATGGCCCACCAAAATTACATTTTCCTTCCACTTCCTTCCTTACTTTGCGCCTTCCTCTCTCTCTTTCTTTGTTCTTTTCTCCTCCCATCCCACTTTGTTTTTTGTTTTTGGTGGTTTTTTGTTTTTTGTTTTTGTTTGTTTTTTTTGTTTTTTTTTGTTTTTTGTTTTTTTTTGGCTCTTTCTCCTAAGCATTGTCTCATTTCAGCAAGCTCAGGACACAAACTAGCCCACCAGAATGGGCTCTTCAAAATCTCTGATGAACGTGCAGATTTGAGCAGGGCCAGACTGGGCAGCGTGAAGCTCCATCGTCATTCCCAACCTAACACCTTTGACTCTACCCCAGCCACCTTCGGTCCAAGCAGGTGGCTCCTCTGTTGCATCAAGAATACAGGAGACCAAGGCTCCACCCTTCAAAATAGGCCATAGCCTCAGGATCATACCTAAAGTTGAGAATTCTTTCCTTAGTCACTCAAATGTGTCAATTCTTTGTGACCCCATGGACTGTAGCCTGCTAGGCTCCTCTGTCCATGGGATTCTCCAGGCCCAGTCGTGGAGTGGATAGTGAGTCCCTTCTCCATGGGATCTTCCCAACTCAGGAATCAAACCCAAGTCTCCAGCATTACAGGTAGGTTCTTTACTGTCTGAGCCACCAGGGAAGCCCCTATTCTTTCCTTTACTGGCTTTTAAATTTTAATTTACCTTGAATAGACATGTAAAAGGTAGGAAAGGGCAATAACACTTCCTCCTATCTCCCAGTCCCTCCCATCCAAGTTCACCAAAACCCTTTCTTTAAATTAATACATTTTTGGAGGAATTTTAGATTTATAGAAAATTTGAGAGAACTGTATAAAGAGTTTCTGTATATCCCTTCATATCGCTTCCCAACCTTGCCCTGCTACTACCATCTTGCTTTGGTATGGTACATATATTACAGCTGATGCTCCAATACTGATACATTATTATTAGCTGAAGATAATAGTTTACATTAGGCTTCACTCAGTGGTGTATGTTCTGTGAGTTTTGGCAAATGTATAAAGACATGTATCTACCATTAAGCATAATAGGAAACAGTTTCACTGCCCTAAATATCCCCTGTGTTTGGACCTTGATGTTCAGTGTAGCACTGTTTACCATAGCTAGGACATGGAAGCAGCCTAAATGTCCATCAACAGATGAATAGATACGCAACGGAATATTACTCAGCTATAAAAAAGAATACATTTGAGTCAGTTCTAGTGAGGTGGGTGAACCTAGAGCCTATTATATAGAGTGAAGTAAGTCAGAAAGACAAATATAGCATATTAATACATATATATGGAATCTAGAAAGATGGTACTGATGAACCTATTTGCACGGCTGCAGTGGAGACGCAGACATCGAGAACAGATTTATGAACATGGGAGAAGGGAAGGAAGGAGAGGGTGGGAGGAATGGAGAGATTACCATGGAAACATACACATTACCACGTGTAAAAGAGATGTCTAGTGGGAATTTGCTGTATGACTCAGGGAACTCACACCTAGGTTCTGCAACAACCTAGAGGGATGGGAAGGGTGGGAAGTGGGAGGGAGGTCAAGGGGGAGGGGATATGTGTCTACCTATGACTGACTTATGTTGATGTATGGCAGAAATATTGTAATGCAACATTGTAAAGCAATGATCCTTCAGTTAAAAATGAATAAAAGTGAGAAAAAATTAAAACAACAACAACAACAACTGTGTTCTATCTATTCATCCTTCTCTCCCCATGGAGCCTCTTGGAACATCTGGGGTTTTTACTGCTCTATAGTTTTGCCTTTTCCAGAATGTCATATAGTTGGAATTATATACAGTACATGTAAGTTTCCTCCATGTCTGTCTACGAGCTCATTTCTTTTTATTGTCGCATGACATTCCACTCTCTGGTTGTGCCATGGTTTGTTTATCCAGTCACTTACTGAAGGACAACTGGACAAGTACTAAGTCTTGCCAATTATGAATAAAGCTGCTATATACGCTCATATGCAAAGTTTGACGTGGACATAAATCTTCAACTCATGTGAATAAATCTCATGGCTAGATAATATGGGAAGAGTGTGTTTAGTTTTATAAGAAATTGCCAAACTATCTTTCAACCCAATGCATCTCTTGTAGTTTTAAATGACATGTTAGGTCCTATTACATTATAGGTCCTTAAGCAAACATGGGGACCTAGGCACTGCCAACAGCTCCTGGTGGACCCCAAGGCAAGAGCTGGGACCATTTGGAGGAACAAAGAGTCTCTCCTAAGACCATGAACTTGATCAAGCTATAGGGCTTCATGTCTTGCCTTTGTGACTTACTTGCTCTGTGACTTCAGGTAAGTTACTTAACCTTTCCATGCTTTGCTACCTCAACTGAAATTAACTTGGTAATAGTACCCAAACGCTAGGGTTCAGAGGATTGCCTGAGCTATCTCATGCATGTCTTAGGATCACTTGGTAAAAGTGCTCAATAAATGTTCGTTATTCCTATATCTTATTAGGAAAGTGTTTCCATCACTACCACCACCACCCAGCGTATAGCCAGTATACCCTTTAGTGATGGATTTGTGTAACACTTCAGTCAGGTACACCAAAGACAGAACAGTTGATATATTGTGAAATCTGGCGAGGGGAAAAAAAAATGCGCAGCAGCTAAAATAAAAGGAAATCAAAACTAGAAAGGAAATGTCTTTAAGTGCAGAGGTTTTGGTCCACAGAATAAATCCGCTCATTCTTCCTTAGCCCTTGACTCCCAACACTGTCTTGTTGGCTCAGAACCCTCCCGGGTAAGTTCTTGATTATGAAATGCCCTGTCTCTGGTGGCCTGCCAAAGCCTGCTCCGCAGACTCCCAGGCTAACCTGGCACTGCTGGTGGTGAGAAGCCTTGTAACCCCGAGGGCCTGACTAATGCGTGCATATTTTCCTTTCTCAGACAATTCTGCAGGCAGGCAGGAGGAGAGCCGTTAAGCAATCCACGTGGTAATTTCTTTTTTCTCTTTTTTTGGGCAGTTCTTCCAGGATGGCATAATGATATGTGCTAACAATGAAAAATAAAGGCACCATAGCTGTATCTCTTCATACTTGGGTTTACTTTGGAAATCAACAAACAAACAGAAAAGAAATTCTCTCCTGTGCTTTCTTGATGAATAATCCATGGCGCCCACAATGCCCTCCCACCAGTGGAAATGGAAACATTTGACGGCTCTACAAGTTGATTTGCCTTAGTGATATCAGATAACTAGTTTTCCTGTTTTAACTGCATGAGCTGGGTTTAGGTGTCAGGAGGTCGGAGCGCATGGAATTTTTTTTTAAACTTAGGGTAAACAATGAAACCCGATAACTTATTCAGGGCATATGGCTCAAGAACAAGCAGTCACTAATATGAGTCACATCGCATTAATAAAGCATGACACTAAGGGCATATTTGGATCAAAATATTTCAGAGTAACTGTAAAACTGAAATATGACAACAGAGCTCAGACTCCTACTTAGGAATTACACAGAGGTAGGTTTGAAAAGTTGAACCGTAGGACATGTGGGTCTGCTGGAGTCTTCCACAGGGATGCTGACAGCCAAGCATTAAATCTGTTTAGCCCATCAGTCCTGTGGGAAGAACAGGAAGAGGGCAGATCAGCACGAGCACAGTCTTTCTCAATCGGCCCTCCCACACCCACTCAAGTGTCTTGCAATGCCTGGCAGAGCTTAATAGAGTCATGAGGAAAAGGAAGAACAATGGAAAGAAGGAAAGAATTGGCCCCAAGGAGAGCTCTCCCACTCTAAATTTGCTTTGGTTGTTGTGAGGTACAGGGAAATCTTTCTAGATTTTCTAGGACCTTCTGTGCCTTAAGGTCCGGCCTGGTAAGTTTGGAAAATGATTAACAGTATGGTATCAAGAATCAGACCATAGGAAACAACTTGGAGTTCCGACTCCACCCCACACTAGTCCCGTGACACTGAGCAGTTCTCTCTAAGCCTGGGCTTTCTTGGTTGCGAAACAGAAATAGTAATAGCAACGTACCTCCTCCAGCTGCTGTAAGGATCACAGAAAATCACAGTGCGTGCGCGGCAAGGTCTCTGATGCATAGTGAGGGCTCAGTCTAGGTCCTTACCGCACTGTTGTTGTCTTCATTGCTATTTTGAGTCAACGACCCCAGTTATGGATACTCTTCCATCTGAAACAGGAAACAGGCAGGGAAGAAGTTAGAAGTAGCAGGGTTCAGGCATGACACGCAAGCTGACCATTTCAGCATCCTTAGATGCCACCAGCTGTGCTTGCTCCATTATTTAATTCAGTTCAGCAAGTCTGTTTTGAGTTCCTTCTCTATAGAAGATTCAGGATAAAGTTCTAGGAGTGTTCTAGGATCCAGGGGACACAGTAATGTTCCCACCTGACAAAGGGGTATTTAACAAATGTGCCTGTCCAGTTAGTGATGAAACTGGACATGGTCTTTCAAAATACCAGACTGGCCTCTTTGAATCTGAATTCACACAAACATAATCCTGACCCCTATTCTCCTTCTCCCCCAAATATAGATAGATGGATAGATATAAATATCGACACAGTATGAAAAGTGAAAGTGTTAGTCGCTCAGTCTTGTCTGACTCTTTGTGACCCCGTGGACTGAACCCCACCCCGCCCCGCCACCGCCCCTGCCCAGGCTCCTCTGTCCATGGAATTCTCCAGGCAAGAATACTGGGGTGGGTTTGCTGTTCCCTTCTCCAGGGGATCTTCCCAACCCAGAGATCAAACCTGGATCTCCTGCATTGCAGGCAGATTCTTTACCATTTGAGCCACCAGGGAAGCCCATTAGTATAGTATTAGAATCATAAGTATAGTAGAGTAGGGTATTATAGCTAGTATTAGCATAGTATAAAACAATTTCAGTTTAAAATCCCTTTTAAGTTAAAATTTAAATATCAACTAACTGCATTAAATATGTCTAAGCAAAAGAGGTTTTTTTCCTAAATATCCTTTGAGGAAAACATGGTTCCAAATGTTTAAACACTGTATCAACCTAATGCATGAAGACTGTGGTCCATTCTGCTTGTCTCTGTACCCAAAGTATTTGTCAGCCTCAGTGAGAACATGGATGAGTCATGCCTCTTTAATGATTTGGCATATAACTTCTGCTTCAATGTTTAATAGTTTTGGTATAAAAGTATATTAAGGTCAGAAACTGAATGGAGGTCTAGGACCCTACACTGACTCTCCAAACCAAATTTCAGAATACAGCCTTACATTTGCAGACTAGAACCTGCATCTTAGATATCTGTCCTAACCACTTGGCTTCATTAGGCCAAACAAAAACAAAATCAGGGGATCAACTAATGTAGATAAGCAGGTCGGTAAACCGAGATGTTGAGCTCATTCATGAAGAGTATGTGGAAGAGGATGGGGGCTCAGATGGCCTTCCTGATGCCCAGCAAGTCACAGCTCCACCTGGCAGAATGTGCCAGGCTCTCAGGAGGCCTCGTCTAGCAAGCTGTCTTTTCCACTGGCAGCTGAATGGCCCTTGGTCTCCTGTCAGTGGAGACGTAGATGGACGGATGGAGGTGCACAGGGCCTTTTCTTCAGGTGCAGTCAGGGCAATTATTTTCTGCACCAGTGGGAGGATGGGCAGGGGGCTCTTGTGTCTGACCTTTATTTTTAAAACTTTATCTTTAATTGGAGGATAATTACAATACTGCGAAGGCTTCTGCCACGTGTCAACATGAGTCAGCCATAGATGTGAACACGCTCCCGCCCTGCTTGAACCTTCCTCCCACCTCCCTCCCCATCCCATGCCTCTAGGTTGTCATGGAGCACGGGCTTTGGGTTCCCAGCAAATTCCCACTGGCTCTCTATTTTACGTATGATCATGCATGATCATGCATGATCATGACGCATGTTTCAGTCCTGCTCTCTCAAATAATCCCACCCTCCCCTTCCCCCACTGTGTCCAAAAATCTGCCCTTTATGTCTGCATCTCTGCATCAGGGCCATCTTTCTAGATTTCATATATATGGGTTAATATACAATACTGGTCTTTCTCTGACTTAACATCACCCTGTATGATGGGCTCTAGGCTCATCCACCTCATTAGAGCTGACTCTGACCATTAATTTCCACTCATCACAGACTGATCCTCCCCCTGCGTGGGAAAGCGAAAACATCATTAATTTTTATGACTGCCGTGGCTTTTACCAGCAAAAAAAAATTTGCAAGTTAGAATGAAAAGTACTACATACCTGGAAAGGTGTTTTCTGTGGTATCTCTCAGCTGTATTTGCCTGATGTTGAAAGGAGTGCCCTTAAAGAAAAAAAAAAAAAATCCTCTCTGCACCAGGTGAGCCTCTGTTAGTTTCCAGAGAGAGTAAATGCCATTACACCCAGCTAGTCTGCCAGGCTGCCCATATCCCATATTATGATCCCTATCTAGGAAGGTGGATGCATGGATATAAATGTTTGGTATATTATTGAATCTCTAATGTCCTCTTTTCTAAAGTTCTGAAGCTACTTCAAAAGACTTTATTGTAATTATTTGAACTCAAAACTAATCTTGATGAGATTTAGGGAAAAGAACACCTTCTTTTCCCCAAATAGCTTCCCAGGTACTGTTTAGTTTTGTTTCCAAAGCAGTAGCTGCCCCCCCCCACCCCCCCAAGACCTGGTGTCCTTCTTCACCAGTGAACTCTTTCCTGGAACCCTGCCCTGCAGCAACCCAGCCTTCCTGCCCACCCGGACTTCCCTCAGCTTGTCTGCCACGAGCTCCGTCTGTTTTACAGATGGCCTTTTCTCTTCCTAACTCCGTCTTCTTCCGGCTCACTTCTGTGCGTCCCTTGAGCATCAGTTTGAACACAGCTCCCCACAGGAGATCTTCACATCTCGGAAAGCTCTTTACCCGTGCTCCCGATTCCTGGACGATGACTTCTCAAGCACTTCATGCAACTGCTTCTTGACTGCAGTTTTCCTGCTCTGAGTTTAGACGCTATTTCTGTTTTACTCTTGCATCCCAGAACCCAGCACCATGCGTACATGTGGTAGGTGCTCAGTAATCTTTGATGGAAATAAAAGAGAGAGAAAATAGGAAGAGAGAGACAGACAAAGGAAGGAAGGAAGAAAGGAGGGGGGAGACCGTGAGAGAAAGGGCAAAACTGCATCACTGCAGAGGCACTCCTGGTTTGTCACACCTCCTTCTCATGGCCTCTCCCCTTCTCTTTTTCCTCTTCCTCCTCCGTCATAGCCTCCTCATGGAAACACCATAAAGTGAAGCAAAATTAAAACCATCCTTGCCTCAGTATGTACTCCAATTTGGTGTAGGTTTTTTTTTTTTTTTTTTTTTTGGTCTTTCTGGGTCCTGCCTCCATGATTTAAATGAACAATTTCAAAGCCAATTTATTCAACGAGCACAAAGCATCTTGTCTGTGTCATATATACCTCAGTAAATAAATGGCAAAATATGTTTTGTTAAGATAGTTTTCTCACTTAAGGTTTGAAAGTCTTACACAAGTTTTCTTGCCATCAGATAAGTCCAACTTGAGAGTGGCGTTATAAAACTGAGACACTAGAAATAATATTATTTGGGGGTGTGGGTGGAGATGAGGTGTATCTTGGCAAAAATCTAGAGAAAAATGTGGAGCTTGAGTAGTTAGATATTGTATTATCATTTGATTTCACGAGTAACTAATACTTGAGGTCTTCACTTATTTAAAGAAATAGATGCCTAGTGTTTTAAATAAAAAGAAGGCTTAACCACTCCCCTGCATGGGATGCAGAAATTAGAACAAAGATGTGTCGAAGCCCCGTTAGATCATTTTTTATAGGATAAAAAAAAATCCCAGGGTGTATAATGTTATAAAAGAGAATTTTGCACTGTATTTAGATATGAACTAGATAAAATTTTTTTAAAGCAACTTTTTGTTGTCTTCCATGAATTTCCCTTTTTGTGTGCAGAGAAGATAGATATGAAAGAGCGCAGCACCAGAGCATTATGGAGGAGAATAATACATGTTCATCTGTGTTATTGTCTCTATTTCTCACCTGCAGGTATGTAGTTCAGGGACGGCAGAGCTCCAGAGCAGGGCAAGAAATTGAGTGCAGGGTAGACTCACTCATGACGAGAGATTTCGAAAGTTAAAATTACAGAGTCAGGGCTAGAAAATAAGAGAGATTTACTTAGGCATTAAAGATAGGTACTGCACAGTAAAACTGATAGATCCTTATTACATTGTCCCATAAGAGACTGGGCCACTCGGAGAAGTTAATGCTAAGGAAATTTAAAGCAAGTTAGAGGAAATACTTCTTCACCTGGTAGAATTCATTCTGAGGAATTTGCTGCCAGCGGCAGTCATAAAATCAATCACTGGGTTGCATTTTTCCGAAGGGTAGAATAATATATGACCCACTCTTCTGACTAGTTGGGGAAGATAAAAGCAATCAATTCTCCTGCTTCTCGAAGATCACAGTTGATTACAAGTAGGATCAGCAAAAAGGTGTCCCCCACACTTGATCAGGATAATTAAAAACTGTTTGCCCATGCTCACATGTCTTAGAAGAAACGTCAAAATAGGATGCAAAGCTCAAATGACCTGATCTAATATGACAAATGTTTGTTGACAGGCACAAAAAATTAAACTATGAAAAAGAAAAAAACTATCCCAGGAAATAATTACAGATATTCCTAAAATATTTGTCATAAAAACATTTTTGTGATACTATAAATACGACATGATGCTTTTGTTTTTGAATCTGATTTGCTTGACTAGTACTCTCAGAATAAATCTGCCAAGTTTGAAACAGTTAGCAAGCATGACTTTCTTTTTCCCGATAGAGAACAGAGTTTAGTCAGAAGTTAAACTTGCACTAGAAATGTTAGCAAAGTGAAAGTGAAAGTGAAGTCGCTCAGTCGTGCCCGACTCTTGTCGACCCCATGGACTGCAGCCTACCAGGCTCCTCCATCCATGGGATTTTCCAGGCAAGAGTACTGGAGTGGGTTGATGTGAATTCTGAGGTTGTCATGTAGAAGATCAGTGACAAACCCCTGGATAAAGGCATCTCAGTTTAAAATTAGCTTCATTTTTTATGGAATCTGCTCCACTTTTTAAACTTTTTTTTTCTTAAAATTGTAATGTATTCTCTAAAATTTCACTTTTTGCTACAACCCATGTATCAAAAGTCGTATGAACTTCTGAACAAGACACCCAAAAAGCCATTGTTGGAAGTATGGCTGGAGCCTGCATTTTCATTTGGGGACAAAAGAGTATAATACAATCTACAAAAAAGAGAGAGAGAAATTGTGATAAAAATTGCAAAGTAAAATACAATCCTAAATAAGTCATACTAAAAGCACATCTTGAATTTCAACAAAATGTAGCTGTGCTGAAAAGTCATCGTTGTCACCTCCTGGAAACCAGGAAATGTTACTGACTTTAACGGACAGTGACCTGTCTAGTTTCATTACTCATGTTAAAAAAAAAAAAAAAGTAAAGATAAAAGGTGTCTGGAAGTTCTTTCATGATAAATCTCCATAACTTGCAATGGTAGTTGTAAGTTGAGCTTAAGAACATCATTATTTTCATAACCATGTCTTATTAAAACATTATCCTGATAAAAGATTTCAACAAGGAAAGAGTAAATGCCATATATGAATTTCAGTAGAGTTTTCTATAGTTGCCATGGCACCGTTGGAAGCTCTAGAGGAATTCCTGAATCGGCTCACGAGACAGCTTACTGCTACAAGCACTCGTTGTGGGGGGACATTCCCTGGAGCCAGCCTCCCTCAGTTTCAGTCCCAAGAAAGCCATCTGCTGAGTGCCTTGAGCAGGTCATTTCACTCCCCTTGTCTCAATATCCTTATCTATAACGTGGGTACAATAATAGTGCCTATGCCACAGGATTGTTTAAATCGGTCTAAAGTAACTAAAACTGTGCCTGGTATAGCACAGAGTGCTCAGTCATTGTTATTTTCTTTCAATCCCTTGAAAGTCTGGGCTTTAAAGGGAATCATCTTTCCCCTGCTTCCCTTGTGGCTAAGCTGAGAAAGAATCCACCTGCAATGTGGGAGACCTGGGTTCGATTTCTGGTTGGGAAGATCCCCTGGAGAAGGGAAAGGCTACCCACTCCAGTATTCTGGCCTGGAGAATTCCAGGGACTACGGTCCATGGGGTTGCCAAGAGTCGGACATGACTGAGCGACTTCGACTTCACTAATCTTTCCCCGGGAGAGAATGGGACATCAGAGGTCATTTCTTCCTTTGTGAGGTTGGGTGTAGGAATGGGAGAAATTTCCAAGGTTACACTCTCTCCTCATTCTGGTCCCTACCCTTTTTTCTGCCTTCTCTCCTGCCAGTGTGAAAAGTGAAAGTATCGATCACTCAATCATGTCTGACTCTGTGACCCCATGGACTGTAGCTTGCCAAGCTCCTCTGTCTATGGAATTTTCCAGGCAAGAATACTGGAGTGGGTTGCCATTCCCTTCTCCAGAGGATCTTTCTGACCCTGGGATTGAACCTGGGTCTCCTGCATTGCGGGCAGATGCTTTACCCTCTGAGCCACCATGGAAGCCGGCTTGCTCCTTAAATTCTGAGCTCCTTAATCCCTCTCAATTTGCTCACTCCTCACAGTCCTTGCCTCTCCTTTTGGCCCAGAATAGTTGCCTCTTTTCTCCCCCACCAAATGCTGATGTGGCTGATTCACACTCATCCTCCAGCCCTCTCCCTGGATGTCATCGTCCTGGAGAATCTCCCCCACGCCAAATCTACACTCGGTGCTCCCGTCCACATGCTCACGGCCCCCCTCTTTCAGTCACCACCTCTTATTTCCTGCTGACGCTCTGCCTCCACCATGACACTAGAAACTCCCCTCGGCAGAAAGTTGGATCCGCCATGCAGCAGTGCTTGTCACTGAGCTCCAGTTCTGACACACTGAGATGGAAGAGAGCGTCAAGACCAACAGGAGAGCCTGCCCCTTTGCAGAAACATGCTTCCTATCTCCCTTTGCATTGACTCTACAAAATCACTCACTGATGAGGCTCTGCTCAAAAGAAATGGATGTTTTGGCTGTCATATTCAAAGCCAGTGTTACAGAAGAACCATGTTGGGGCTGCATGAAAATAATGGGGCCTACCTTTTATCAAACAAACACTGGGAAAATCTATAATGCAGCCTGAATTGGGAAAAGCTCAAAACAAAGTAAAAGGGGAAAAATAACTTGCTTTGAGGTTTATTTAGTCTGAAAAACAGGACTCCAATGGGTGGTAGTGTTGTTTACTATTAGTCTAAATTGTTTAATCATATTGCAGAATTGCTACGTATCTCCTAGAATATGCAGGATAGTATTAACCTTATAACCTGTTGAGTACAAATAACAAAGACTTGGCTTCATAGTGGATGATCAGAAGGGCAAAAAAGATAGACCAAGCAATTAGATGCAAGCATGATGAGGTAAAGACTGATTCAGGCAATTTGCTCTCATGTTTTACCCATACCTGAAAGATGTAGTTAATAGAGGCATAAGCATGGAGCAGTCCACACGAATGATTCAAATCTTTATTTCTCTTTGTGAATGAAGGTTAAATAAGCACTTAGAGATATATGATGAGAACAATACTTAGAATATTGAAGCATGAATTTACATACAGAGCATTTGCTAAGCACTATCCATGTATTATTTTATCACAAGAGTCCTATGAGGTATGCAATGGTTAAAACAATACAGTTGAATAATTTGAGGCTAAATGATTAAGAAACTTGCCCAAAGTCATACAGCTACAATCAGCAGTCAGTCTTAAAACCCTTGTTCATTTGACTCCTGAGTGTTTTCTTGAACCTTCCAGTGAACGCTACAGCCTTCACCCAAATTCAGATGCAAGATGTAGTGGGAAAAACCTGAGGTCTGGACTCCAAAAACTCACAGTAGTCATCAGTTTGAGCGGATCACTCCATCTCTGTTTCATTAGTTTTGATAGGAGAAAAGTAATATTCTTTTCTGTCCTTCCTGCCTTCCAGAACTCTCATGATGATCAAGTGAGAGGGTTTACATGCAAGAACTTAGGAAGCGGGAGTGCTATACAAGTATCAGCTGATAGAGTTTATTTACAGGCATAGCCTGTTGATGGATTTGTATCGATTTAGTTGGTATTTAGGGAATATTTTGTGTATGAGGGTTGCAAATGAGTTCTACCAAAACTAGATATGACAAGCAGATGAAAATGATGGACTCTGCCCACAGAGATAAATGGACATGATTTGTAGAAGGAACTGGTTGTCCCATAACTGCACTCCAGTCTTGGGGCACCAGTAACTGGCATTTTTAGAAAGTTAAAACACCAAAGATAAGGTTCCTCTTCTGAAGGCAGTTGTACTTGGGATCAGCACTGCTTACAAATTAAGTGAAAGTGAAAGTGAAGTCACTCAGTCATGTCTGACTCTTTGTGACCCCGTGGACTGTAGCCTGCCAAGCTCCTCTGTCCGTGGGATTCTCCAGGCAAGAATACTGGAGTGGGTTCCCATTTCCTTCTCCAGGGGATCTTCCCAACCCAGGGATCAAACCTGGGTTTCCCCACATTGGAGGCAGACGCTTTAACCTCTGAGCCACCAGGGAAGGTAAATCCAATTGAATAACAGGGAGCCTGGGGATTGAAAAGCGATCTTATCTAAAGAATAGACCAGCAACTCCATGTTTACTTACCTGGAGAAGACTGATCACTTACAACCTTTAAAAATTTTGTTTTATAGCTTATAGACCTCCCCCCCAATATATTTTTCTATTAAAAAATTGCAAAAATTATTATCAACTTATATTACATGTGTAAAGCTCTGAGAAACTGTAGTGTTAAAGAGAAGAAGGTAACTTGAGATCTGACTTCATCTATCAGATTTTTTCCACCTGTCCTTAGCATCCTCGCTGTCTTTGCTCTCAACATAAAATAACACCCTTGGCGGTAATAATCTGTTTTTCTCTCCTGCATTTGTTGAGTACTCAAGAATAGAGTTGAGAACTGCAATAGGTATCTGTAATTTTTCTCTGCCCAGCATCCATTCCTTCTTTATGTAATAGAAGCTGGATTTTCTGTTAAGATACCACCTCTTTTCTGTATCTCAGTCCTTAAGGTTTAAATAGAGCTGACTCTACCCACTGGGTCCAGCAGGCGAAAGATAACTGAGACCTGACCAGTCTAAACGATGGTGACTTTTCCAACACTGAGCATGAGACCCAATCAAACCTATGGTTATTAACCTGGAAATGTTTGATGCAACAACTACCAAGAGAAAAAAAAAGCTAAATTACAAAGCTATAATCGTTGAGGTACGAGTGGCCATCTTTGCTGCCACTTGAAAAGAAACCACTTGAGAATGCATCAACACGAAGCAGATCCGAAAGATAAAAAAATAATTTCCTAGGGGCATTATACGCGCATTCAGCTTTTCCCTCTTCTTTTCCATTACCAAAGGTAATACATTCTTTTTTTTGATCAAGCCAGTTTCTACCCTGGTTCTATTAGCTGCAACTGGAAGCAAGCATTATTATTTCTATTAGTTGCAACCATTAGCCCAAGGTTCTATTAGTTGTGACCATTAGCCCAAGGAGATGTATCAGTTGTACAAAATTTCTACATATGACATATACTGTCTACCAGTACTGTGATAGCTTCTAAGGAATAGAAAGTAGATAGAGAAAGAAATTGCAGAGCTGAGTTTACTCCACTTGTTTCATATTCCTCTTTGCTCTTGATTATCCCAGAATATTGAGTAATAAGTAACAGCAAACATGAGTAGAGTGTATGGAATATGAGAGGCATTCTTTTAATCTTAGTTATGTTATTATTCCCAACTAAGGAAAACATAAAGAGCAAAAAAAAAAATTTGTGTTTCTGAAGAGTATTGGAGACATAAGTTGAGCCTCAATGTAACACCCTCCAGATGTCAAAGTGTGTTTTATTTTTCTCAACATAAGAATCTAGCAAAAGCATCCAAGGTTAAGAGTCAAATTCTGCTCCTCCTCCTACCACGGAAAAGCTGCTGAAGCTTGGAGAAAGTAACCTATGTAATTTACACCAGGAAATCCACAATGCTAGGAAAAAGAATGGAGGCAAACCAGCTCGTGCTTCAGTACCAGATTCGAAAATCACAGCTTTGAATTTTAGTCCCAGGGTCACCACTAACTGGTTGTGTGAGCTTGTATGCGTATTCTCATTGCCTTGCTGCTACTGCTGCTAAGTCACTTCAGTCGTGTCCGACTCTGTGTGACCCCATAGACGGCAGCCCACCAGGCTCCCCTATCCCTGGGATTCTCCAGGCAAGAACACTTGGGTATCTGTAAAATTAAGCCAGTGACATGCAACCTCCTTATTTCTCGTACATTATGTGTAAAGCACATGAGAAAAGATACTTGAAAATGACTTCAGAAGTTTCTAAGTACATACAGAATATTGTTACTACTTGAGTGTAAAAAAAAAAAAAGCTTTTGCTTAAGTAAGAAAAAGAAAACTCTCTACTAGTGAGATATGGCCTGGAACTCCTCTAAGCCACAACCAGAAAATAAACTTTGCCTGGCATATGATAGAAAAGGGTAATTTAAAAATCACAGCAAGGTCATCATTCTCCGTTCACACCTCATGATTTACTCTACATACGCTATGTGCTGTCGATTCAGTCATGTCCAAATCTTCGTGACCCCAGGAACTGTCATCCACCAGGCTCCTCTGTCCATGGAATTCTCCCCCTCCAGGGGATCTTCCTGACCCAGGGATCGAACCCGCGTCTCCTGCGTTGGGAGGTAGGTTCTTTACCACTAGCGCCACCTATCAGTGTGCCATTATTTCCCACAGAGGAAGGAGCAACTACTGCAAAAATAACTGCAGAAATAACAGCTGGTACCAAAAGAGCTGAGTTCTAGTACTGACCCTGTCACTGGCTTATTCTGTGGCCTAGGACACAGCCCCTTCTAGCCCTTGGTTTTCCTGAAGGGATTAAATTTGTAATGTGGGAGACAACATGGGCACTCACCAACATCTGGCTTTCCGCTGCTTTCCAACCACACAAAAGACTATATTTTCTAGACTCCTGGCAGTTATGCTTAGCCAGATGACTAGTTCTGGTCAACAGGGTATGAGAAGAAAGACCAAATGCTACTTCTGGTCCTGAAGCCTTTCAGTACTTTCTTCCCCTGCTCCAGCCACAGAGGCTGCCATTAATTCAAGTGAAAGCATTAGTTGCTCAGCTGTGTTCAATTCTTTACGATCGCATGGACCATAAGCCGCCAGACTCCTCTGTCTGTGGAATTCTCCAGGCAAGAACACTGGAGTGGGTAGCCATTTCCTTCTCCAGGGATTAATTCAGGGTGGTCCAGCAATAGATAGTAGAGCCTCCCTCATCTTGGGCTCTGTGTAGGTACATGGAACAGAATCCCCTTGCCATCCTGCCACTGATATGTAGAAAAAAGCCTTTGTTCTGTTAAATCACTAACACTTCAGTGCTAATTTGTTACAGCAGCATAATCTAGTTTATCCTTACAAATAAAATAATTTCCATGTTTCTCTAAACTCTCTTTGATACAGTTGCCATGCAATATGTTTTCTATGCTGAGATAATGGATTTAGAGCAAGAAGAAGCTATGAATCCCACAGATCTTCTAGGATGTTTTTCTTTATAAGTTGCAAGGAGAGACAGAGAGATATAGATAGGGAAAGGCTCCATGGAGTTTCTCTGCCCCGAGGAGGGGGCATTCTACAAAATTTTCTCGATTATGCGTTCTAATTCCTCCCACCAGGACTTTTAAAAAGTTAAAAGGTGTGTTTTATCTTACTAAATATCAAAAACAAATGGGAGTCAAACTTGGAAGACACATTTTAATACAAAAGTGAACAGAACAAAAAACAAACAAAAAATAGTGAACAGAACAGAAATGTAGCTTTAATATCATTAGATGTTACATTTAATTTGTTCGCCATACTTATTTGCAGATGCGTCCCAAAGGGCTTGAATAATATTCTAGTGGGATCTACCTATGAACTCGCTTGCTGGGCAAATTCCAAAGTGCCTCTACCACGGCAGCACACAATGTGAGTAAGAAGAGAAGAAAGGGAGGACCCAGCATAGCTCCAGGCCCATTCCAGGTTTTCTTCTCTCCTCCCGGAGTAGGAGGAGAGAGAAAGGGAAGAGAGAGGGGGAAAATTGAGGCAGATTATAGGGATGGGCGAGAACAGAAGAAGGAAGTGGCCAAGTGACAAAACTTAACAAGATAAAGAGAAAAGGAGAAGAGAATACGCAGGCAGATGCAGACAATTTCATGCATGGCCAAGACAAGGTGAAGCAGCCAGCAGTGAGTAAGAGAACAGCTTCTTGACTTGTCTCTCAATAAACAGCCTTGAAATCTTCTGGCTGAACTATTTCTACAATGGCCCAGGTAGCGCAAACCTCAGAGTTACCGCTTAGAGATATACAAGACCAACCATCAAGGTCACACTGATGGTGCAGGAGGAGCCTCCATTGCATCTGGTCTCTTCAAGAAGCCAGTCAAAAGCTAGAACCTAAGAAGAAAGAACACCTAAGCAGAAAGCCACATAGGGCAGAAAATCAGGAGCATGAGTGCTTAGCATCTTCCATAGTGTCCACCCTTAAAGACTGCAGATGCGCCCATGCTCCGTTTATCTCCTCTTACCAGGCTCCTCCGAGAACAGCAGACGAATCCGACCATGTCCTAATTATACTCTGTGACTCTGTATTTTCAGATGATCTCAATATGTCACACATGGTAAAGAACCTCATAGGGCGGTTCATGTGTGCAGGAAAGCGGCCATTCATCATAAGAAAAGCACATAACCATTTTTAAAGGATTTACTACATTCCAGGAAGTGGACTAAACCTTTCACCAGTTTCATCTGCTTTAAAAACCGTGCATCATACTCTGCTTGCTTAATGTGTGGATGAGATTTCAAAGGATTAAATGACCCTCTTAAGTTCTCACAACTGGTAAACGGAAGAGGCAAGGTTCTGAGCCAGGTCATCTGACCCAAAAGGCAGCTCGGGGCACACATCACACTCCAGACAGGATGAGAGGCCACACTCCCCCTCGCTGTCCACACTCACTGTGAATGTCCCACACTATTTATATCCCTTGATTCGGTGATGGTCTCATTCTCACCTCTGAATACCTTGAGTTTGTCGATGTAGAGATAAATTTTGTCCTTCTAATCCTTCACTTTTCTTGGTGACTTGTGTCTCCCCAACCCCAAATCTAGTTTTCAACTGCTTTAAACTGAGAGAGCTTCCATAACTACTTCTTTTTAAAAGCTTGGCAGATGCTCCAGTGGGCTCACAATATTTCACAGTGGAAGAGTTGTTCATTGACAAACAGTAACAGCCATGAATATTTGTTGAATGACTGAACTTTTAATAATTGAAGAGACCCTTTCCTAGAAACACTCTGAAGCTAGTTAAAAGGTTGTTAAGTAATAGGGAATGCTAAGGAAGGATCTAAATTCAACTTTTCATTTATTCATTTTAATTCATGCACTCCACAAATATTTTTTAGCCTCCTAGACAGCTCCAGACACTGTGCAAGTTACTTCTGAGTGATGTACAAGCTATCTATTGTTGTACAAAATTAGCCTCAAACTTGGCAAGTTGCACAAACACTTGTGATCTCACACAGTTTCTGACTCAGGAATCTGAGACCAGCTTAGTGAAGCAGTTTTGCTTCTGGATCTCTTGTGAGGATGCAGTCTCGCTATTGGCTGGAGCTCAGGTCATCTTAAGACTGACTGGAGCTGCAGAATCTGGCTCCAAGTTCACTCTCCTACTTGTTGGCAGGCTCAGCGGTTCACTGGCTCTTGGCAGAGACTTCAGTTCCTACTCTTGTGGACCTTTTTGTTAGGCTTCCCAGAGCCAAAATAGAGAGAGCCTGCACCCAAATCAGAAGCCACCATTGCTTTTTATTACCTAATTTCCAAAGCAATTCTATGTCATTTCTGGGAAATAGGTTCCATTCTTCAAAGACAAGCATCACAGAATCCATGTATACAATTTGAAAACCATGGAGGGGAGTTGATTAGAAAGGAAATTGCTAAAAAAAAATGTTTTCATAGCTTTTTCATTTTTTTGACTACTTACAGTTAACACGTGATATTTTGTAACTTAATTTTCTGCTAATAAACTAGATACAGCCATGTAGTTTCAACCTTTTCAAAGGAGACCCAGAAAGCATGAATCCCTCAAGATATCTGGTATCTTTAGATGAGGAATATCATTTTCCATTCATGTGTCAGGAGTTACACAGACCCAAATTTCTAGTTCCTGAGGAGGGCATGAGATCCCACCAGTATTTTTACCAGGACAATCCCAGGAACAGAGGAGCCTGGTGGACCACAGTCCAAGGGGGTCACAAAGTATCAAACATGTCTGAAGCTACTTGGCACACATGCATGCATCCAAAGTTCTAGTCAGGCACCTTAAAAGCTCAAAGAGAATGAGGAAAACAAGATGCCATAGAAAAATCTATCAGAAAGATCATCAGGGAAACTAGAAGCTGCCATCTCAATGTATTTCCCAGTGCAATTCATTTAACTTTTCAATGGTCTGATTGTATTTTGACCCACTGCACTCTTTCAAAGATTTAAATTTTCACCATTATCTTCCACGTCAAATAATGAGTTCTGAAGCAGAATTTCCGTCTGTCAGTTTACAGAATGCTGCACCTCATCTCATCTCTGCATTGAAATCAAGTTCCCCTCACCTTTCAGCAGCCAAAGCACCACTTCATCGTCAGCAGTGGGGAAAGCCACAAATCAATTAAACTCACGGTGGATTTGAGAGTACCCATGAATTGCACTTACAGTGGTCGTACAAAAAAGATGGCAGCACAGGGTTCTCAACAAAAGCATGCAAGTCAGGCAATGGCACATTTGGGGTCAGTTGACACTTTCCGTCTTTGTCCTGTCTGTCACTTCAGCAGGGTTCTTCATTTTGTTTTCCTAGGGCCCACTGCCACATCAGCATTGCAACAGTCCACATCGCTTTATTTAAATCTGAGAAGCAAACCACACGCAGGTTTCTGAAGAGCCGTGTGTGGCTAAGAAAGCCTGGGGTTGGAAGGCAGCGCCCGTAATCCCCTCCCAGAGCTAAAGAGGACGAAGCTACTCCAGAGAGGGTTCCAAACACAACAAATGCCCCTTCGAGCTCAATTTTGCATTTTGTTTTCTGCTTTAAAATCTCTACTGGCTGCACATCTGAGAAGGCTTAAGAACATAATTTATTCCATATAAAGTTCCCAGTAATTTATGCTCACCAAGTTGGCAGCATGGGAAGGAATTTTTCATTGGCTACCACGGAAGATTATTACAGACCTTGACATGTAAGTAAAGACAGCACCGGCAGCCATACTTTATTATTTTTCTTCATTTATTTTTTTATTGAAGGTTAGTTGATTTACAATGCTGTGTTAATTTCTGCCAGACAGCAAAGTGACTCAGTTTTGCACGTACATACATTCTTTTTTATATTGTTTCCCATTATGATTTATCCCGGGATACCGAATATAGTTCCCTGTGCTATATACAGGGAGTTCTCCGTTGTTTCAGTTGTGTTGGATTCTTTGTGACCCTGTGGACTCTAGCCCACCAGAATCTTCTGCCTGTGGGATTCTCCAGGCAAGAATACCAGAATGGGTTGCCATGCCCTCTTCCAGGGGATCTTCCTGAGGCAGAGATCAAACCCAAGCCTCCTGTGCCTTTCGCATTGCAGGCCGCATTGCAGGCCGATTCTTTACCACCGAGCCACCGGGGAAGCCTGTGCTATACAGTAGGACCGTTCTATGTGTAATAATTTGTACCTTCTAACCTCAAACTCTCAGCCCTTCTCAGCCCCCTCTTATTAAATGTGCATTAACTTTTTAAAACACCATCCTTGTAGAGAAGGAGGACGAAAAGGAGCAAATGTAGACAAATACGGGAAACCTACTGAAAATGTGCTCATTTCCCCAGTACCCACCATCCTGCCGCCATCCTGCAACACAAAACTAGTGCGGCTCACGGTTTCATCAAAATTCCGCTGTAACTCAGAAAGCAATATGGCTGGAAGTCTCCTGGTCCCTACATGGGAGTGTAGTTTTTATAGGCAGTAAACAAAAATCTCTAAATTAAATTTGCCTTTATATAGTCTTTTAGAATATAGAAGCCCCTGGCCCCAGGCAGCCGCCTTGGCAATCACAAGTCTGCTCTCTATGTCTGTGAGACATAGGTTCATTTGAGGCAGCCATAATTTAAACAAAAGGAAATGTACTAGCATCTCAAGTTTTAAATTCAAATGATTTGTATCTTTTTAATCTATAAATTTATAATTTTCTTTCTTGTTATTTCTTAGGAATGCACACATCAAGAATAATAAATTGATGTATTAGTTGTAATAATTACTTAGATTCCTCTCTGTAGGCATACAGATATGAACACCGTTCTCCAAGATGGAAGAGGTTACTATAACATATTGATTTCCTCTCAGAATCTCAAAAGTGAAGTCTCTACTTTCACAGAGCCACCAGAATGCCAAGGGCTGGCAACTGACCTAAAATTGGATTTCCCATCCTTTGCATTTGTATCATATAATCCCATCTGAATCTCTTATCATGGGTTCTCTGGAATCATATTTTGATATTGCTAATAGGAGAGTTTGACACTCTTCTTGCCCTGAGAGGTCCACAGCTCTCAAAATTTTGCCTTTTTATGAGCAATGTAATCAAGATTGGATGATACTTGTATTGTACCTCAGCTGACTGGGTACCAAGACACAGTATCACTGAGATGATTACCAAGGATAACACAGCCTCCTCAACTCAAAGCAAAAAAAAAAAAAAAAAACAACTGGAAACTTCCTCCCTGAAATATTCTACTGCCCCATTGAGCTAGGAATAACAATGAACATAGTGCTCAAAAATACATTCTATTTCACTTATGGATTTCTTTGCAATTTGAATCCTAAAAAGAGAATTCACAAGAGAGAAGATGGTGGGGAGGAATTTTTTTTTTCTTTAAGGAAGAGTGTATTTAGAAAAGAATGAGAAGATGTCTTGCCACTAAGCCAGTGGGAATTTGAAATTACTCCAAGTCAAGGAGCCAATAGACTGGCTAAAACATAAGGTAGAATTCAGAGGGAGCTGATCATGTTTTGATCACATTTTATGCTTTTCTTCATGCTTGTTTCCAAGACCTAATTGGTGCCTATGTTGGAAAATGTTAACACAGAGCAGCGATGCAAAAGAAGGGTATCAAAACATCTTAGATTAATCCTTCTTCCAACCTAGATTTTGCCCTCTCCCTGAGTAAGTGGCCATAAGATATTGACTTTTAAGAACCCAGATGACTGCCATTCCCTGGGTCATCTAAAAGTTATACAGAAGCCTTGGGAAGAAGAAGGTATCTTAACCTTTCTTTAGTCCAGCTATGAAAGTATCTTGGCCAAGGTACAAGTCATACATGAAATGACGAAAACAACAGCAGCAAAAACATATGCCAAAAGTGAGTTTTGGTTGTATGAAAGTTCACCATGACTCTGGACGGTAGGAAGACCAGCTCAGAGAGAACAGTTAAGTCAAATCATCATGCTGAGAATAAGGAGAGCAACAAATTGGACAACGCTGATGTGGAGCCTCTAGTACAGTGGGTTTTCAATTTGTGGTTCTTGAGTGTCTTATAAGTGAGTGTCCAAGGTCAAGGCACGGGGTACAGTTTAATAACTATTGTGCTCAAATCTTTCACTTCAACAGGCTAGTTCCACCATGAATAAAAACAAGTTATTATCAAAACTAGTTGTTCCAGTGATTACTGTGAGATCAAAATTAAAAACCTAAAATGATAAACCTAAAAAGATATTCAGAGTCTCCATCGTGAACACAAACTAAAAGCCAGCATCCTTATACTTGCAGTGTTCATGCACTCAGAATGGACTGAGCTCTCTTTATGTGCCTGGCGCTGTGCCAGGAGCTGGGACCGTAAGAGAAACAGTTCAACTCCCAGCCTCCGTGGGGCTTCCAGCCCCAAGGGAGAGAGAGACACAGAGAACTAACCCAAACAGCATGTTTCATCTGTTCTGAGAGAAGTGGAAGCTCTGAAGTGGAAGCCGACGGTACCCATACTTCTGGCACTTGTGCAAAGTTAGGAATTCATTCTGGCAGGGGTTTTTTGTTTTTTGGTCACTATCCTCCTTATACTAATCTCCTCTGGTATTTCTACAACCTTGTCCATGTCTGTGTGTCCTTCTCTCTGTCTTAAATCTTCAGGTAAATGCCCAAGGGACAAGGAGTTCAACTTATTCACTCCAGAAGGGAATCTAAACGTGGCTTACCAGTTAGACTAAAAAGAAAATCATCTCAAATCCACTCCTCCCCCCTATGAAAATGACAGGGAGGCAGAAGACACACTCTACTTAAGAACTATGGGAGAAACCTCCAGCTTCTTTATATAAGCCCCAATAATCCAGGGAACAGTGAACCTGAGTGTCCCCCAGAGAAATAAGAACCCTGGTCCCTACCTTTACTCTGCGCCTCTTTCCAGCTGAGGTTTCCATTCCTCTCTCCTCCCGCTCCTTGCTCTGCCCTACCTCCCATACTTTTTGAATGCCGAATGGAATCACCTACATTGGACATCTGTTCCAAGCAGTTCTCTTTCAAACTTCCAAAGCTCCTTGTTCACATTGTCAGAGAGTATTATGCCGTGTTTGCTTGCCTCACTGCTGCAAACTTAAAATCTCCTCCAGGCCAGGGCCCATGACTTACTAATCTTTGTGTCCACAAGTGCCTCATACCACGCTGGGAACATCCTACCTGCTTAATAAGTGGGTGTTAAGTAAATGCAAAAGTGAGAAAGTCTCCATGGTGAGCAGAAAGATAATCACCCTTCCTCCTCCTCCTGGATGTCTGCATTTTCCATGCTACACTCATAGCCCACCCATGCTTCCACCTCCTCCCAACACTGATGACCCACTTCCCAAGCCAGGAAGCTCTAAATTCAGGAAAGGGTAAGCGCAGAATGCCTGTAGGGTCACCAGGTAGGCACAGCTGATCTTGACTTAGCAATATTCCCCTAGGACTGGCTGACCCAAGCTGACCATCTCCTTCCAAATAAGTAACACACACCTGGGTGGTTCCTTCCTGCAAGCTGAGGATGTGAACATTATCTGTTATTTTTTCTGTTTTGAATTTTTGAAAAAAAAAATGACTACCTTGGTACACTGATTTTTTTTCCTACTTCGACCTTAAAAATATTGGATGCTTAGACTCATGGAGATGTAACTTGTATGTGTATATGGAGAGAGAGAGAGACATTAAGGAGAGTATTTTCTTAAATTCACTTCACCCTCATGAGAAAACAGAAATAAACAAACAAACAAACAAACAAAAAAAAACGGAAAAAGAAGAAAAGGTGAAGTCAAATGCTACCCACACCAGTTTGGCAGGAAAGTTAATGGTTCTCTATCATCACTACTATGTAAGTTTGTTGTGGTTACGCTTAAGGCATAGTATGCTTTTGTAGATGAAAAAAATAATCAGTTCTAAAGTCTGATTCCTCATGAAATCCACGAAAAGAGCATGGAGATAGATTAAAAGGAAGAACGGGTGAGATGCGTTCCTTAGTAACCTGCAGTTGTTCAGTCACTAAATGGTGCGGACTCTGTGACCCCGTGGACTGCCGCGAGCCAGGCTTCCTTCCTTGTTCTTCACCATCTCCCGGAGTTTGCCCAAACTCGTGTTCATTGAATCTTAGACAACTCTCTGATCTGCCCTGAAGACATTTTCCTGGGATCCCGTGAGGAAATGGGACTTCTTACCAAGAGGGAAGTTCTCGTGACTGTGTTCACATCACTGTCTTTCCCCATCAGAACAGGGAGCGTATCAGAATGTTTGAAATGAAACTTTATTCCAATGTTGCAAATCATACTGTTGGCCGCCACCAATCTGTGCTCCAGCTCCCAAGATGAATATGCCCAAATATCCCAGGTGCTTTTTTTCCTTTTCCCCTTCCCCCCTTCCCCTGACAAATCCAGGTGCTCTTTTAATAAGCTCTTTAAAAGGGATACGATCCCAAGCTTCTTTTGTGGGCACACGCAACACAGCAAGCACCCCTGATTCATCTCTGAAATACAGAAAGCGCAGGGACATACCATCTCCCGTCCCTGGAAGCAGCAGGCTGTGCCTTGAAGGGGAATCGCTGGCCCACCTGCTTGCTACCTCTCAACCAAGTGGTCCACGGGCTGGAGCCTGCTTGAAAACCCTTTCCTGACCCCCTTGGCAAGGACAGATCACCTGCGAAGTACCACTTTGTCCCCAGGAGAAGCTCCATTTACCCTCCAAGTGAGTAGGTTTCTCTCCTAAATCCAGTGTGGAATGGAAGCTGACTTCCAGCAAGTTGGCCTGGTTCCATCCAGGCCTGGGCTGTTGCTAGTGGGCTCAACGTAAGGTTCTTAACTTCCCTGAAGCTCAGTTTCTTTAGCAGCAAAGAGGAGACAATGGCAGTTCCTAAGTCTGTGGGGAGGTGGGATGGGGCGGCTTGTGGGAGCGCTAGGGTGCGGCGCTTAGCCGCGCGCAGGGCTCAGGGCTCGCTTCAGTCTTATTTCTTCTTCTTCTTCTTTTTTTTTTGATCCATGCGTTTTCCTAAAGAATCTTTCTGGCTGTTGACAATCAACTTTACTGCGCAAAGGTCAATATCCGGGGAAAATCACTCCTGAGCAATCTAGAGATGGGAGGGTCAAACCTGCAAAGTAGATTTCAACAGGGCTGCGAGAGTAGATAGACCGAACGATGCAGCGGGAACTCAATCACTCACAAACCCAGCCTTGGCTGCGCTCCCAGGTGAAAGGGAGTCTCCTACGAGCCAGACCACCCCCCTCCCCCGACCATGCTACCGACCCTGGGTGAGCAGAACGAGGGCCCTGGACGCGCACCCTCTTCGCGCACCCGCTTCGCCCAGAAGCGGAAGGAGGCAGGGGCGCACCTGTTTCGTCCCCAAGACCCCGAAGCGCAAACCCAAGAGCCCGTCGTTTTCGGCAGAGAACACCGGGTGCTGGTCACAGATATAGGAGCTACCTGCTTTTTCCTCCTGCCCGCAACTGAAGCTTGAGTCCATTTACTCCCAACATTCCCGCGGCCTCCCCATCAAGTCACTTTACCGAGTTCTTGTAGATTTTTATCCCCTCCCCAACTCCACCCCAAACTGATCTCAGCTTCAGGAGGCCATGGAGGACCAGGAGGCAGGGCACCCGCACCCCATCTCCTGCCCACGCAGGAGAGCCAAAGAACTTGGTTCTGCCGGAGAGTAGACGGAGGCGGCTAAGGGTTGTGTGTGGCTGGGGGCAGGGTCAGGCGAATGCACCCCCACCTTGCAGGACCACAGAGCTCATTCCTGCTCCAGGGCTGGATGCCTCCAGGGGCAGTAGACTTTTGGTTCCAGAGGAAACGTTGAGTCTAGCAAGGAGGGGGCGGGGGGGAGGGGGGTAGACTCCAGGGGGGTGGGAGCTGAAGATTTCCCAGGAAAAGAGAAGGTTAACTGGAGCCACAGTGATGAGTGAGGTGGATGCCAACCACCCCTCCCCCACCACGGCTTCCTCTCACCACCACCACCTCAAACACACACACACCACACTCCTGTTCGGTGAATCCCAAACTAAGGCCATAAGACTTTCCCCACTCAGTGGCTCAGGGCCAGACCCCACAGCATTGCTTATCCTCCCCAGGAACAATTTCTCCTTCTACACTGTTCTGCCCACTGGTTTCAGTCCTAATTCCTCCTAGACAGTTCATTCAGCCTGATTCCCACCCTGCACAGCACTGGGCGGCTGGGGGGAGCCTAGCATGGCCACTAGCATCTCAGTTTCTCTGGCTGACCTGGGTAGACGAGGCTCAGACCCCTGGGTCAGCAGCCTGGTGCGCTAGTCCCTCCCAGTGCACTGGGCTCATCTCCTGGGGCCTGCTGAAACACAGCCCAGCCTCTAGTTCTCGCCTTTCTCTTCTCCTAGTTTCTTTAAGCTAGCCATAGAGGTCTTACACAGTGGGTAAGGGTAGGGAGATCCCCTTGCACTCCTTCTACACAAACACACATTTTTGCACACTTCTGTCAACCTGCTACTACCCAGGCCACCAAGCCAAAGGCTGTCCTGGAGCAGAAAGGCGTGGGGAGGAGGAGCAAGGGAAAAACCAATGAATCAGGTTTGCTCTCTCCACCTGGAAAGTTGTGTCATGCTCGAGAGAGGAGTCAGCCTGGAGAGAAGGGTACCAGGGAAAAGAGTTGGCTGGTCCTGAGATCTCAGCGAGGCCACTGCTGAGGGGTAGGAGAGACAGGAGAAGGGTTGGAGGGATATACCTTGGAAGAGGAAGGAGGCCAGGGCTGTTGCCAAGAGACTAGAGGGAGGTGATGAATCCTGGGGCCTCCCAGGCTTTCCCGCAGCCCCACGTGGCCAAAATCAGAGGCTGGGGACGTCATTGGAGTAGGGGTAGGAGAACACACAACGGGGCATCTCAGCACGGTCCCCCAAACTCGGGTGCCTAGCCCTGGGCAGGAAACTTTCCTCTTTCTCAGGGCAAGCAGGTACCCAGAGACGCCAGGCCAAGGCTGGGGGAAGGGCACAGGCCAAGGGAGCGCTGTCTGAGCCACCCTTGGCCGCAGGCAGCGCCGGAGAGTCCGAATCCAGTGGAAGAGTGAAGGCAGAGGCCTTGGTGGCGCTCGGATTACTCTGGATCGCATGTTGCTTTTCCCAGTTTCTACAGTTCCAGGTCCTGTCGTCATCTTTTATTCAGACTAGGCTTCGGGTTCTGGCTCTCGCGGGGGCCCCGGCGACTCCAGAGTATTCACAGGACTAAGGAGGTGCCCCGCCTGGGCTGGATTCACCAGGGCCCGGGTCCCTCCTGTTCTACCCTGCGGGGCACCTCCCGTGTCCCCAGTCCCCGAGGGGCAGCAAGAGCAGGAAAGGCAGCCGCAGGCCGCGAGCAACTTTTTTGAAACGCATTGCTGTCCCCCTGAAAGGTGTTATAACAGCAATTCAATTACCGTAAATGGCGCACAGCGTCCTCGCAGCTGGAAAGTCGGTAACGAACTGTGGCCGACGCATGTAAAGGAATGGGGCTAAACGTACGCTCTTTATCTCCCTCTCCTCTTTCTAACATCCTCTCTTTCCGCCTTTTCTTGGCTGTGTACTCATCATAGCCGGACCACGGGTTAATTAACTCCAAAGAGCTCAGTCTATCTGGACAGAAACACACTGAGAAATTGGCAGGAGATCCTAAAAACTGGAGGTGGGATCAAAAGGACCACCTGAAATTCCCTGCGTTTCCCTACAGGTCTGCAGTCTTGCCTTCAAGGAACAGAGTTCCAGGCGCAAGTGGCGAATCGCCGGGAGTGTGGTCACCTGGGCGTGTGTGGAGTAAAAATATTCCTGTCTGGGCTTAGATCGAGGAGCCGTGCCCACGAAATCCCACATGGCATGATCTGCAGGCACCCAAGGAGACGTGGGGTCTGTTGCTGGTGCATCGCCACTTACAGGCCACTGGAGACAACCCACACTCGCCATTGGTATCCTGGCACCGTGTATTTCCGGCTAAACTTTAAGGAGAGGTCATGAAATTAACCATATCAACAAAAATGAGGCAAAGTGCTGGGGGAGGCAGAAGGCGGGCGGGAAGAGCTGCCTGCTTTCCGGAGTGGCGCTAAATCATTACAGTACTCCATATGTTAAAATCTAGAGGGAGGGCCGGAGGAGGGGGGAGAACCTCTCACAAGGCAGCCTGGCAACTATTTAAATAAAGGTAAAATTAACATTTGCTCCTTTGAAGTTACAGTACAGACAGCTTAAAAGCGGGTTTTATTTAGTGGATGTCATATCAAAAGAGGAAGAAAGGCGTTGCCTCGCCTGGAGTTTTTAGTTTCATATTTTTTAAAAAATCATTTGTAGAAAAGGCCAAGACGGCAACGTGGGAATTCGAGTGCTTTCTCGCCGCCCTGCGGGGCCGGCCTCTCCCAGCCACCACGGGAGGTTTCCAACAGTGGAAATGCCGAGTTTTCCAAGCTCGCGGTAATACAGCCATAAGATGCCTCTGGCTGCTCCCCTTTTCCCTACCCAGCTCTCGGGAAGATTTGGGAGTTTCACTCCTGGAGAGGGCAAGAGCGTGCGGCCTGGCAGAGGGGGTGCAATGGGGCCCGCCGTGCGCGCCAGCCTCCAGCGGCGCTGGGCTCCCCCTCTGAGCCCTGAGCCCTCCCTGCCCTGGGCAGCGCCCCCCAGAGCCACCCTGTCCGGAGGGGTCCAGCAGCTGCGAACAGAGGTGCACTCTCAGGGTCTCCTCACTCGAAGCGGGACAGGCCGAGGCGCGCGGGGGGCCCAGCCCAGGGCTTGCCTGGGGATGACCCCCGGAGCAGGGGTGCTCGGCGCACGCGCTACCCTGGACGTCCCGAGCTCTGGCTCTGGGGCTCTGGGGTGGTTTTCGGCTTTGTTTACTTTAAAACCTAGAGGCGCGGGTTTCTTTCCTGCTCCCTGAAGCCTCTAACCTGCAGTTTGCAGTTCTCCGCTGTGCCGTCCCTTTTTTGTCCCCCAAGGCGAGACCAGGACAGGTTTCCCCTGTCCATAGCTCCCAGGGCTGGAGACTTTAGAACGTGGGGACCCGGAGGTCACCCGCAGCCTGTGGTTTGGAGAGACCACCCTCTTCTCCATCCCTTAAGTCCCTGTTTAATAGGCTGCTGAAGGGTCACTCCACGCGGGTCCTTGACGGGGCCGGCACTCGGGAGTTTCACCTCCCCTCCAGGCCCTCTGCGGTGGGCAAAGAGGGCAGTCCCCAAACCCGCGTCCTCGTGGTGTTTCTTGATGGAGCCTCCTGCCAGCTCTCCAGGCTGCAGGGAAGACCCCCGACGTCCCACTCAAGGCTCCCTAGCCCTCTCCGGCCCTGGTGCAGCGGGGATGGCGGTCACTCGGCGCGCCCGCCGTGGCCTTGATCCTCGCCTAACACTCGCTCCGCCGGGCCCCGGGCGCGGCTCCGGTTTGGAGGCTGCGCCGTTTCCTTTCGGCCGAGGGTCCTCTCCAGCCTCCCCGTCTTTTTGTCCGTTAGCCGCCGGCCCTTTTTCCAGCGCTTCTCCTGGAAGCCAGGACAGGGCCCCGATGTATTTAAGGCACAAAACCCCCGCTTTTAAAGCCCAGCTGGGAGCCTCGGTCCCTCGTAGGAGACAGAGAAAGGGCGAGATTGAGAGCCCAGGGGGTGGCCCTCTTGCAATGAGAAGGCCCCCCTTCGTTTGCATCTCTGGTCAAGTGTTTTGAAGTTATACTCAAGGCCGCTGTCTATTCCTTTCCTGTGGGTCTGGAAAAAAAGACCCAGACATATATATAGGACATGCCCATCTAGAAGAGCCGCTATCCTGTAGATATAGGGCCGCTGGCTCCCAAACCTCTGGGGCAGGAGGTTCTGCCCTGGTAACCTGAGGGTCTGCCAAGGGTCTGGATGTGAGATTTGAGGGGCACTCTACTTTTCCCCGGCCTTTCTTCCGGAATCCCAAATCCAGGGGGTCTGCAGCCGAGTGCCCCCCACCCCAACCTGGTACAGGAAAGACTGGCCGCAGCTGAGGCCTGGTCCCCTCCCCAGCTGCCACCCTGGTTCAGCCCCTGCTCCCCAACTAGAAGGGGCTGGCAAAGGCTGCTCTGGTGGACAGAAGCTAGAGTAGTCAAGGATTTGGACTTGTAAAACCAGTTAGAACAACTCTTAACACTTTTCCCTTTCTGCCCACCTGTTAAAGAACACATGTTCTTAAACGGTTTGACTTGGTAATTCAGAGAATAGGAGACATTCTTTACTCTGGCCTCTTCCTCCTCTGTGAGGTCACTGCTCTTAATGCATGCACTTAAGAGAAGTTCTTAGACATCTAATTTCTGCTCATCTTGGTCTCAGACTTAATGAAACCCAACCATAATTTAGATTATTTCTCAAAAGTACCTAGCTAGGTAAATAGGAAAACTGGCAAATTGATGATGAATTAGCCATTCTTTTTTGATCTTCCTAAAGTTGGCCAAACTAATAGAAATTCATTTTAGATGACTCCCATTTTAGCATAACTGGCATTACTTCTGCTTGTTCACAAAGTCTTTTACAGCTGGGACTGTCAAACCAGCCTCCTCTACTCAGCCTGGTCCCATTTCAGAGTTCCTTAGAACTGTTCTCATAGGACCCACCCTCCCTATCCCTTTATTTCCTCCCTTCACCAGCCATGGATCAATCAGAGAGACAATTGATTTTCCTGTGTCCTGTTTGAATCAGAAAATGCTGACGTCTTGAGGTGTTGGATGAAATCTGAGTGAGCACGAAATCCCACAAAATATGAAGCAGCCAGGCCAATCTCCAGGTTTAACAAAGTTCTGTGTGTATATACATGTATATGTGTTAAGTGTGTACTTATATTTATCCACCCGAACTTGCATAAGATTGACAGTGGGAAGAAATTTTAATGTAATGTAGGGACACAAGCTGAATGAGAAATCATCTTAATAATCTGGATAAATGAAGAGGAGACCCAGACCTAAATGTCTAGGAGTAAATCGCTAATTATGAAATCCCAAACTCTTTTGAGCTAGGGTCCTATGCTTGCCAGAAAATGGTCATTTTTCCTCTCTTTTACTGGAAACAAGATCCTAAATTCCTTTTGACTGAAAAGAAGTTACGAGACAAGATGCAATTTTCTCTTTCTTTTCTGACAACTCTGTCATCCAAGGGATCACAGCTATGTCAGGGTGTCTGTCTTGGGAAGAAAAAAGGGAGGGGGGTCGGAGAGAAAGAGTGAGCTAGTGAGAGAAACGGTGCAGCCCGTGGCCATCTTTGCATCAAATTTTTCCAGACCTCTATTTTTGATTGTGATCCCACTGATCTGAGTTTGAAATGCAAGCACAGTGAAGCCCCTAAGCCTTCAATCGTGTGAAATTTTCAAAAGATCTCTAGAAGCAATCTCAGGCTGCCTGACCCCTGACAGGAGCCGATCTCTTTATTCCTCTCTCTGCCGGCACTTCATTTGTTGGAATATCTTTCAGATTTGCACCTCCAGATGACAAACCTGAGTGTTTATTATGTGTACATGAATCGGAAATCTTCAAGCCCACAGAAAAGCACCATCTTAAACATAATATTTAATTTCCCGGCCTAAGTGCCTGCTTCTTTATTTGCTTTTCATTAGCGTAAATATTTTTTCCAGGTCTCCCCTTGTGTCACTTTGATATTTAGATGATTCTCTCTTTTAATCATCATTTCCCCCTTGGAAAAAAAAAATCCCCTGTCGCCTGCGTCTGCGGAACTCACACTGCCACGTCACTGCGCGGCGGGCAGCGAGGCCGCGAAGCTGGACGCAGAGCCGTTCCGAGTTTGGGGGGGGGGGGCGCCTCTCCGGGCCGGGTCGGGGGCGGCCGTGTCACAGAGAAACGCTTGCTTTGTAGCTGGCGGCCAGGGCTGGGCTGGGCCCGCTGACCACCTCGTGTCTCATTCCACCTCTCCTCCTTCAAGCCTTTTTAGATGATGCTTCTCCTTTTTTAAGAACAAAACAAAACCTCAGGCGGCATGGAAAGGTGCTGCTTTCAGCCGCTGGCAGTCAGGGCCCGGAGCTGTGTCTTGAGCCAGGGCGCCAAGTTTAGACATCTCGACCCAATCATGCGGGCACTCCTTCCGGCCCCGCACCGACTCCCACCAGGCCCTCTGTGGGCCCCAGATCCTGGGGGTCCGAGGGCACTAGAGGCAGGAGTGTGACGATTGCTTTGTTAAACTTCCCTCTGTCGAATAATTCCGCAGATAAGATTTTGGGGTGGTTGCCCACCCTTCCCCCAATCTCAGCCCCAGAGTGAGCTTTAGAGCCCAGCCCTGCACTCAGGTGGACCGAGATGACACGGAGACTCACGATACCCTGCGTAAGCGGGAGGTTGAATCGCCACCCACAAGCCCAGTCCCAGGTCGCGGAGGTGGTGGGCTGAAGCCCGAACGCCCCTCCCTCTGTGTTTGGATAGGCCGTGTTGCTATGATTAACTTATTAAACCCCCTCGTAATTATTTTAATTCGACTCGAAAAAATACTTTGGGCGGCAGTTACGATGTGTTTGTATTTATCCATCCCCCCCATAAAACCTGTGTTAAAACAAATGTTACTTTTCTCTCTCTGTACATAGACCCTCCCTATTTGAAATAGACCGCAGGGACTGCCATTAGATCGAATGGCAAGTCTTTATGGAAAGTGTTTTGCATAATTACATACCAAAGCCAGAACAGTCACCTCCACATTTTATGGGTCACAAACCATCAACAATTGCCACATTATTGTCCACGAAACCTTAGTCCCTTCATTGATGGAGCGGACTCCACTGCTAATCTAGAACGGGAAAGGATGGAAATTTCTTCTAATAAGAACCCGAGAAGATTATGTCCCCACTGACAACGTGTTTACATATAGTTATAAAGTTCAGAGGACCGACGGGGGAGAGGAAAGGAAATCGAGGGAAGCCTGATTAAGAGCCACGCATCGGTCTAATATAGATAGCGCATCAAAAGGAGTGTCTGAATGTCCTCCCCTTTTCAGATCCGACCCCTTCCTACCTTTGTCATGCAGTAATTAAGATATTCTTATTTAGACAGACAGCATCTCTAGTAACTGAATAATATTAGCTCCTTTGATGTCAAACTTTTGACAGTTATCACACCAGCACTGGGCAATTTAGCACAAATGCCCTCCTTTAAAAAAAACAAAAACAGAAAACCCCCATTGGCTTTGAAGAAATCTAATAAGTGTGATTCTTATCACCAAATGATCTAAATCGCTGCCGACAGGCCGCCCAGCTATAAATTACATTTGGTGTTACATAACGAGGCCGAATTTGGGTTTGAGCTCATTGAGGCAGTGTTGGTGGGAACTGGGACACTCCCCCTCCCCATCCGTAATTCCTGTGGCCCCATTTCCGACTCCCATAGCCTCTGTCCACTGTAAGAGCAAAACCTCACGAAATCGAGGGGTCAGGGCAGAGATGGGGGATCCAGCCGAGGTGCGGGCGCGAAGCTCAGTGCCCTGGTTTCAGCTCCAGAGCGCAGGGCAGGTTCAGCCAGCCACCTACTCCCGGATGCCACTTCGCCGTGGCTTTCAGAGCTCAGGCGCCAAATTTGGGATTTGCCAGATGGCAGGATTATCTTCGCGTTTGCTATATTATGTGTGTGTGTGCGTGTGGAGTGTCTCGGGGTGGGGGCGAAGATGGGCATGGAAAGCAGAGCCGGATCCGCCTCTGCCCGAGCTGCCTCTAGCAGCCGGGACCCGTCCCGGGGCTCGGGGCAATCTCCGGGCCGCCCCGCCGCAGGCAGCAGGCGGAGTTCCGCCACCCCCCGCCCGTGCAGACCGAGGCCCCGAGGCCCAGATGCGCGGAGCTAGGGGAGGGGCGAGGAGAGCGCTTCCCTCGGAGGAGAAACGGGGTGGGGGGGGGCAGGCGAGTTGGAAGTGAAGGGGGCAGAGTGGGCGGGTGGGGAGGGCTGAGACGGCGACGGTGACACCTGGAAGGCATTGTCCTTGCGAGTGACACCTGTCAATCTCCGCTCCGGGGTCCCGGGGCCGGGGAGGCTGATGTCATCGCAGAGTCCCTTCCCAGCCGAGGGCGGGGAGGACTGGGGGGAGGCGGGGGCGAGCGGAGCCAGGCGGCCTGGGAGACGGGTGGGGGAGGAAAGAAGGAAAATAAACAGCAATTGCACTCACTCGCCGCGTGCTCTGCTCTGAATTTACACGGCCATCAATATTCCAACTTTAGTTATTATTTCTCATCTCGCAGGGCCTGCCTAGCCTTGTCACTGGGGGAGGGGAACTGGTCCAGGGCCACACAGCATCCTCTATCCCCGGGAGCACCCCGCCATCCCAAAAGCCTGGAGGGGGGCTGACCCTCCTTCCAGACCCAGCTCCCTCTTTGCCCGGCGGCTGTTCCCCGCCAGAGGCTGCGGGCTTAAGGAGGAAACACTTGGGATGAGTTGTGAAAAGTCTTGAGAGATTGCAGGGGGTGAGGGGAGAGTTAATTAACGTGGAGCTGGCTCAGCGAGTGGGAGAGCTGGCGGCGGCGTGGGTGGGCGGGCCGGGTCGAACGCGGGGATGCGCTCGGTGCGGGGTGCTTGTGATCTGGGGGCCCAGCTTGGAGGCCTGGGCTCGGGGCGGGGCGGGGGGTTGGAGGGGGGCGGGAGGAGCGATGGGAGGGGTCCTCCGCGGGGGCTGCTGGCGTGCTCCGCGAAGCCTCCGGTGGGTCCCGGGGAAACTCTGGTCTCCCACCTACCGAGCTGGCGCCCGCACCCCCCTTAGCGCTCCTGGACTCTCCCTCTGCCTATTCTTTGCGGCCCGAGCTAATTAGCAGCCTGCCAGCGGCCTGATTTATGGAAACGCTCGGGCGGGCGGAGACGCGCGGCGAGCCGCGGCTGGGTGCCTCGGGGCGGAGAGGAGGAGGAGTCTCAGCGGCCCCCTCCGCCCGGCCGGAAACTGGGAGTTGCTCTCCCCGCTACCCACCCTCCAACCCTGGCGAGGCCGGGCGCCCCCGCGCCCCCCGAAGCCCCGGCCTGGGACGCTGGGAACCCTGGCGCCAGCGGGGCGGGCAGGGGGTGGTGGCTGCGCTGCGGCCAGCGGGGTCCCCGCAGCCGGGTTCCAGCTCGCCTGACCTGGAGGGCGGGCCGAGCGCGCGGAGAGCGAGAGACTTGTGCGCCCGGGTTGCGGCACCTCCTTCCCCCCGGTGTGGTCTGCAGAGAAGGAAAAACGAGGGGAAGGGGGAGAGGACGCTGCACGGGGTCGACAGCAGGCCCCCTGGCCGCGGAGGGCGGGGGCGTCTCAGGCCTGGGTGGGCAGCGTGGAGCCACCAGCCCAGCGTGGCCCCTATGTCGCTAGTGACTGTCCTCGGGAAGGGCGTGGTCCTTTTCTTCTCCCTTCCCCTGGGTCTCACTCTCAAAGTCGTGTGAGTCGGAGCCTCCCGACTAGAGTCGGAGCCTCCGGACTAGAGTCGGAATTTGGAGCTGGGTGATGGCTGGGGAGGGGGGCACCACAGGACAGGTCTAAGAGCCGCCCCTCCCGGCACTTGCCCGCAAACTCCGGCGCTGTCTCCTCACTGGCCTTGAGTTGCCCCCGAAAACCCCGAGAGAGAAGACGGGAGAGGTGCTCCCAGGCTTCCCAGTGGACCCCATAAGTTGAGGATGGAGAGAGCAAGGGGAGGCGAGTTCGGGGGACAAAGTGCAGGGACCTGTTGCTGGCGCTCCAGCAGAGTGGCGCCTCTCCCTGGGGAACAGGGACAAAGGAAACGGGGGAAACCTCTGGGCCCTCCTCCCCCGGGAGAATTGTTGGAGGAAAGTGATCCTGGCAGACCCAGAGGGCTAGAAGCCCCTGGCATGCTCCTTCAGACTTCGGGGGGCGGGGATAGGGACTGGGGGTTGAAATCATTGGGAAGGGAACCAGTCCCCCCAAGCCTGGGCCCAAAGGTGCAGTTTTGAGGAACTTGAGATGTCCAAGACAATGTGTCAACTTTCTTTTAAAACACCCTACAAGTTCACATCCCTTAGAACCGCCTCTCCGACCCTCTGCCTGGAGGAGGTGCAGAATTAAGACCTTTCTCCCATCGCAAGACCACCGGAAGCCTGTCCCGGGGTCTCTGCCTTTTCTAGGTTCCCTCGTAGATAAGGCCATTTGATGTCAGTGAGAACAGGAAGCGCTCCCAGCGCCACCCACCCAGGAAATTTAGTTTTCTGCTCTTCTTCACCTTCCAACTTCTGCTACCAGTTACAAAGGGTTAGTAATATCCGGGGTCAGGCAGGCCCTGGTCTTTCTGAACCGCGGCAGGAAGTTGACACCCTCAGCTGGGTGGGGAGCTGGGCTGAGCACCCATCTCTCTCCTGCATAGCGTTTAGTCCCCTGGGTAGTGGCCCCTCTGAATTTCTAACCGTGCTGAGGGCTGAAGTCACCTGCCCAGACAAACTGCGGTAGCCGAAATCTGCCCAAGTCTAAGCGGAAAGAGAGACCCATCCCCGTCAAAGTGTTGCCTTCAGGCAGCGCGGGTGCCAGGACTGCTGGGTCACCCAAGGGCCAAGCTTCAGTCTCAGGGCCTCACCAGGCCACGGCTCCCAGGGTAATCGCAGGCGGGTTTCAGAATCTGCAGCTTGCCCAGCAAACGCTGGCGGTTAGGCGCCCAAGTAATATTCTTCCTTCGTCTTTTTCAAAGTTGATTTATCGCAATCGACAGGTTAAAGCCTCATCTGACTTCATTACTTTTAAAAGCTGTCTATTTCACAACTGTCACTTTTCATTGCTTAACTCAGATAAATACTTGAAGAAATGAATTGGAAGAGACTTTTAGATCATGTTTATAATTCTTGGTCGCCACGTTAACATTCTAATGACCTGACCCTCTGAGTTTCTGTAGACTCCTAAATCGGGCCGAAATTTCCTGCATTTATATCAGAAAATGTCAGGGAGGGTGAGGGAGCCGGAAATACGGGCTAAAAGAAGTGCAGTTGGCGACAAGTCGGCGACCGGGTGCAGCTTCAACAGAGTCTCCCCGATGGGGGCTAGGGCCTAGGCCAGGTAACCAAAGCCCCTAGGTAAGGGGACAACTCTCGGGGCAGGGCCCCGGGAAATCGAAATGCTGAAAAGAGGGCCCAGCCTGATGTTTGCACATGGAGCCCGGGTCCCAGAGAGCCGGGGGCAAACGGCAGAGGAAGTTCACGAAGGATAGAATTTCTGTCCACCGTGACTATTTATGACTATTATTATTTCTGACATTGTTTCCAAACTGGTTCTAATGGGCCCCACGCAGGTTGAGCGTGACAGGGTAAAAGGCATTTCCTGCCGGTCGTCTTTGACTTAGAGCTGTGAGATACCCACTGAAGGCAAGTGTGGAAACGAAATCGTGTGGATGGAAATAGTTAAATAATTTGAAGTAGTTTCTTCTGCCATTCTGCTGTCATTTGCCCAATGCTGGGTCTTCTGGAGCTAGTGTTAATCTCTCTCTCACCCACCAACCCACAGGGAACAAGCTCTCAGAAGTATAATAGGTTGGGGGGGAAAACAGAAGGGGGGGACACCACAAGGGGTTAAAGTTTTTTTAAAAAGGGGGGGGGAGGAAAAGAAAGAAAAAAGAAAAACCAATCAAACTGGAAAACTGCCTAGTTTGGGGACAAACCAATAAGGAGTGCATTAGATTTTTTTTTCCTGTATTTTTTTTCCTTTAAATATATGTATGTGTGTAAATGAAGAAGAAAAAGAAAAAAAGAAGGAAGTCTCCCGAGCCCAGGGAGGAGCTGCCTAACCCTCCGCAGTGTCCGGGCCGGGGCTGACCCCGCGCGCGGTCACCGGGCCAGCGGACCCTGCGCCGCAGCTCCGGCCCCGCCCGGGTCCCGCTGCGAATACAACTTCGCAGGCTCCCGGGACCACGGCGCGTGGGCCCCCGCCGCGCTCCGCGACCCCGCCAGCTTCGCGGTCGCCGCCCTGGGCCTCCGCCCACCCCGAGAACCAGCCCGCCGAGCGGGTCTGAGCGCTCCCCGCCTTTGGGCGCCGAGGCGAAAGGGAGGCGGCGGGAGTGACGCTCGCAGGCCGCGGTCTCTGCGGGAGCGAGGCCGCGGCGCTCGGCGCGGACTGCCGGGCGCTCTGCCGCGCCCTGGAGCGCCACCTCGCTGCGGAAACGGGAACTCCTCGGCCGCCCCGCGCAGCCTCCCGCCTCACTGGACCGTCAAGAGTTTTCCTTGCATCATCTAAACTTGAAGGCAAGCCGAAACTCACAGGCCTTCTTTCCACCGATCTGTGACCAACATACCCCACAGTGTCTGTACTGGGCGAAAGGGCAAATCATAGGAGAAAGGGGAGCAAATATACAGCTACAGCATCACCGAGTCTAAGCGGTGATGCTGCTTTCATAGGAAACATAAAATAAATGAGCGGGGTCTTCTTGGAGGACACGGATTTGGGCCGTCGTGTGTTCCAGGGCCACTCAGCTGTGGCGGCTGCGAATATCTCCCAGGAGGCGGGTGCTTATGAAGTCAGACCTTCCCAATTACGATTTCCACCCATATCCACTCATTCTCATCAGATGGACATAAAGAGGGGCTGTGCCATGCCTGTCGCCAGCCTACTGGGACCTTGTCCCCTCCCCCCCAACCTTCAGCTCTGCTGATAAAATAACCACAAAATGCCGCCCCTAACTTGTACACCTGTAGCCCAGTGAGAACAGGAAAGTCAAGAAGTACAAATCACGCAGCGTTTCTCTTCAAGGTGCAAGTTTGACCTTATTTTATCTGGTTGGTAACCTAACTGTTTTGTCCTACTCTTAAGCTCACATGACTAAAAATACACAGAAATTCTAACTTAGTTATATGTGTACTTGTTCAATTTGTTGTTTTAAAGCGCACTGCCCCAGACACAGGGTGATTAGTGAAATATTTCACAAAACAAGATTTTTTTCCTGTTAAAAGTAGAGAGTATCTACTTTAGGGTCCTGTGAAGATTTGTGTGATTTCTTTCTTTTGAGGCAGGTACAGAACCTTTCTCTAATTTAGTTCTGACTGCAAGTTTGTTTTTGTTTAAAGGAACTTGGTGGCTCCCACATAGAATGATGGTTGGACTGGGGACTACAGGGTGGGGGGACACTTTGCCTGTGGTGGTGGGTGAGCCCTGGCATTTCCCTGCCTGAGCAAAGGCAACATGGAGAGCCTTACCTGGAAACTCTGCCCTCCCTGAGTTGGCAGGGTGAGTTCTCTAAGGGCTGGCAAGCAAGGAGGGAATGTTCCTTCTCCCTGTAACCAGCACTCCTCAGTGAAGATTAGGGGGCTCTCTGAGGGCCCTTGCTCGAAAATTATAGGGCTGCATCAGGAAAATAGCCACGTTGGCTTGCTGGGTGGTGGTTCTTTCTCCATCAAGCCAGGAAAGATTCCTGAGAGACCGGATGGGAAAGAGGCCCCAATTTCCTAGCAGGACTTGAATGAGGATTCCTCACCCCAGCCAGCTGAGAAAGGGTGGCCCAGCCTCTGGGAGTTCTGGGGCTTCCTCAACAGAAGGGATGCTACGTTGGGACAGAAAGGAGTAGCTGAGAGACCCTGGGAACTAGGAGACAATTCCAATCAGGGTTCAGGGGTCCACCGAGGGACAAGGATGAAAACAGACGAGGAGAAAGCAGAGAAAATGATAGGCTTGAATCTGTGTGCCTCTAGTTCTGAGAAGTCTCTAAACTGGAAAGCTTTTTCTTCTTTCTCCTTCCCTCCTTATCTTCCCTCTCTTCATTTGTCTCTCCTCCCCCTCAGCTTCTCACATTCAGATTTTCTCCCCCCCCATCGAATAATGCCTGGAGATGAAAAATGATTTTTATTGCTATTACACTTCCTACCGCAAGATGCAGTGCAAGGCGGCAGAGTTTGTATTACAACTATGTCACAGTGTTTCACTGATGCAAAACATGTAGCCAGAGGGTGTTGCTAATGACTCCTGGATTAGAGAGAGATTGAGACTGGGAGCAGGAGAAGAGACACAGAGAGAAAGATAGGAAGGCAGGAGAGAGAGGAATTTCATTAGAAGAAAGGGGAGGGGGTGCCACCATATAATCAAGTCTAATAATCTCATCAGGATATTTTCAGAGTTCGAGATTTTAAGAGTGTGAACTAGAGAGAGAGCAATATCCTTTTAAACACCATAAAGGTTGCTTTCTTTTTTTCTTTTTTTGCAAGTTAAATAACTATTAATTATGTTTACAGTCATTTAAGTGAAGAACTCTCCTTTGGAAAGAATCACACTTCGGAAAACCCTTAATATCAGATTAAATGCTTTTCCAGGAGCCGCCCCGCTTGGAGGGAGGTGGGGACCCAGTAATCACCCCGCAGTGCGTGGACCGCTACGGGGCCTGCGGAGGCTCACTGCCCTCGCCCGCGGTCGTGCACACTTGCACACCTGCCCAGGACGGCCCGTCCGGGCCCGGGGCTCAGCCTCCGCTCGGTCTTGGCCAAACAGTCTCTACGGGCTCGGAACTCCCCGGCGCCCTCCCCCGAGACCCGCTCTACTTAGGGAAGCGGGAGGTTTCGAGGTTCCTACCGTGGCCCGGGCCGGTCCCACCGCCCTGCGGTCCGCTTCTGCCCCCCGGGGCACAGCGAGGAGGGCATCCCCTCGGGGCCGCGGCCCTTTGAACCCGTGAGCCCTGGACTCCCGGCCGGCGGCGTGGAGCTCGCTCGGGGCCCAGCTGCGGAGCGGAGTGTGGGTGGCGGGCGGGGTGGAAGGGGAGTGGGGAGGCGGGGGGACGAGGGGCGGGGGCGGGGGCGGGAGCCGGGCGCTAAGCCTGGAAGCTTGGCTGTTTACCCAAACGATTTTCCTTTCAGGCCCGAGACACCAATGAGACAAGATCAAGCTCCCCTCTTCGGGGTGTGTGTGTGTGTGTGTGTGTGTTGTGTGTGGTGTGTGTGTGGTGTGTGTCGCCTCCTCCAAGCGCGGCTTTGTGAATGGGGGCTCCGGGGACGCCGACGGGGAGGGACCAGAGGCCGACCCGGGCGCCAGCGCCTCCTCCCGGGGGCTGGGAGAAGCCGGGAGGAGGCCGAGGGGTCTGAGGGCATCGCAGGCGCCCCTGACGCTCAGTGTGGTCCCGATCGAGGGAAGCGAGCGACAGGGACACAGGCCGCGGAGAACCGAGGGCCGCATCCACGAAGGCCGAGCCGGGAGGCGACTGGTCCTGTGTGTGTGTCTGTCTCTGTGTGTGTGTCTGTCTGTGTGTGTGTTGCGGGGAGCGGTGAATAATGTGAATCACATCCTCCTTCCAGTCCCTTAATTTCCGATCCCTCCAAAGCCCCAATCTAGCTCCTTAGGCCACTGATTTCTTCCCGACTCCCTCGCTTGAGATCTATTAGCTGTAAATCAGGCCAAGGTTTTGGCGATTACGGTACAACGCAGGCCGTGTAATCCGCGCCGCTGGGCTTGCGCCTGGGTCCATCCTCGCTCCGGAAAAAAAAAAAAAAAGATGAGAAAGCAGGAGGGGAGGGATGGTCTGTATTGACAAGGCATTTGTCATTTTTAAAGGGCTCCACATCCAAGGATATCCATCAGCCTAGGTGGAGTGGGGAGGAGGCAAGGGACGCGGATGGGGCAAAGTCCCGGGGTCCGCGCAGCAGGTGAGCGCCCTCCTGGGCGTGGCTCCCGCTGCAGTTCCAGGGGACATCCGCCGCCGAAACGTCGTTTGCAAAATAACAAGAATATTAGAGGTATTATTGACAATAAGAATCAGGAAGGCGGGGTGATATTTAATTGAGGTCGTAAGATGAAATCCGGCCTGAAGGTGTCGTATGTATATTTAGTGGCAGGTCTCCGACAGCTAGCTCAGCCCAGGCCGATGAAAGGCTTACCCAAGAATGTGTTTCTGGAAGAAAAGGGTGTCCTTCCGGTGCTTCTGACTCAGCTATTATTGCTCCTGTCTCGGCCTGCCCTGCTCCCCCCAAACCCCACACTGAAGGTCGTCATTTTTTCTTGTTTGCTTTAAAAATCGCCCTCCCCCCAATCTTTCCCAGCAAGTTCTTATTTAATAGAAGTTCCCATCTCCTGGCGCTGACCCGGGCAGAGCTCAGAAGAAACCGGGTGACACATGGTTCGGGCCTCAGTGTCGGGTTCACGGTGGTTCAGACCTGGACAAGCACGCTCCGAGAGGGAGGAAGGGCGGAGGTCCCCGGGTGTTCTTCCCGTGTGTTAGGAGTGGAGGGCTGTGGCTCTGGGCTCAGAGGGGCCAGAAGCAGCTGTTGGGCATCTGGGTACGAACTGGGGGCTGGGGAACCGCGGCTGTGCTGTGGTTGATCCGGAATAAACGTGTATTAGAGAGGTGCTGCTCACGGAGGAACCAGAAGCGCCTGATAATGCTAAGAGCCACAGCTAACATTTACTGAGTGTGTCCACACATTTACACTGTGTCCTCCCCTGGGACACCCCTCAGGGGTCAGGGGTAGGCCGCAGAGCTGGGGGGCCCAGAGGGAGGGAGCAGGTAGGTAGCTAGGGAGGTGGGAGCCCGTGGCGGTGGATGAGAGGTTCCTGCCTCGCAAGGCGTCTTCTGCCTGAGAGGGGTCGCGCGGGGCAGCCAGGCCCCGGGCCCAGCCAGCCTCCCGCCCTGCCTGTGGTCCTCCCACATCCGGCCGGCCCCGCGCGGCCACGCACTGTGCGGGGCCCCCAACCTCCGGCCGGAGAGAAGGAGGGCTAGGAGTTCCACTCATGTGCCCACTTCTTCCTGCTGGAATTCAGGAGGCAAGGAGACTGGGCAGTGAGGAGAGCGAAGGCCTCGCGAGGGCCGGGGCGAGCGCAGGGCGCGCCGAGACTAGGCCCGCAACCAGGCCCGAGGCCTCCTCCCGCCGCCCAGGCCCCGGGCGCGGCGGCGCTCCGAGGGAGGTGCGCCTCCCCGGCGGGGCCGCGGGCGCTGCACCGGCTCCGAGGCCTCCGCCTTCCTCGCGGCCCCAGGCGCGCCCCGGGGCCGGAGCTGGGCGCAGGCCCCGCCGCTCTCCACGCACCACCCCGCCGGGGCGCCCCGGCCTCCGCTCCCAGGCGGCTCCGGGGAAGAGGGCTCTGGCTTCCTCCTGCACGGCCTCCCCTTCCTACCCCCCCCAAACCAGGGGCTGAGACTCGCCGGTGACCCCTGCCGTGCCCCGCAAGGGTGGAAGAAAACAGACGCTGCGCTCTGTCTGCAGACAAAAGGCCTCCGCGTGCAGGCTCGGCTGGAGCACGTTTCGCACCCGCCTCCACCTAGGCGGAGCAGGTGGTCGGGGTGGTCGGGGTAGAGAGCTCCGACTGATCCCAGAAACCAAACACCTCCGAGGCCCAGGGCATCGGCACGACCCGAGTACCTGCTCCCAAAATATCCAGTCTGCCCCCGCCCGCCCCGATTGCCCCCACCCAGCCACCCTCCTATAAAAGGGGCCCCTATTCGCTCTTTTTTCTTTTTCTTTTTTGGCTTCTGGTCTCATTGCGAATCACCTGGCAGCTCGGAAACACCGGCTCCTGATATCGACCAGCAGAGATTACTTCTTTCTCTAAAAACGACTCTAGCTTCTTCTACTAGACCCGAGGGAAAATTCACATTAAGAAAAACAAAACAAACTTTAAACGCTCTCTGGGTGCGAGACATGGTGGGGCGCGCTGAGCTTCCGATCTCCCCACGCTGACTCACCGCCGCACCTGGAAAGCTCGTCCTGCGAAGAAGAAATAGTCTTATCCTGCAGTCTATCATTTTGGTATTACAAGTAACAACCGTGGAGCGAGAAATACCCCCGGCCTAAGAATATTGATAGATGATAGTAGCGATATTCACAATCGATCCTTTAATAGGCAGATGTCATAAATCATGTTCAATTCCCTGACAGCACAGTACTTCACTTAATAATATAATTAAGATGAAAACTCCGGAGGTACTGGAGGCAGCGGGTATTGATAGCGTCAAAAATTGCGTTCTGAATATGATGATGGAAGGGAAAAGGACTTTTGGAAAATACAAACCCCCTTCCCAAAGGATGGGGTTTTCAGGGTGCTCTCTTCTGGGCAGCCCTTTTGACCTTTTTGACTCCCAACGCTCAGCGTACACCTTTTCCCCTCAGCAGCAATCCCCATCTCTGATTGGGTGGACTGGGAGTAGACCAGTTCTTTCTGAGAAAAGGAAAATAAGGAGAAATTGGCCTTGGCCTGGGTGAATGTCCTGTGTTTAGGAATCCTATAGAAATCCATCCCTTCAGCCTGAATCTGGAGGGGAAAAATGTTTAGGAGAACTAGGAAATGAAACTGTTTGGTTGTCTCAATAAAATTAATTTCCTCAACAATGTTTTCTAAATTACACATAAATCACTGAACATACGCAGATACCGTCCCCCCATCCACTCCATTTCTGCAGTTTAACTGCCTATGAGCTTTTCCAGCATTGCTCTCCAGTCAGAATCATGGACCTCAGGATGGAAACCAAAACTTCACTTGAAAAGTAAAAGCAGAGAGGCGAGGTGCTGTGAGAGTGTGATGATTCGCTCCCTGCTTCATGAGTAGAGCTGATTGTAAGTGCGGCTAAAATTATTCCAAAGGATGGAATATTAATCAAATCAATCAGAGCTGACAAATGAGAAATATTTGAAAGTCAGGGGTAATTTACAACTTTGTTATTAGTTAAGAATCGCCTGCCTTGTAACAGTAATTAATAACACTTAGGAATGATTTGGAAATCCCCCTCCCATGCTCTCTTTATTCTCCTCTTAAGGAAGGAAAGAGGAAAAGGAAGCAAATGAGTGATCACTAGAAACAGGGAAAACACTGAGTCGTTTGTAGGGAGAACAAAACTGGATAATATAAAAGAAATGGGGGGAAAAAAAAGATTAGCCCCATGGGAGGCCATCAGGAAATAAAGAAAATACAGGAGGAGGGATAGTAAATCAGAAAATGAATTCTGTAACCATACCCCATGAGCAGGCTGGCTAAAGGTTGAATTTCAAATGGCCCAGAAACCCCATCAAAATGAACAGTGCTGCTAAAAAATCTTGAAAGTAGCTCAGCTCTGAATCAAGGCAGAGCTCAGGGCATTGTCTGTTTTGTTGTTGTTAACAATGTATTTCTTTATAGCCCAGGAGCAGACGTGTGCAGGCTCTTTCCCAAATTCTATCCCTGGAGACCGGACTGGCTTTCATGTTTCTGATGTTAACTCTCCTCTTGGTCACTGACAATCCCCTCCCCCCATCCTACGTTGATTATTAGATTGTCTCAACCCCACCTAAACAACACACCAAAATAATGACTTGTTGAAAAACTATAAATCATTTCAGTGTCTGAGCTTGGAAAACCACTTCAGTCAACAGGCTTGCTGCTAGAAGGTAAAGAAATCCCCAACCTTCTGCTGAGGAAAAGCTGCTACTTCCCTGAAGTTTTATTTGTTAGATGGGGGATTTTTTTCAGGCTAGTTTAAAAAAAAAAAATGGAGAGGGGGGAGAGAGAGAAAAAAAAAAAACTTTGGCAAACTTTATCTGGTCTTTATTATAAGCCCCAGTCTTGTCTCATTGAGCTCAGGCTGAGTCTACACAAGGTAGCTAGAGATTGAGATTTATTGGTCTCTAAATGAAAAGATTCATTTGATATAAGAGGTTAACTCAAAGTTCCTATACCGTGACTAGCTTCGGCAAATGTCTCTGTCGAGTCAGCACAAAAGCAGTTCAAAGAAATCTGAAAAACACACACAGATATAGACACACAAACACACTCGCCCACTTAAGCCGCAAATGCAATTCTCTTTTCTTTGTTGTTTCTTCTGTCCTTACAAACCTTCAACTTCTTTCTAGGTGGCTGGGGTGGCTGGCTCCCCCCAAGAAACAGGCAGCTGAACTTTGCCATTTGGTATCTTTTGCTTTTACTAGCCCTGAATGAAAGGATAAGGGGAGGGGAGAAAGTAAAAGAGGAGACGTGAACTAATTCAAATAAAGCAGAATCCGTTTGTAAATGAGGTGCATAGAGGAAAGGGGGGGCAAAGAGGGGCGGATGGAAGATAGGGGCTCCAGGATGAAAATAGGCAAACTGTCTGAAAATGGATGAGATGGGTTTTCAGAGATTAGAGTCCATGAACCCAATAGGAACCTGGCAGAACGTGAGGTTGTGAAGGAAGGTCCAGAAGAGAGAGCCAAGGTGCCAGAGACTTTTAGAGGGGAGCCGGGAGGTGACACAGTGAGGACCCGAGCTCCTGGGCTAGAAGCAAACTATGGACATGCTAATGAGAGAAAATTAACCTTTGGGTTGGGTCTGTGACATGGGCCCTCTGCTGAATGCCTGACCCAGGGGCTGCAAGCCGCTTCGCTCTGCACCAGCGAAATGAGATAATCGCCCTGAAACCCACCAGCCTTGGTGCACACAGGCGCGGAAACACTGCTGTGGAGAGGGCAGAGTAGCTAGCAGCTCCTTCAAAGAAAAGGAAAACAGGAGAAGCCACCAGAACCACAGCCAGGCATGAAGAGCAAACCTGCAGACCCTAGGTGCATCTGCTTAAGTCCCAAGCCCCTCCAGGCTGGCACAGGAAAGAAAGAAGCAGGGCCTGCAAAGTAAGAAGTGTCTTCCTCTCTCTTGTTCCCTTCTGTCACCAAAAACCCTGGATAACTGGGCCTCGGTAAAGCAACAGAAGGGATAAATGGATTTTTTATCTCCAGGAACGTGGCCGGTGGGCCAGAGGATTATTGCTCAGGCCAAGGAAATATTTTGGGGAGGGAGGGGGCAGGGATGGAGAACAGAAGGAAGTTGCAGAGGACAGACTAAAACAGACCAACTGAAAAGAAATTCAAAGGGAAATTTTTGAAGTGGAGTGGCTGTGGTTACACGTCACAGACACTGAGACAGTAAAACACACACACACACAGGGATTTTATTAAACAAACAAGCCAACAACCAAACGCACATCAAAAACACATTGGCTCCTGCTGTCACAGGGAGAGGGGATTTGAAATGATTGCGGGGTTCTGGTAGGGACCTTTATGGCCTTTATCCCAGTCTCTCTCTTTCTCTCTCAGGGTGTTCCAGAAACCCTGAAAGCCTCGGTGGAGAAGCGGCCTCCCAGAGGCTACGCAGGGAGGACTCCCCGTTGGAGGCGGAGGGGTCGTGTTTCCAAGTAGAGACGTCAACAAACCGCAATCTTAGTGACACTGACAGCGCAAAATTATGTTTAATGTTGTGAGGGGGAAAGGGGAAATATAAAATTAGCACGGAGAAAATGCTTCCCAGACCTTCCTCACAATTAGGGCCTCAGCATGGGGGTGGGCACAAGGCAGGGTGGGAGCAGAGGCCCAGGCGCGGCAAGGCCACATCGCTGAGTCCAGGCAAAGGTCCCTCTCCGCCCCAGGAGGAAGAGGAAGGCTTCTGGAGGGAAGCGAATGACATCCCGTCCCATCTCTTCCCTGGGTTCAGAGCCTTTCTTTTGGAGAAGCGGGGAGGTTCTGGATGCCCCATCCTGGTAGAGATGGCCGTTCAGGGACTGGCCTGCGCAATCCCAAGAGCCACAGGGGTTTCAAATCAGTCATGAAGCTGGCCAAGAGCTGCCCAGCCTAGAAAGCAGAAGAGGAAGTGGGTGGCGGTGGGGTGGGCTGGGTGGACAGGCGTAAAACCTCAGACAACCCCCTCCTTTCCAGAACCCGGGGTGTCTGCAAGGGGAAGTAAGAACTATCTAATAAATTAGCAAACTCCCCTCTGGAACTCGCCAGCAGCCCTGCCTCAGCTGCCTGGTACAGGTGAGCTGGACCTCCCACTTTCTCATGATGCTCCAGGTCTCCATAGGCACCCCCAACCCCTGCCAGGACCAAGGACAGGCAGACTGCGACCAGGCAGTCAAGGGGATTGGCCCAGAGAGAGCCAGGGAGGTGGAAAAGGTGTCATTTTTAAGAAGGAAGCAGTTTCTGTTCAATGCAGATTGTTTCCTAAACTGCTTATTGAAAGAGACAGAAGTGTAAGTGAGAGAGAGGGAGTGTGAGAGAGAGAGAGAGAAAGGATAAGTCCCCTATTCTCATCATGTTGTGGTTATAAAGAAGAGAATTTTGTCTTTGTCTGGAAACCACTATATTACTGTGGTTATTAAACACACCGGCTTCCCTTATTAGTGTCAAGGCAAGGAGAGAGGGATAAAGAGAAAGGGTGAGCAGACAATTCATTTTCAAATAATACAAATTAAATGTTTTTTAAAAACTAAACCTAACTGATCAAGGCAGGAGATGTGAGATGGCAGTAAGAGAGAGAAATGGAAGGAAAAAACACAGAAAAGAGTCTGAATTTTTTAAAAAAGACCAATCTGTGCAGAGTAATCAGGAAAAACAGCCTGGGATGGAAAAAAGCAACTGCCATTTCCTATGTGGTAGCTCCATGACCTTAGGAAAAATGGAGAAGCAGCTCTACCTTGGGGTGGTAGTTTTACACTTTGATTTTAGCAACAAGTATCAAAATATCTAAACTAATTGATTGTCGAGTTCCTTGGCCCTTCTCCAAAGAGCAATATAGATTTAATTGTATGTTGTTTAAAACTCCATTTCTCCAACAGTGTGAAACATGTAATAAAAGTCGTAAACCGTATCGCAGATTCCCCCCCCCCCACCTCCAGTAGCATAAATACCCGACAGACACTTGGAAATCTTAGCTAATACTTTTAATAGGCTAAAAAAAAAGGGGGGGGCATCTGAGAGGGGTAGCCACATAATAAAATCTAAACTGCTAATCCATTTTAACTCATTCAAAAAGAACCTGTGGTTTTGCAGAGGAGGGGTCGGGGTGAGGAGACCCCACGTCAGACATCTGATTTGTTCGAACTCGGTTCAGCTAAACCACACTCCCCTGAAGCAAAGCAAGTAGTGAGTGGCCTTCCAGAAGACTACAGAAGGATCTCTACCGGGGAAAACAGAGCTGAAAGTTGCCAGCGAACTGCCTGGCCCGAGCTCCCCTCTCGCTCACCGAGGCGGGGAAGCCGGTCGGCGGCCGTGGCTCTCCGCAGGCCTGGGCCCGGCTTCCCCGAGGCAGAGAGGGGGGCTGGCGGCGGGCAGGAGCGCTCCAAAGCGCCGTGGCCAAGTCCCCCCGCGGCCCCTCCCCGGCAGCCTCCCCTCATTGTCCGCGGTCATCCCCGACCCCCCGGCGGCTGCTCGGGTCCACAGGCAGTCCCGGCGCCCCACTTCCCGGCCCGGGGCATCTCGGAGGAGGGAAGGGAGAAGGGGAGAGCCCCGGCCACGCCTGCGATGTGCTCCGGGATCGGCTGCAGTCCCGGGTTCGCGGCCGCCATGAAGCCGGCGGCGGCGCGCGGGGCGGGCCGGGCCCTGGCGTGGCCACGCGGGCCGGCTGCTGGCGGAAATCTGCAAAAATCCACGTGAGCTGCCCCCTCCTCCAGCCGCCCGCGGCCCCTGACACGGCGGCATTGAAGCCGGCCTGGAGGTCCCCGAGGTCTCCGAGTGTGACAGTACTCAGCATAGCGGGTAGATGGCACAATTTTCTAACATTTAGAGAGAGGAACCCACGCTGGGAGCAATAAGTCCATTTAAAAGCCCTTTATTTAAAAGGAACAAAGATAACTGACAAGCGGAGTACAGAGACATCTCAATGAAATTTCCAAAGAAGAAAGAGAAATCAGAGGCCAGAGCAAATGCGAACCGGGCTTGATGGAACAGGCCAGCACTTTTCCTCCTCTCTCCAGAAGAAAGATAAAAAGACAGAAAGAGGTGGTGGTCAGTGGGGGTTTGTGCGCATTAATGATCACAGTCCAAACCAAATTCTATAAAACCCATTGGCACAGAAACTTTAAAATGGCCGGGTGGGCTCTGCCAGGGCAGGTGGGAGAGAAGCTGAATCTGTTCAGGGGAAGACGCTCGGAAGTTTTGCCCTCCTGCTTAGGGGCTCCATCCTAAGCTCAGAAAACAGCCGCCTCTGCTTTGGCTTGGCTGGTCTGGGGAGCCTGGGGACAGCAGGCCCAGCAGGCCCGCCAGGCACCCACTCTGGGCACACTGGGGCCCTCTGAGGGCCTGGCAGCCCAGGCCTCTGTCCTGGAGCCGCCTCTCCTAGAATGGTGCCCAGGGCCCAGCAAGAATCTGAGGACCTAAGATGTGCTCAAAAGCTGGGTACTCGAGAGCCCACTCGCAGGAACAATTGCTATCTCTTCGAAACTGAGAGGAGCGAAAGGGGGCTTTAGCCCCCTGATGTCACCTGGCAAAACCAAGACAGCTCACACTTCATCGTGTGCTCCAACACTGTCATCACCCACTCCCCATGCCCAAACCTGCAAGCCGGGTCCCCCACTCGTCCCAAAGGTGAGATCGAGACCCGCAGGCCTAGAAGAGAGGCAAGAGGCCAGGGGAGGGGTGGTACCCCTCTGGTCCTCCGGGTGGCGCTGGCCCCGGCGACCCTAGGTTCCTCCCCACACCCAAGCAGGCGGAAGAGGTGAGGTGGCTAATACCCGCAGGGGGTCAAATGATTGTATTTGGGTGGGTGCTCGCCGACGTATTTGCTGAGTAAACCTCCCTTGCTGTGTTGAAGGCGAATCCCCGTTGATAAATCCATCATTACCGTTCAGATTCAGGGAGGCAGCCGCGCCACTAAATTCATCTTACATTTGTAGCGCTTTAATAGACATTTATTAAATGCTTTTAGAGAGAGGCATGGGGCGCGTGATTACATCCTAGTTATAGACAGAACATAAAGACCCACGTTAACACCCGTTTGCAGGAAGGAAGGAAGAGGTGGGGAGGGGGGAGAAAAAGCAGAAGGATGGGGCGAGGGGAGATGGGGCGGGCGGGGACACAGCGCCTGGGCGTTATTAGCCGGGGCTGCCTGGCGGGGAGCGAGGCGGGAGCCGCGGGAAGCCTCCGGCTGCGGGGCGGAGAAGCCCGCGTTCGCCTCGCAGTTCCCTGGGCTCCCGTTCGCCCCGCACCCCGCCCCCCGCTCCGCCTGGGGGGCTTGTGTTCTCAGTCGCAGCGCAAGGGATGCTCGCGCGCTGCCTCCGCTGACCCTCTGCGGTCCCCAACCCCCAACTCCTCCTTGACTGTATCCCAGGCCTCTCCAACTGACACTCCTTGGAGCAAGCCAGGGAGAGACAGCAGGGAAGCCCCAGCACTTGAGGATTCCGAAAGCGCCTTTAAAGCGTCCCCTTCGCCCCACCCACCCCCCAACCAGTTAGCCAGAGAGCTGAGCCAGGCCTCCCTCGACACAAAGCAGACCGGCGCCTTGGCCACGGGGCGGGAGAGCCCCGCTCGCTCCAAGGTGTCTCTGGCCCGACCTGCTCGGCCTGTGGAGCCCTCCTCCGTCCGGCGCCAGGAGGGAGCCACGCCACCTCTGCACCTCTGACCATCATCCCGCCTGGGGACCTGCCCCAGGCTAGCCTCACGGCCCTCGACCTCGATCTCAGGGAGCTGGCCTGCGGGAATGCCTGGGCCTCCAAAGGGCCTAACCCTTCCTGAGTGCCCCAGGGCCTCACCTAAAGGCCCAGTCCCCGGCTCCGTCAGTTCTGCGCGCCTCCTCGCTCCCCGGGGACGCCGCCACCAGCCCCGGCCGAGGGCAGCCTCGGTCAGGGCTGCTGGCCCTCCCGGGCTCTTGGTGAGGAACACTTCTGCTACCTCAAAGTTGCCATAAGAAAATAAATACAAGTGACATTGTGCTGGGCCAAAGCTCATTAGTTCGTTGTCCAGGCCTAATAAAGAAACAGAAGCGCAAATTACAGAGTTCAGCTTCCACACACGCTCTGTCACCCGATATCAGCGGACGGCGAGCCTGATTCCAATTGCTCCGAACTTGCTGCGCAGTTCGCCCCCCACCCCCTCCTCGCAAGCAGGAGGTTGGGTGGAAAAATATAGTTCCAGAGGGGGTAATGATCAAGCTTTTCCTCTCGGAAGCCTGCGCCACCTCATTTCCCATCAGTAATCCCAATAAAATTAACGTCGTGGCTGCAATTGAAAAGAGGAGGGCCCGCGACACTCCTGAAATAACACACTCTCCCCCAGCAAAAGGTAAAAAGCAAAACGGCCCTTTGTTCAGCTAATTAACGAAGGCCCAACTCCGAAAGCAGATGTGTTTGCTTAGCTAATCACAAGCATGTTTCTTTCAAGGAACGTCATTTCGAGGGGGCTGCTCCGGGGAATGGGAAAGGGGGACACAGCAACCCCCCCACCCACGTCCTCTCTGCCTCAGGGGTCTCTCACCCCCAGACTGAGATCCAGAGGCTAAACCAGGCAGCCCATCTCTCACACCTCTCTCCCTCTTGGTCCAACCCCAGAGGCCCACTAGGCACCTCGGGGCTTGCCCGAATGCCAGGCCTGCAAGACGCAAGGGGGAAAAAAATGGAAAAGTTTTAATGACGCAGATGCCATATTAAATGAGGCAGTTTTACAGTTCACTTTGAATAAGACGCTAACTTATTACAAGTCTGTTATCAGAAGGACGATAAGATTTATAACTCCAAGAGTCAGCTTTTCCCCTTAATGACAATGGATGTTAAAGAGAGGAAATCTGTTCTCTATTAGAGATGAGAGTCCCTTCCCTGTTTTCGGGCATTTACGGATGCGTCCAGGAGGGCAGATACCAAGTCCCTTTGTGTCTCCTTGTGAAAAATTCGGTCTTTCCCCTTTGGCTATGAAACCGGGTCTCCTGGCTGGGTTAGCACCTCGCTCAGCCTTTCAGCTTGAGCTTGGCAGAAGGAAAAAGAGCGAGCGAGAAGGGCAGGGAGATAGATAGACGTGGGGATGGAAATGGAGCGGGTGGGGGGCGGTCTCAGGCCTTCATGCAGGAAAACTATTTCCCCCTCTTTCTTTGCCATACAAAAGATAGCTTTCTCCTAAACCAACACAGTAAGCAAACTTTAAAAAACTGGGGTCCTATTACAAACCAACGCCCAGCACTAACTGCTTTAAAATTACTGCATAATTAGATTTAGTTGAATTTCACCATTAATTAGGCAGCCGCACTGCAGGGAGCCTTTGAAATCTGAGAAAATGGGAAAAAATCATCTGAAGCACGTTTTTTAAACCTAACTTCAATAAATCTTGACGAGGCCCGGAATTCAGAGAGTAACCTCGCTCCCCTCCCAGGAGGCTGAGGGTAAGGGTCTCCAGGCCTGGGCTGGAGCTACAGTGGGACGTTCAGGGGCGATTCCCCCCGTCGGCGGAGAGCTCAGCCCGGGCCCAAGCCAGTCTCTGAAGAGGCCCTCAGGAGACCCTCTATGGGCGGCCGGATCTGTCCCACGGCCGACCTCCCCTGCTCTCAAACCTGTTCGATAAAAGAGAGCCCCTCTACTGCAGAAGCGCTCCTGTCAGGGGCGCCGTCCACGCCGGCTCGTGCGCTTCTGGGGCCTGCGACCCCCGCCCCCGCGCCCAGAGCCCGCCCTCAGCCCCTGCGCGCCCCCCGGCAGCCCCCCACCAGGAAACCCCCTTTCCTCCAAGTTTGCCACGGAAGAAGCAAGTTAGCTGTGCCCAAGTCCTGCAGGGGGGATGGCCGACCGGTCCCCACGCTCCACCATCCCACCCCCCCCCCACCCCAACAACTCGGAGGGGCTCGCGGGACGACCCCCCAGCTGCAGCCCCGACATTAACGAGCGCGACGACTGACCGAGGTCTGTTCCTATGGCCTCGCCCCCTCCCCCTCCACCACTCATTGAAGACCAGCGGTTGTGGAGGCCGACTTTCTCTCACTGGGTTCTTGCTGAGGGGGCAGACCTGGAATAACCTCTCCTGCTCATGAGGGGCGGGGGGCGGAAGGAGAAGGGGGCCACCGCGTCACCAGCGTGTCCCCTCGCAGTCCTGCCGCTCTAACGACAGGCAGCACCGAGGCCCGCACTTACTCGCCGGGGAGAGTTTGAAAAGGGAGCTCTATGCCTGCAGAAGCAGCGGTCTTTAGCCGCCCCCCCTCCACCCCCGCTTTTTTTTTCTCCTTCTTTCGGATACCCAATGTGTTTCCCATTAGCCGGCCCCGCCGCGCCTGGCAGCCCGGCGCTCGCGGCGCGCTGGGAGACGCCATGTTGGCTCCGCTCACAGGACCCAGTCAGGAGCGGGGCTTCGCGGCCGAGTTTCGCACGCGCGCGCGCCCCCCGCGCGCCGCCCGCCGCCTCACGCGCGTCCCGGGAGGGCGGCCCGGCGCGCCCGGCACCCCGGGCCTTCCGGGGGGCGCGGACGGGGCCCCGCCGCGCGTCGGCGGGCCGGGGGGCACCTCTCCTGCGGCTGCTCCCGGCCCCCGGCCCGGCGGCCAGCCGGATGCTCGCTCCGGCATCCCGTCTCCGCGGGGCCGGCCCCGGGCGCAGCCTGCGAACTTTGAGCCCCGGCCCCTGGCGAGAACTCGCTGCTGAAGGGCCGAGGCCGGGCGACCGCGAGCCGAGCGCACGGGCTGGGATTCCGCAACCCACCCCCCCTCCACCACCATCACCACTCCCCTCCCCAGCTCGGTCTGCCCCCGGGTTTGTTTGAAAGTGGCGAGAAGCAGCGGTCGCCCCTTTCTCTCTCTCTCTCCTCGGACCATTGTTGCATTTCGCGTCTAACTGGGTTCTCTCACACACCCCCCATCCCCGAGCACCAACAGGAGGAGGGGCAGCGGGGTTGGGAAAAGAAATAAAGCGAGCTCAGATCAGATGGGGGCGGGGGGGGGGAGAAAAAAAAAGCAAGGAAAAAGAGACACTTAAAGGGAAAGAGTCGCCATGTTTAGCAGCTTTTTAAAAAAGATCTCGTCAATTTCACACAGAACGCACTCGCTGGGTCCCAGCCCTAGTCTTTTGTCCAATTCAGTCGCAGCAAAGATCTTTTGTTCTAACTCAGCGTGAAAAGAAAAACTTTCTTTAAATGCTATAAACTTAAACCAAACTCAAGACTCTAAACAGATCCTCCTCCGGCCACTCTAAACATATACAAGGGGTTTTGTTTTAACCGTTTGAAAAATTTTGGGTCCTAGTTTTTCTGCCTCGTAGATCCCAAGCTACATGCTGAAACTTAGAGAGAGAGTGAGAGAGATTTCCAACGTCTAGAACACATGCTTGAAGCAGAATAAAACAGGGACTGTCTTTTGCTTTGAAAATCATAAATTATAATTTAATGCCAATAATAATTTACAACAAATGGCTGTTTACAATAAACTAACACAAAACAAACAAAGCAAAGGGCCTGTGTTTTACTTATTAGCGAAAACTTCACACACTCACATGGATAGCACTTGCAAGAGGAGAAAATAAACAACCACCTACGAAACCTCAATCTAGAGGTCAGCAATGTTCTGTCATAAGAACATACTTAGATTTATGTATGTATATATCTACAAAAAGAAGCTGAGGGTCAGATGGAGAACTCTGCTCAGATGCACAAATCAGACAGATTTTTCTGGTCTACATGTATTGACTGGAACTGAGTTATCAAAGTTTAATACACTTTACAAAATGATCCCTTTTCTTTCACATCCCCTTACCCACCACCCCCTTTTAAAATCAAACCACAACACAGTGATGTATGGTGGTGGTGTGGGTACTGCAAAGCCTCACTAAGAACAAAAATTGCAAGCTCCCACACACTGAGCTTCCTTCAAACCAGGAAAAGAGAGAGGGAAAAGGAAAAAACAAACAAACAAACAAACCTCCAAAACAAAATAGTTAATACTTCCAAATCCACACACCCTATAAAGTTTCCTTCTTTCTTTCTCTTCTTTTTAATTTGGCTTTTAAGGACAAAGAATCCCAAGAGTAGTACAGATTGTATCTATACAATCTGAAATGTCAGAATGTCGCTGTGTTTTTATGTACAGAACTCCAATGGAAAAGATTCCCTTGACCTGTGGTCATGCTCTCACAGAAGGAACGTACAGGGGGGAGGGGAAGGCAGGCCAACTGCAAGTTATCATATATACATTAAAAATAAACCCTTCAGCCACTCTAAGCTACATCACTGAATTTGAAATCCTCTCAACAACCACCCTAGATGAGAACCACAGAATATTTTTAAAATTCACGCCTACTTAAGGAAAAACTCATTGCAAACAACTGCCTTCTATTGACAAGGCTGGATTAGCTTGCTTGAACCGTCTTCTGCGTAACTGTCAGAAATGTACAAAACAGTATTTTTTCCTGATCATAAAATAGATACTGATCTCAAGATTTCTAATACTTTTCACAATACCTTCCCTAAGCAGGCACTTAAGTGTGACAAATATAAGGGCCTTTTTTTTTTCCCCTAGAAAATCCATTTTTAATTAAAAGAAGGATTAGGTGAATGGGGGTGGTTTACTATATCAGTATGGCACTTCCTAAACCATAGATAAACCATTAACTTCAGCTCCCCCCACCCCATCACACCCAAATTAAACAGGCAAATACACTAGTCTACCTTTGAACAAACTGGCTGAGGGAAGTGAACAAACAGAGCGAGCCCCTGGCCCAGCTCAGAGAGAGCTAGCTTACAGGGGCTTCTCGATGGAAAGACAGTGGGGACAGCCAAACAGGTTTCAGATATCAAATAATATTTTAATTTCTGAATACTTTCAATTTCCTTGGAATATAACACACAAAGACTCGACCAAACAGTTCAGTTATTATAACTTTTACAGTATACAGAAATGTTGCACTTAAAAAAAAAAAACCTTGTTTTTTTTTTAAAAACACAAACTGTAAACTCTAAGATACTGAATCAATCACGTTACCTATAAGTGCCAACAGTGTTATTTTGTCATGCTGATTTCAATGGTATTTTTTAAAAAGGGAAAATATCAACAATTATAATACAAAGGGTTTGCAAATATACAAACAGATATAGGATTTTCATAACAATTCAAGAACTAAGCGGGACCCAATTCAAATTACAAAAGTTCACTTTTTATTCAAAACCTCAGCATGTGTCTTGGACACATTCCTTGGCTGCCAATAAATTCCACAGTTCATTCTCTTTCTTAAAATATTTTTTAAAAGCTAGGTTTGTCATGGTCTTTTGGGGGGCGGGGGTGGGTCAGGATAGGGGAAGTTTTTAAGCGTTGTATGTGGTTCCTCCAGTTCTCAAATTAGAGTGCTCAACTTCATCTAAAATTTTTGGTCACCACTTGTAAGTGCGTTTCCATCATCTTTGAGTTGCCTTTTAAAAGTTTTATGTCTTCCTATGATATTTTCATGGACTCAGTTTTAATTCTTGCAGAACATATATTTTAAGGATACACAGTTTTTAAGAAGCCAAGATTATATCAAAACTTATTATAGAACCACAGAATAAACTGGTTTGGAACCAGAAATGTACAAAAGAGAACAGCTAGAGGTACATAGACACAGGACAATTAATAATTTGGAAAAAAAAAAAAAGACTTACTTTCTCCATTCTGCTAATTTTCTCCCAATCTCCTTAAATGCACTTTTAGCAATATTTTTCCAAAATTTACCAAAAAAAAGAAAAAAGACTAATTTCCTTTTTATACAAAAATGATAAGTAGCAAGTTGTTCTGACCGACACAGGAGTTTTTTTTTTTTAATGCATTCTGTAAAAGTTCATTCGACAGTCTTTTTTTTTTTTGGAAATTCACAGTCCATTAAATTCTTCCCCTCTCTTCTTTTAGCAAACTTGTAACATCCTTTTATATCCTTTCTTAACAGAAGGAATTTAAGCAAACAAACCAGTCTTTTGCCTTTTCTTTCTCTCTGTTTCACTCCCCCTTCTTATTTTGATTGATTTATTTATTGAATTGCCATATACGGCCAGTTAAAACTGCTGCCAGACAGTAACATATCCCGGATGAGGGTTTCGATGGGGGTTTTACCTACCAAACGGACGAAAAACAATTGCTCTATGACTGAGGAGGAGACCGTGCGGAGGGAAGGGAGGCGAAGCAAAAGCTTTCCGAATCGTGTTGGTTGGTTGGGGTACTGGCTCCTAACGTATTCTTCCAAAGCACACTGGGACTTTTCCTGCAAGCTTTCCACATGGGCTACATCAGAGAGACCACAGGCATCTGGAAGAAAGTTTAAAAAAAAAGAGAAGAAGACGACGAAGAATTCAGTCATCAGATTAAGAGGTTTGAAATGGGTCACATGAAGTGTGTGTGCAGTGCTCTGTCAAACTGCCCGAACCAGAGCTGGAGCAAATGCCTATGGACTGAAAACTTGGGAGCTGGGGAGGGGGGAACCGTGTGAGATGGTCCTGGGATATTAGCTTTAAAACAGAACACAGCTCAGTGTACTGCAGCCCTTTCTATGTCCCACTCCTCAGTCTTGGTGACCGGGAGGCCCAAGCAAAGTGCACTGGGTGAATCTAGCTCAGGTCAGTAAACAGACTGACAAACAGATGAAACCAAAACTACCAGTGCTCCGCCCCTCCTCCTCTGTAAATAATAGTTTGGCTTATAATTATATAGTGGGGGGGGGGCAACAACCTGGCCCAGCCCCGGGTAATGGCGCCCACGACCCAGCCTCAGATTCTCCCCAAAGAGGGCGACTCATTTTTCTCCAGTCTTTGAAACTGATTTAAGTGGCCCTTTAAAACTGATCTTGTCAGTTTAGCCTATTGAAGGGCAGCCATGCAAACTGTGATCTCTCTGTTCATTTGAGCTGTTTCTTTTCCCTCCTTTTCTTCTCTCTCCCTTTTTCTCCTACCCACCCCCTGATTTTTTTTTTTTTTTTTTGGTAAACCCAGGTCCCTCCAAGAAGAAACCCCCTCCCCGTTATCTTCAGGAAAACACGTTTCTTTTTCGGATATGTGAAAATACAATAAGTGCCTTTGAAATGAGAGGCTTCTCAGCGAAGGCGGTGCAGGTTGTGACCTGACCTTTGGGGGCTCCTCAGGCAAGACGAGGGCTAACACATGCATATTGTCAATCCTTAAAGCAGATATTCAAAAAAAGCCGCCACTGCGTCCACCCCAAGAACCAGAACACACATACAACCTCCTCATGTGTGGGTCTAGGGCTCTGCATGTCTACAGAATGCATAGGTGTCTGTGATCAGAAATTAAAAGATCTGTTTGCATTGGACTCCTCTCCGCAAGCGCACTGTCTCTCTCAGAATCAGATAACAGGGACCTTTATCTCTTTGTGAGGCGCTCTGCATTCTCCACACAGGCCTCTACATTTTACAAACACTAATAAATTAAATTGTTACAAGAGCATCAGGCATTTCTTTCCCTGGAAGACTAAGGTAAGTCTAAGAGCTAACAATGAGCTCAAGAAAGGAACCACTGCCTGGATGGTCTGGGAACATGGGCTGGGTGTTGGGTTGTAGGAAGGGTTGAAGGTGACTCTGGGTTAGGGGACGATCCTGTCTGTACATTTGCATCAGGCAACCGTTCTAGTTGTGACAGGTCCCCCGAGAAAAATAATCCAGATCCAAGCCTCTTCATACAGCCCTTCCTTGCCCAGACACTGCCCTTTCATTGATTACCTAAGGACTTTCAAAGACAGAATTTGGGGGTGGCGGTGGAGGGGGTGGATTTTATGCAAAAAGCAATAATATATAAAAGAAAGTGGGTTAAGGACTCAAAACCTACCAGACTCAGCTCAAGACTTGGGTCCCCAGATTTCCTTGGAACAATAAGGAAGAGACTGTGGATCTTTTTGTCTGCTACAGGAACTCCTCAGCTCTCCTGGTGTCCTGATTACAAGCTGCAGAACCTGCAGTGGGTGACTAGGTTCCAAACCCTACCCAGGTCCAAATTTTGTTATCTTGAACTGGGAGCCCCGTTCCTCTCTGAGCCGTCACAAAGGGGGTCAGCTGACAACTCGGAACAAGCATGTGGAAAGGGTGATTTCCACCCACCTGGGCTCTGCTGAACTCAGCCTGGGGGGCCAGCCAAAAGGCTCAGGTGTGGCCCAAACTGGTAAGCCAGACACCTTCCATGATCATTTGACCTCCAGAGTTAATTAATATTAGACCTATTACTCACACAGGTTAAACTACCTGAAAACTAATTAGATTTCATAATGCAGTCAGTGATGGTTTTATATCTCTGGCAACACTCATATCCAGCCCAAGTTGGCACACACTGTGGGGTGTTTAAAAATTGCCGTAAGTGTTTGCCTGGGCAGGGGAAGCGGCAGACCTGAGTCTTGAACCCCCTGCAGACATTCAGAAGAGTGATGATGGCCCCTTTCTTCCTCTTGCCCCTTCCTGACAGCTCTTTCCCCTCTCTGGACAGTCTGCATTGTTTTAAGAAAAAATATGCTTTTGAAAATTGCTGCCCTCAGGTTGGCCAGGCCTGGAGCTCCAACTTGCACTGAGTTAGCAGGCAAACTTTTCCCCCTCCCGCCAGGAGCAAACCTTCCCCTGAGGGGCTGATACCAGGACTGTTCCAGCGCCTACAGGCATCTCCCGGAGGCTCAGCCCGGGTGACAGGAGAGCCATGGGGGTAGAGGAGATTCCCGCTCAGCTGGCCCAGAGTGCCTGAGGTGAGGGAGGGAACAGGAGTGTGCATCCTAGTCTGGCGGAAGGGCAACTGGCCTGCGAGGCTTCCCCATGGCCCATTTTGAGACAGTCAACAGTCTGAAGCATCCTTCCCGTGGCCCAGCCTTTCTCTCCTCTCCCCAGAACAAGCCTGCCAGAGCCCCACCGCTAGGCAGAGTTCCCATTCCAAGTTTCCCTCGACAGTGTGGCTCTGGGGGCTCCCAAGAGTTTTAGGCCCTAACTCTGAGCTAGGAGCCCCGAGGCACGAGAGAGCAGGGTTCCTTCCTACCTGAGGTGAACAGGACTATGGCCTTGAGGCAGCTGTACTCGGCGGAGTCGACGTGCAGCGCTTTTAGCTTCTCCACTTGCTCTTGGAAGATCCGTATGTGGTCCATAAAGGCGACCACCCGGTCGGCGGACATGGGCGAGGCGTGGAGGCCGGCAGCGGCCAGGAGCGGGGCGACGTGGAGGGGCATGGAGCACTGGGCCGCGTTCAGAACGAACAGCTCGCTCCAGGTGAGGCGGAGCAGGGCCACCTGGTCGGTGATCTGCAGGTCGGGGAAGAAGGGGATGTTGCGGGCCCACTCGACGGCGCTGAAGAGCATCCGCGCGGCCAGTTCGCAAATGTTCTCGATGCCCATGATGTTGTTGGGCTGCATGCACTGGCTGCCGAAGCGCGACGTGGGGTAGGGCTCTGCGCGCAGCAGCAGGGAGATATATCCGGACAGGTAGGAGTGGCAGTTGAGGGGGTCCCCGTTGGTCAGCGCGAACTGCCCGTGGCTCGGCTGGGTGGGCGGCATCCTGCCCCTCTGCACGGCTGCGGGGAGGAAAGGAGACACTCCGCCGTTAATGCCCAGCCTCATCCTCCCTGCTCCCCCGGCAGGGTCAGCCCCAAGCCCGCCCCCCTCGCCCCCCCAAAACCCCCGACCCCGACTCCGCGCGGCGCAGGAACCCGCAGGCCTGCCCCTCTCTCACATGCGAGCCAGGGCCACCGACCCAAGGGGCGCCGGGAGCCCGGCCGCCCTCTCCTCCGACCACCACCTAGGCCAGCTCCGGCGATCAGGGCGGCCCACTGGCCTCAGAGGCCCGCTCCGGGCCGGGAGGCCGCGCACCCAGCATGGACCACTTTGCCTCGGGGTCCCCGGCACAGTGGGAGGGATGGAGCATTGTGGGGGGCATCTTTCTTCTTTTACTGCTGAACGGCTGATATATTTTTTTATTGATTGGAGAAGAGGAAGCGCGGGGGGCGGGGGGCCGAGGCTGGGGGGAGGGGGAGACGCTTTTGCAAAAGACACCAAGGAGCTTCACCCCGGACGGCCTGTGGCCACCCCAGCACCGCTCTCCATACCCCCCACACCCCCAAGCCCGCAGCCCCGGCCCCGTGGGCCACCCCTGGCGAGAGGCGAGCCGAGAGCCAAGGTCTGGCGGCAGCCGACTCGGTGTGCTCGCAGGAAGAGAGAGGGCGGAGAGACAGGCCGGCCGAGGCGAGAGGAAGCCGGGCGAGAGGCGGGGAGCGAGCGGCCGGCGGCGGCGCCGCCCGGGAGGGTCGGGAAGGGCCGGCCAGGCTCGGGCACGAGCGGTTATCTGACGCCGGACGGGGAGAGTCGCTCTCGCAGAAACACAAAGAAACCCGGGCGTTCGCTCGCCGCAACCCGGAGCCCGCGCCCGGCGCCGAGCGCGCCATTGGCCGAGCAGGGCTCGCGGCGCTCGGCGAATTTCATATCACAAAGACCCAACTCGCGCAGAGCGAAAGCAGCCGCCCCAGGCCCCTCGCCCACCCTGCTCCTACTCCCTATCGCGCTCTCCTCCTTTCAAAAGTGAAAGGAAAAAAGAAAACAGGTATTTTTTTTTTTTTTTAGCCGAATGTTAATCCACGGAGGGTCACATGAGCGCTGCCCGGGCGGCAGCGTTAATACGGCGAAGTGCATAAAATTGCCATTTGTAATTTGAACCTCCTGTACAAAAAGTACAATCTCAGGTTGTTGGTTTTTTTTTTTTGAGAGGGTGGGGGCTGGGGAGAGGGGTGAGGAGGAGGGACATATGTTGAACATGCAGGGAAAACAAGGAGAGAGAGAAACGGAGAGGAAAGAGAAGTAAACCAGGCTTTAAAACAGCCACCACCACCACCATCACCTCCCCATCCCTTGCAAACAGGCGAACTCGAATGAACTGGCCATCAGTGCAAAGGAAATGAAAACAGCCCAAAGAGAGAGTTGAGGAAATCAGTCGGCCAAAGCATGCGGATTTGGGGGTGGGTGGGGGGGTCTGGTTTCCACTGCAGAACTTGCTTCTAGTATAAAAACCCCTTTCAGCTGCAATACGAAGAGAAGAGCTTGGGGCGTCTGTGTCCTTACCCAGAGCAGGCTAGCCAAACGTACCCAGGGCCCCGGGACCCCGGGCGAGGGGAGGAGAAATGAGAGGCCGATACCTTCCCGTCTCATGCCCACTTTGAGGCACTTTTTGAGGCGGCAGTACTGGCACTGGTTGCGGTGGTGCTGGTCGATGGGACAGTTCCGGTTGGCGCGGCACGTGTAGCTCAGGTTCCTCCGCACGCTGCGCTTGAAGAAGCTCTTGCAGCCTTCGCACGTGAACTGCCCGTAGTGCTTGCCGCTCGACTTGTCCCCGCACACCACGCACTCGATGTGCTGCTGCTGCTGCTGCTTGTCGCTGCCCGGCCCGCCAGGGCCGCCTTGGCCGCCGGCTGCCGTCTGGGCCGGCGTGCTGGCCGGGCCCCCTTGGCCGGGCGTCTGTGGCGTGTGCGGGGCGCCGGGCGGCGGGCCGGGCACTGGCGGCGCCTGCGAGGCCTGGCTGCCCTGAGAGCCGGGCACCTCGTCCTGGGGGTCGCGCCACGTGCTGACTACCATTGCCATATCTATGGGGGCCGCGTCCGGACTTCCTGCTCCCCTGGCTGCGGGCGGCGGCGGGTTCCCGGGTCTCGGGCTCCGGCGCGCCGCCTTTTGTGTGTGCAAAGGGTGCGAGAGGGCGCGGGAGGGCGCCCCGGGTGGCTCGGGGGGGCTGGTTGGTTGAGGTTGGTTAGTTTTTCCTTTTTTGTTTCTGCTTTTGCAAAGTTTTGTCGATGGCTCGTCTGGCCCGGTGTGTTTGTTTTGTTTGTTTCTCTCGGCTCAGCTTTGTTGCTTTCGGGGGGCTTTCCGCCGGGGAGGGGAGGGGATGGGGCCGGGGGAGAGCAAGTGAGAGCAGAACGTGGAGAGAGAGAGAGAGGGAGGGGAGGGAGAGCTGCAAGTCGATTGTCTGGCTTCAAGACAGAAGTAGGAGGCAAAAAAAAAAAAAAAATCTCTCCAAAGATCTTCCTCGCTCTCACTCTCTCCCTCCCTCTCTCGTTCACTCTCTCGCTCTCAGAGCTGGTGTGTAGCCGAGGAGTTGGAGGAGGAGGAGGAGGAGGAGAGGCGACTGTCCGGGGGCCAAGTCCAGGGCAGCCCACAGTCAGCCATTCAGGAAAGCCATCGAAATCGGGAGGACTCGGAGAGCAGAGGCGCCGGTCTCGGGCGCGCCCAGAGAGCCAGGCAGGCCGGGGCGGAGGCCGGCGGCCCGCGGAGTGGCCGGAGCGCTGCCCGGGTCCAGGGGAATCAGCATGAAAGTGGTCCGCGTCGGGCGCTGAGCGGCGTCGTCCTGGCGCTGGGCCGCCGCCGCCGCCTGCCCCGGGCGCCCCGGCGCGCGCCTCGCTCGCTCCGGCCGCCGCCGCCCGCTTTCGCCGGATAGAGGCCGCTCGCTGCTCCCTGCGGGCCGCCTGGGCCGCCGCCGCCGCCGGAGCCGGAGCCGCCGCCGCCGCCGAAGCCGCCGGGTCGGGCCCGGAGCCGCCGCGTCTAGCGCCGCCGCCGCCGCTGAAGCCTCTGCCGCTGCTGCCGCTGCTGCCGCCGCCGGAGCCGCTGCTGCTGCCGCCGGAGCCGCCTCACACACATAGGGAAAGAGTCAACTCGCCGGCGGCGGGGGAGAAATGATAAAAGAGAGAGAGGAGGGCAGATCACCACCTAGAAGCACATCCTTCGTGCGCAGAGGGGGGAGAAAAAGACGGAGAGAAAGAATGAAAGAGGGGAAAAAAGGCAGCACGGCACCCGGAGAAAGAAGGCAACTCGGGGAGAAGAGGAGGAGGACGAGAAAACACACACGCGCGCACGCACACACACACCGCGGAGAGAAAAGAACAGAGAATCAAAGTGATCAAATATGCTAAAAAGGGGGGCGCGGGAGGGAATGCGATTTATAGGCGCCGGGGCTGGCAGAAGTGGCTTCTCCGCGATCAGCTCACTGAGCTCTCTATATAGTGAACTTTGACACGACTGCTGCAACTTAGCGCACGTTGCCATGGCGACGGCGCGCCTTATAAGGCAGCCGCCGGGGTTGGCCTGGCCAGGCGCGCGCGCGCCGCCCCCTCGCCGTCATTGGCCGGAGCGCGGCGGCCCCGCCATGGCGGCCGCGGGCGCAGCCCGGTCCTAGCGCGAGCGGTGTCGCGGCCGGGGCTCGGGACGCTCCGGGGGCTCGGGGCGGGGGGCGGGGCGGGGCGGGGTGGCGGTGCCCCCGCCGCAGCCAGGCGGGGGATGGGCCCGCGCCGTCCCCGGGCGCGCGGCCATCGCGTTCTGCGCACCCCGCACCCGAGGTTTCCGCCCCGGCGGGGTGAGGAACGCGGCGCGCACGGAACGACGCCTCTTAAAGGCTCCGCGAGAGGCTTTGGATGGAATCGGGGACTTCGATTCTCGCAACTTGGCAATGCCACCGGATCCACAGCTCGAGCACCACCCGGAGCTCCCGGCGCATCTTGGTGCCCGCGGTGCCAGAGAAAGAGAAAAGTTGCCCGGTTTCTTTTCAGAGGGGTAGTGGGTGAGGATGGGAAGGCACCTAGAGCCCAGCTGGCAAGCATTTTGCAAACGAACCATTTGGTCAAATCCGGGAATAGACCCTTTCCTTACTCGAGTCTGATCACTTGCTTGGTTTGGTGCTTCTTTTTCTTTATTTTTTTTTAAAGAAAAAGAGCCGTTCAGTGGCTTTTTTTTTTTTTTGGCCCATGTAGGGTTAACATTTCACAGGTATGTGGCCTGACATTTTAATTGCTCAAATAAAGCATCTCAGATGCTGAGAAGCCGAAGTAGACTTCATCTCATTGTCATGACGCAATTAAAATCAATTTTCTTCAACTTTATTCTCTCTCGTTAGTTTCAGCTAACTCCCAAGCCAGCGAGCGTCCTGACAGACACCCAGTCGTGGGGAGAGGTGAAAAGACCTTTCTGCTGGCTGATGGACAAGTGGACGCAGCCTCCAGCGTCCCCTGTGCGTACCCTCTGTACACACATGTAAGCGCACATGTATCAGATGCACATTTGTCAACGTACACAGACAAAGACTTCAGCGACTATGCTCCTAGGTCATAGAACAGTTGAGTAGGACTTCACTGTTCCTCAAGTTCCTTTTAAGCATTCATATAGTTATTAAAACACACACAGAGATTCTGCCCCAAATTGGCAATAACACCAAGTACAAGTCACAGGAATCATTGCACAAGCCATATTCTACCTCAAGAGATTCGCTGCAATGAGAACTTCATTGCCTGTGCCATTCTGCTCAATGTGCTAAAAATCATCAAGCCGGTTGTATCTCTGAATTCTGGAGCATTTGGTTTTAAACATCAAACATCTAGAATTGTCCCCCAGAACACATTATATTCCAACACAGTAATCTTTCTGTTCGCTTTTGACCAGCTAGTGGATCATGACTATTCAACACTTATAGAACAAAACTGCATCTCCATCATATACTCTCAGCACCAAGAAAAATCTATGGACTAGTAATCCAACCAGGTGTATGAACAATTAAGATATTTTACACAAAGCATGCTGAGCTTCAGGAAACATGAACACACATGAAGAGGAAATTAATGAAAGGAAAAGCATCCTTGGTAGTTTTAGAAATCAAGGCAATGAAGAATTTAAAAAATAAATTGTAAAAATAATTGACATGTGTAGATTGTACTTTGTATTCAATACCCTTTACACACGGGGCAGAATATGAGGTAAGAACTAAAGGAAGATGTAGGCGGAGAGGGGCTTGGTTTTAAGGCAGGGAAGATCCTCCTTGCTTCATTCTTGAAACCTTCTTAGCCCTCACCCTTTCTCTGCTGAAATTAGATATTTCACTAAAGCTGCAGGTGCTGGGATTATTTGGAAGTTTTTTTTAAAACCTCCAGTGGACACTGAACTATCATGAACCTGAGATTGCCGTAGAGCAAAGCCAGGCAGCAAATTTCAGGATGATTATAGATACAATATAATTTTCTCCTAAGGAGGACAAGAAGGATGGAAAAGAAATCATTTCAGAGAAGGTTGTATCTTTTTTCTTCTTTTTCTTTTCAGTCTCTATAATTCGAGGAGGAATTGCCTAATGCTACAGATGTCTGTAGATTAGGGGCAAACTCAGCAAAGATGTGGTAGGGCTGGGGTTGAGATAGAAAATCTAATGGGCATCCTTATCTCAATTTAATAGAAGATAAGAATAATTGATTACAGAGAAACCCTAAACTCACCTCTTGGGTGCAGGCATTTCTATGGCAAGATAACCTTCTACAAACATGCAGTGGAAAAAATTTTGAGGAGCAAGAGTTACCCTGTCCACTTTGAGATTTTTGGTATTTAAAGTACGCTCTGATGGCCTGATTTTAAATGAAGGATGTCCCAACCATCTTCAACAGCTCTGGAGTCTGCTAGGCATACGACCCCAGGGCAGCTATAGAGTCAGAGGTGTTTCACTCTGTATCTTAGGACTCATTCAGTTATGGGGGTGCTATTAAAAAGCCAAAAAGAAACAAAGAAATGACTATCAATTGCAGTTAATTTTATTGTATAGAAGAAGAGAGAAGATTCCAGACTGAGAATGAAAAAGAGGGGAGCAGGTTTTAAAATGTCTTCTTCAGAGATGTTCATATTCTTTGAATAAAACAGCTCTAAGACTAAAAGATAAATATCAATGTCATTTTTTTTAATCCAGCCCAGTCTTTTATTGCAGATATAAATTTATTTTAATGAGAAGAATGGCAAGCTTAAATTTGGCCAGAGAAAGTTGAAAAAACATTTGTTTAACTGTGGGTGGGGGGGAGGAACCCACCGAGGAATATGATTTTCTTGCAGAAAGTGCCTGTAATTCTACACAAATTAAATCACAATATGAATACAGACCCCAGCAAATGCTGAGTTTAACTCTGAACTCAGTAGAAACCAGTTCTGTCCACCAGGATTCATTGAAATCCTCCTTCCCCTCAATCTAGTCCGTGTGTGTTTTTCTCTTCCACCACACTGGAGCTCCATGAATAGGGAAAGGGGCTTCCATTGTGTCTCTCTGAACTTCCAAGTCAATGCAATTTTTAACCACTGGCTTGTGGTACTTTGAAAATCACCAGGGGCTGTCAGAGTTGGGTCCTCTGAAAAATTTACAGTGCTAAATCAGAGCATATGCTGGGAGGGAAAAAATTGCTTAAGATTGGAGCTAGTACAGTATCTGTCTGCCCCCTAGTGTAAGAGTCCTCGCTGCCTAAAATTCAACTTTAAAAGAAAAGAGCTCTTAAAGGGAAACGACTTTGAGCTCACGTAGGCATAGCAGAATGAAACTTCTGTACATTTTAATCTGAATAATTCTTCAGGATTTAAAATTAATTGGTTTTGACTTGGTTGGACCGGACTCAGATCTCGCTGCCTCTGCGTTTCCCGATTCCCTGGCAGAGAGGTGATGATTTTTTTTTTTCCTTCCTGAACTGGGTTTATGTGCGTCCCCCTCACCCCCTCCTCTCTTTTTCTTTCTCTGTCTCTGTCGTCTCTCTCGCTGGCTTTTTAAAAATGAGGAACCGTTCCTTGAACGTTTTGGATAGAGCACAGAATTGCTTAAGTCAGCCCGACGCGGTTGCAATAGACAGCAAAAAGGTAAACGTTTGCCTGAAATTCGCACGCCAGCTCCACCACCCCGCCCGATGGTGAGTACCCTTCTCGTCGCGCTTCTCCTCCTAGCTTAACCGAACGCTCGCCTCCCCGAGCCGCGGCCGAGGGCGCCGGGCAGCGCTTTCCTCCCTCCCTGCCTGGCTGGTTGTCAGTTGCACAAGGTTGCAAAATGCAGCGCCGAGGCAAATCGAACAGTAAATTCTGACACTTAGTGCGAGCCTAGCAGCTCCTTTGCTAGAAAACCGAGTCGTCTGTTGCTTGGAAAAACACGCTTATAAGGACTGGCTTTTAGTTTGCTCTAGCGAAGGAAATGAGTTTGAGGAGATGGGAGGCACCGCAGTCTTTACGCTTCGGTTTAATCATATTTTGGCAGCTTTGCAATTGTATATTCCCCCTCTTCCCCCCTCCACCACCTCTCCTACCACACACATGTAATAAAATATGGCAATGCATTGAATTGACGGTTTCCCCTTCCCCAAACCCCTTAAACCACAGTCCTAGGCATTTCATACACGTTAGCAATCCGATTTTTTCTTGAAAAACCCCAAGTCATCCCCAACCCCACATAGCACAAGGAGAAAAGTGAGAAAGGAGAGAGAGAGAGAAAAAAAAATACTGTAAGTAAACATACCAAAACCATATTTGCCTTGTTCAAGGTCCCAAACCGCTTGCATCTTCCTTCTAAACAGGAATAACTCTCCTTTAGTTTGGCGGGTGAAATAAACCGCTTTGTTGGCCCCCTGAAAAGATGTGTCTTTGATAATTAAAGAGAATCTCCTCCTCGGTGTTTATCTAAGCGATTGTGCAAACTGATAAAAAGTAGGCACTAGCCTGCAGGGAAAAAGAGGAAAGGTGAAGGGAAAGATCTTCCACCTCAAGGAAGTGCTTCCCCATGTATCAGACGCTCTCAGCCTTGGAAAGCCCTGCACAGTAACTTTAGAGAGATGAGGTTTCAGGGAGCTTTGTACATAGCTGCTGAGGAATGCAAGCCTCGCCTTTAAGAAAAAAAACCCCAAACCGTAGGTAGGAGAAGTCTGGAGTGATCCTTGTCTCTCATCTCATTCCTTAGAAGGAAGAGTGCGTTGTTACACCTTGTTTGGGGCTGGAAAGAGGAGACTTTAAAAACACCCGTCCAATTGAAAAAAATCTCCCAACTTAATGAGTTTAGTCGGAGGCTGGGGCTAACGGCTCAGCCTCAGCAGAAAGCCGCCAACAACTATAGGCGATAGTGCAGAGCAAAGACGACCCAAGGCACAGCCAAATTCCACTGTTTGGGGTCGAGAGGGATGGAGACTAATCCTAAAGCAAGTTGGAAAAAAAAACAGAGGTGGGAGAGGAGGGGAAAAAAGCAGCAGCCTCACAGACTGGCAGACAGGCTCCCCTCACCCTGGATCAAAGATAGAACTTGAAACAGGAGGGCAACATTTTTCCTAGGAATCCGTTGAAATCCTCATTTTCTACTTTTAACTACCCCCCCAAAGTGATTTTTCCCTCTCCCCTGCAGATTCATGCCCCCCCTTTCCCAGTTCTGCTTCTAGAACTTTCCTGAAGCCGGAACCTATTTCTTTGGGGGGGAGGGGTTCCCTACTCCAAGTCTTCAGATAATGAATGCTTAATTCACCCCCCTCCCTCCATCCACCTCCCAAAATGAATAAAGGAAGCAGGAATACAGTAACTAGCGAAAAATGAGAATAAACTATGCTGCCTCTCAGAGTTTAATGCAATTTTAACTAATGGATTTTTGTTTTGTTTTAAGAGAAGAATAATGGGGGAAACACGGATCTTTTATTTTAGGAAACTGTTATGGTAAGATGTATGTCAGAATTAACAAATGGAACTAACGCTCTTCGGCTGCTTCTTGTCCTTGTCTTAAACAGGAATTAAGTTAAACACAGTGCTGAATGTTAATTACATGTTTACTGGCTAATGAAAATTACAAATGGTTTTGCCACCTCAAACAATGATGAAAACTCTGAAGACACTGTAATTATATACTTTGAGGGAAATAACTCAGAATATTGATCATAAGAAGTGTAAATCTTTTTTTAACTATTCATTAATACTATAAATATGGGCTACAGAAGTTTTTCCTTGCGGTTTGTCTCATCAGTTACACCGAGGGGATGGATGGTGAGGCTCCTCTGGGGAGGTGGTGAACTCATTCTCTTCGAGAAGGAGGCCACTTGTGTAACTGGGGGTGCCCCCCTCCCTTTCGCCCCCGCCCCCTTTAACCCCAGCAGAAGGTCGAGGGATAGCTGAACAGGGGGGCCGGGCTCAGGGCAGGTGAAGGTGATCACAGCCCAGCCTCTTCCCTCCCCTCCCCTCGCCCTCGCCTCCCCTCGCCTCTCCTCCCCTCCTCCCTTTCCTGCCAGGTCTGATCGGTGACCGCCTTCCCCAGCCAGGGCGCCAGTCGGATAACCTGGCGTTGAGCTCCTAATGGAGGACAGCACATCGCAACCCAAGTTCTGACAACCCAAGTTCCCTCCTTTAGAGGTAGCTAGGGCAATTCATTGCAAAAGAAAGAAGGGGGAAAAAAAAAGTTGAGGGTGGAGGTGTTTATTGGGTAAGATGGCTCAGGCAACCGAACCGGAACTGGTTTCTCTGGGTTTGGGAGTAGAGACAAATATTGCTGATTGAACTCCGGCCTGAGATGTAGCTCTGCACTCCGCAGTGTAGCCGCCACTTCGATCTCGGGGTCAAAGGTGAGGTCTGCACTAACCCTAAAAGGCTGGTCTGGCCTGGCCAGAAGGCCGAGCCGGCGGAGGAGTGGGCCGCCTGCCGCTTCCGAGGGGGTGCCCGTGAAACCCGCACGCGGGGGACACAGAGCTGAGAGCGGGTTTTCAGTGCAATATTGAAGATTTCTCAAAAGTGCCCTAGGCTCGTGGGACTGGAGTCCTCTTTTCCCCTGAGAATTCCCAAGGCGCTGGTCTTTGTCTTGGAAGGAATGGAGTTTCTGAATGGTGTGAAAGCGACAGAGAGGGTCGCTTCAAATCGATTTTACTTGTCCTTTCTGTCTTTTCGGATCAACGCCCTTCAATGGGCACAGAGGTGCTCTTTCAACCAAAAACTTGTGCTACATTTTCTGCCTGTATTGGTGCTAAATACAATAAGCACCGGGCAGATTTTTTTTTTTTCTTTGCTCTCCAAAGCCAGAAAGCACCCTAATTAAATTGTTTTATATGGACAGTCAAGACGGACCAATTAAGTATGCATTAGTATAAAGATATAGTCTGCAGATAAGGCGGTTTAGAAAATCACGTGTGGGACAAAGGAGAGAGGGCTAGCGCTGGGGAGGCGGTGCCTGGGCCAGCAAGGTCGCTCACCTCTCTCCCTGGGCTCCGGGGGATTTGAGGAACCCGGGCCTCAGGTGAGACGGGGTCAGGGCCGATCACAGGTGGGCTGTGTTGGAGCTTTGCAGGCCCGCGCCCCCGACCGGAGAGCGGCGGAGCCCAGGGTGTTAGCATCTCTCACAACCTCACCCTTGGCCCGAGGTGGCGGTCCCGCAGGAGCGGGCGAGGGTGGTGCTCTGAGTCCAGGTCGGGCCCACAGCTGGTGTCTCCCCTCCGCACCGGACCCAGGGCGCCCTGATCGTGGGCGCGGCCCTGGAATAAGGAAGGAGTGTGCGCCCCGGGGAGGCCCGCGGGGCCTGGGGGGCGCGGACAGAGCCGCGGCCGCAGCCCTCTGGCAGCCGGGATCAGGGTAGGAAGCCCCCCTTCCAACTTGTCCAAGCTACGGGCTTTCTCTGCTTCTGAGGAAACGGGAGTTTCTTGGCGAGCAAAGCGAAGTTCCCGCCCGACGCCAACCGGCCCAAGGGGCGTCGAGGGCCAGTCGCAGAAGTGGGGAAATGACCGGGGGTTGGAGACGAGGGCGCCAGGACAGTAGCTCCAGGGCCGGGTCCCCGCAGCCTCCCCCGGCCTCCCCACACCCCCTCCGCCCTCGGAGGTGTGGGCGGACAAAGTGCAGCGCGCCCAGAAGACGACCTCCGGGGCCGCGGCCTGCGCTTCCCCGCGTGGCGGCGCAGGGCTGTGATAGGTGGTCCCCGGGGCGCGGGAAGGGCGCACGGGGCGCCCTGGGTCCGGGTGGGGAGGGGGGAGTAGGGCGAGAATTAGAGCCTGGGGAGGCGGCTGAATGTCAAAAGTAGAAAGGTTGAAAAGCCAATTTTCCCGGCGCGCTTTCGTCCCCCACCCCCCTCCCCTTTGCTGGTTGCCGAGGCCGTAAATCAGCGGCCGGCGGCGAGGGCGGGAGGAGCCCCCTCGGCGCGGCCCCGCCCGGCCCGTGCGCACCTCCCGGTGGGCCCCGGATCGATCCGAAGCCTAGCTGAGGATGTCACCGCACTAAATATTTACTGATCACACACAAATAGCCGGGGCTCCAACGATTTTCCTCTGTGAGGAGAGCTCAGAGAGAAGGGTAAATCATTTTATTAGTGTGGATAAAGCCCAGAGCACACTCCGGGCTGGAGTGTTTTAAGATGTGTCTTCAACGGGATGAAAAGAGTTAGGGAAATCGATACGGAGTGATTAGAAGCCCCCGGGGTGACCGAGGGGGCCGGGGCTTTCAGGGATTTGGCGAGGCTGAGGGGGGGAGCAAGCCTCGAGGGGGGCGGCCCGAGTCCCGCCGGGGAGCTTGCGGGCGCAGGCCTGCGTCTCTCTGTCCTCGACGGGAGACGCGAGGGCGCAGCCCGGCTCGGCTGGGCCGGCGCGGGGTGAGCGCAGAGCCGGCCGCTGCGGGGCCGAGGGCTTGCGCTCTCGGGCTGCACGTCGCGCGGGCCAGCGGTCAGGTGGCCGCGGAAGGGGATCGCAGGCCCAGCGCCGGGATGCTGGCAGGTTGGCCACAGCTCGAGCGCTCCAGGCAGCCTCCTGGAGGAACCTTGTGGCCCAAACGGGTTGCGTTTCCCCCCCGCCGCGCCACGTAGCATCCTCGAACTTTCTCCGGGATGAATCTCTGGGCACCCCCGTCTCCCTTAGTGTTCCCGCAGCGGCCCAGCCCCGCTGGCTGCCTCTCCTTCCCACCCATCCAGGGTCAAGGGCAGCCGCCGGGTGGCGGGACCCGCTGCGGACCGTAGGGCGAGTGGATTCGGGGTTCGGGGCTCCTGGGCAGGTGGAAGGGAGTCTGAGGGCGAGCAGATAGGCAGAGGCGGGGTGACACACACCAGCGACGCCCCTAAGGAGGTCTCGGTCCTCTCCAGGGCTGGGAAAGCAGTTATGGCCGGCGGGGGTCTCAAGCGACTGTCCATCGAGGGAAATGGGTCTGTGGCCCCAAGGCGAGACGCAGGGGCCTGAAGTGCGAAAGGCTTGCGGGGCTCGCTGGACTTAGGGGGGAGGTTTGCTGGGAAGAAGAGGAAAATCTCAAGCAGCAAAGTCCTGGAGTATTTTTAAAAAAAAGGCTTTTCACTTCTGGAAGCGGAAGAGGCATCGCTCTCTCCTATGGACAAACCTTGAGGTTCGAAACAGCTGCAAATAATCAAGAAGGCACAAATTTCGGGGGGGAAAAAGGGGGACACGGCGAGAAAGGGAAGAATCTCTTTCGTTTCTTCGTCCCTTTCTCGCTCTTAACCTTTCCCTGACAATCTGCTCTTCTTGAAGATGCTGATAGCTTGCTGGCTTATTTATTTATTTACTTTCCCTCTCCCCAAATTTGCTCGATTTCCTTGGCAGCTTGAGGAATTCAGTTCAGGCTGCCCTACTTGGCTCCTCGGCGCAACAGGAAATATAACTGCAGATCCAATTAACCGTTTTTCAGAAGGGAGGTTTTTTTTTTTTTTTTTAATATGAATCCCAGTGGATTGGAGTGATGTGTTCAGGTGTGAAGCGATTGGTGCCTCGAATTCTTTCCTCGGTAATCCTTTAATTCCTGCGATGGAAGCTCGAGAGCATCGCTGACCTGCAGGCTGTCAGGAGCCGGGTCTCTATTAACCCTTCTTGGTCTCGGCCAGAGCGAAGGTTAACTACACTAATGTACCAAAGGAGCTGCAGCAAGGAGGAACGAAGAGTGGAAGGAAGGAGAGAGGGAAGGGTGGGAAGAAGGGAGGGAGGGAGAAAGGACAGAAAGGTAAATTCATTCTAGCTGCAAGGATTTTTAAAGCGCTCCCTGGTCCTCCCCCACCCCCACCCTTCCTACGAAAGCGGGTTTCCACTGAGAGAGACAACAGTCTTATCCATCAAGGTACCCCAGTCCACCGAGAGGAACTTTGGGGAATAAGAAAACGCAATGTCGTGAAATATTTTCTTTTATTTAACTGACCACCCAGTTCACTTTAAAAATCATTCTGACATGTAAGCAACAATGAACTATTTGGGGAGGGGTTAAGCACTCCCCCTCAATCTTAAAACATATTTTACCACCTTTAAGTAAAAGCTAATTTAGAATCTCGTCAGTAGTCAAATTATAGCCATAAAATCCAGATGAGATTTGGAAAATACATTCCGCAGTTTTCATACCTGGTGGCCTTTTAATGAGTAGTTATATAATAGTTATGTGCATGAAGGTATATGCACATGGGCGTGTATATATTCTTGGGGTGGTAGAAGTTCCATGATGGATTAAAGGTTTATATACTCAAGCACTAGATAGAGGCTGTCACTCATGTGTATATGCTGGGGTTCTGGAGAAAAACAGTACAAAAAAGAGTTTCGAATGAGTTCCTTGGAATCACTATTGTTGAAATACAAGCTGAAACAACTTAGTATTGGTGAAGCTATTGTGCCTTGCAGAATCATAGAAAGATACTTCAACGTAAAAATGTCAGTTTTCAGTTTGGTAGCTTTGGCAGGGCATTTAAACAAAAGGTGAGCATCTTTTGTCTTATTTAAAAATTCAACAATACCCCACTGTTTATTTTTCTTTTCAATGAAGAATTAAAACAGAATAGGCTCTAGCTAGAGATGATAACATAAGGGATTTGTCGCCCATTTAACCAAGTCTGATGTGGTCTGTATATGCTTTGAATATTATATTACAAGGCAACTCCTGTTGAAAAAGTTGTAAAGACATCTAAAGCCATGTGGACATCAGTTCTTATTTAGAAGTGGACAGAGTGAGGAAAGATTCTGATTCTGTATTTTTTTTTTCTCTCTTAAGAGACTGGTAATGAATTCTTTAAAATGACAGTTCATTTTTGGTATGTCAAAAAAGGCATTAATCAAATGGCATCAAGTGCCAGTCATTTAAATGTGAAGGTGTTAGTAAGGCAAATATCCAGATAAATTAATTTGTTAATTAGCTGCATCAATGTACTTAGAGAATACACAAAATAAAACAACAGAGGGGATTTATCTTGTTTAATTTCCTTTAGCCACAAACTCAAGCTGAATTTCAGAAGGAGAAAATAATATAAGGGGTAATTTCCATTCTCTTGGCTTTTAGAAGGTTGAAAAACCCCAGTTTTAGTACAAAGCATATAATTAGAAAAGTAAGTAAATGGACAAAGGTATACTACCATAATAGAAAAGCATAATGTATGAATTTAGAAAACATAATTAATTAATTAATTATCAACTGTACTCCTCTTAAAAGGATGGTTTCTTGAAATGGTAAAGGTACATATTAAAATAAAGGACTACTGTGCAAAATTAAGAGGAGGCTATATAATATAATATTCAGTTTTATTTTTTTGACCGTAGGAAGTATCGCTTGAGGTTTTACAAAGTGTGATGTTTAAATAAAATTTACACTGATCATTTTTGTTTTGAATACAGAATAGAGAAAGGTGCCTTTTCTATCTATTACAATTTATAATAAATTAGTCAACCTTATCAAAGGGATTACAATGTGCTTGACTGAGGCAAATTGACTGAGATGATATCACTTAAAATAGTTTAAAGCAAAAGTGAAAATGTAAAAGGAAGAGAATATTGACTTCAGTGAAAAATGTCACATTGGGTATTTCTTGACAGGACTACATTACATCACAGGTCAGGGAGAAGTTAAAAATTTAGGCACTCCTATTTCTCTGCAGAATGCATGTTAATAATATATTTATTGACTCTAAAAGGTACGGTGAAAATTTTTACTTTTCATATACTTTGTTGTCATATTGCCATCTAAATAGAAGTGAAATTTAAGTGAGGTTTAAAAAATCTTAAACAATATTTTTCATTATAGTTTCCAAGAATTATGCCTATTTAGTCATTGACTTTTCCATATGATTTTGATTAATAGCTTTTAAAATCATATACTATTGTGATGAATTCTACATTATTTTTACATTGAAAACAAATTTAAAGGCATTGGATCTTTCTCGGAAAGTGTAATTGAATATTCAGTTATTGAAGAGCTACTGTATAAATTTCCCAGGTTCTAAAGACCTAAACTTATTCTTTCCTACCAACTTTTAAAATTACAACTGGCATGGCTGTGGATGAATATTTTATATAAGAGCCTTTATTTCTCTTCTTGTTTATCTGGGAAATGCCTCTAATTTGCCTTTTATGCTTAAATACTTTAAAAAAGCATTAGTCCATATGCAAGAATTATTCATGCTCTTGAAAAATAGTGAATAAAATCCTAATTATAGAGAAAAGGTGTGATGTTTACTCTGAAGTTTCAGGAACATGTAAAGTTTTCTTCATAAACTGGAAGAAAGTCTATCCTAGATAAATTTAAATAGGGCAGCTGTTGGGTATGGCTTATATTCGTGTCCTTCTGCCTTTTTGCCTTTGGCACTAAGGTATCTGGGTTCTTGTCTTCACACACTGTCTGTTGTTAGCAGATTTTGAGATTAAAATACTTTCAAGTGGTCTTCTCTTTATAGTTTCATACATTATTAAATTGGGAAGTAATATTCAGTTCTGTGTTCAAATTTGTATGTCCAGACAATAATGAGGAGGTGACTCTCTGCACTACTCCGCCCATCCCCCCAAATCCAACAACAACAACAAAATTATTATATACACAAGTTAAAGAGGAAAAAAACATAAACCTTAGGATTCAGTGTGTTGGAAATACAGGATCATTGTTTTTACAATGGAGCTCTTTATAAGACTTTTTTCATCTTAACAATCTCCCAAGATGGGACACTTCAGTTTTATATATAATTTTTGAAGTCTGAGCAACTTTTAACACTATATCAAATTTTAACAACATATCCCAGGCTTTTTGAAGTGAAGGAAGATTTGAAAAATAAGCCTCCAAAGTAAAAAAAGCAACACACACACAGAGATAAGTGACAGGGCATAAGGCTTGTCTTCGTTTTTAGGGATGTTATGAAAGTTTTACTTTAAAAAATTACAATAACATGCTTTCTCATTAGGTGCAAAGCAAGATAATTATAGGGAGAAAAGAAAAGATTCCCTCTCATTCCTTTCCACCAAAAAACCAAAGCATCAACAAAAGCCAAAACAAACCCCAATCCTAACCCCCACATAAGAAGCCCCTTACCACTTTAGGGAAAGTTTCTGTGCTAACTGTGGGTCCTGCCCGAGCTCCTGGCTGGTTTACTTTGAAACTCGCCAGGCAGTGGTTACACTCCAGCCTGGCAGCCTCAAAAAGGAGGCAGATTCTTTGAGCTCACTGCAGATAACCTACCACTTAGAGGGAAAGTTTGGAAAGCAACTGTTGAAAGTTAACCTCTGCTTTCCAAAGAAGGTTTGCAGAGGCAGGACCGTGAGAGTTGATATTACCAATTTTATTATTTTCTAAGGCATTCCTAACTTTTATGATTCCACACCCCCCACACAATCCCCTTTCCTTTACTATCTGTCTTGTGCCTCCAGGCCCAGTGAAAGAGCAGGGCAGATTCTAGATTGCTTTCAGAGTTTGCCTTCTCTGATGATGGATTACCATGTCAATTTAAACGGCATAGGATTAATTTGTTTCAATGATTTCTCTTTAGGCTGAATGCCAGTCGTTTTTCTATCTCTGCCCTTGCTCTTCAGAACAACCACCACCACCAAAAAAAAAAAAAAGCCTTCTTTCCATATTCTAAGTTAGGAGACAATAATAGAAATAGACAAGTTAGGTGTAATGTTGCAACACAGTTATAGGTCTGAGTGTTTTTATCTCTGTCTGAGAGGCTGAAACATAGAGTCAGTCACATTAAAATGAAATTGGACTCAACATTTATTCAATAAATACTTGTCTTGTAGATAATCCAGTGCCGAGTGCTTTTGACACATAAGGACTTAATTTGTCTTGGATAACAAGTTATTAATATGGCACATTTAAACTTGCCACCTACAATAAGAATTTAGAGATCTATAACAATTCAAAAGATCATTGTGAAAGATAATTTGTGTGAGGGAAGGAAATCTTTTTGAGAATGACTATCTTTATTACTTATGAAGATATATACATACAGATACATATATATATGTAGTTACATACGTACACACACACACACAAGTAATACATATACATTTCAGATTACATACAAACAAAAAGGTTCAATAAATTTTAAAAAAATCCATTCAATATGCAGGTAGATCTAACCCTTCCAAACTAAGAACATCAGCCAGTTTTCTCTTTTGAATGATTTCTAAAGTGCACAAGAAAAATGCTGTTCAAATGTACCTTCCTTGCAAGACCAAACCCATTATAAGGATGAAACGGCACAAAAAGCACTTAGGTGCAATCCAAAATCAAACACCCCTCCACATTTTTCACTGAGACTAACCTTGCAGCTAGAGAGAGCATTTTGCTTGTAGATAGAGGCAATTTAAGTAAAATAATCTACCCCTAAAGTGATTACTGTATTTCTTTCTTAACAGAGGTCCTCCAGCAGATGCAAAGGATCAGGAGAGGGGCTTGATCCTATAGCCTTACTGTGTTGAGTACATGTGGCTCTTTCGAACGCTGGGCCTCTTTTTTATTTTTTTGTTCCGTTTTCATAATAACATCTCCTTTTCCCAGCATTCCCCTGCGCTGAAATTAAGCATCACAGTTCAGAATACTACCTTGCATTCCGAATATGAACACAATGGCTTTTCCAGCCTTCCTCTTTTCCTCCGGCCTCTCAAGGCACCAGTGGCTGCACTTGAGCAGGTTCTACTTTCTAAGGACATACGCCATCAGAGGCCAGGACAGTCAGAACTGGAATCTATATGCAATATTAATTTGTAAAAAAGTTGTTGGTTGTTAACCTTGAGACTGTGCATCTCTAAGAAACCAAATCTTTGAGTGCTCTCCTTGGAAAATGATGTTACACATGAGCAGAAAATCCAGGCAAGAAAGGCTAATTGAATGAAGAGAGAGAATTAGGTTAAAAAATAGAGTACAATGTAGTATCACATTTTCACTAGTGTGACTTGAAATGAAGGTGTCTTCAAGTCGCCAGTGATACCAGAGTGTTTAGATGTTGGCCACAGATGGGAACACCTATTGAAATGTGTCTGAAGAAGATTAATAGGGCTTGTCACTGTTGGGAAAGCACTGCTTTGCTGTAAATTTCTACCAGCACAAGATGAATTACCGATGAATGCTCACTTATCAACCCCATCACTATCGTTCGACAGTAAATCAAATTGAGAAGTTATCTGCAATCAGAAAATTTCTTTTTAAAATAGACATACACCTTTAGGCCCTGACTCTTTACTAATCCTACTCACAAAACAATTACGCATCCCATGATGCTTCTTTAAACAAAACTGTATCTTAATCATGTATATACTTTTAAGTTCACATGCAATGGACAACTGGTCATTGGCAAAGTTTGCCAGTATTTTAACACAGTTATGAAGCCTTCTTGGAAGCGCTCAATGAATATTTCATAGAGTATGCTTTCTTTACTTTGAGATATTTCTTTCTTTCTCTTACTTGAAAGGCAAAGAAGAAAGTGCTGCTTTCGCTGTTCTAAACCCTGTCTCTGCCACTTCAACATCTCCTAATTCCCTGGTAAAATAAAATTATGAGATAATTACAAGTTTAGATAGAGAACAGTGGAACAGGACTAAGTGGATAACAGTGATAACTGAGGAAATGCATTTTTTCTTTTATGATTTCGTGGTGTTGCATATATCTCATTTCTAAGGTGATTTATCTGAGAAGCAAATCAGTGGCATTAGCTCCTTTATCACCTGTTAACTGGCGCTAGGCATCAAGAGGCCTTGTGACCTAGGAATAATAATGTTTTAATAAAACCATCAACCCTTGCATTTTTACAGAGCTCTAACTATTTACAAAAGTTATCCTCACATGCATAACTCACTGGATTTTTTACCAAAATCCTGCAAGACTGAGATTTTAAATTCCCATTTTGCTGATGAGTAAACTGAGGCTCAAAGACTTATCTGAGGCTATGGAGCTAATAGGAACAGAGTCAGAATTCATACCTTGGTTTCCTAGGATCCTTTCAGGGTTTTTTACTATGTAAATGAATAAAATGATGGTGATGCTAACAGCAGTCAACATTTACTGTATATATATACCAGAACTATAGTGAGTATAGACATGGATTATTATTATATTTTAAAATTAATTAATTTATTAGTTTTGGCTGTGCTAGGTCTTTGCTGGTTTTCCGTGGGCTTTCTCTATTTGCAGCGAGCGGGGACTACTCTCTAGTTGCCTTTCGTGGGCTGCTCACTGTGGAGGCGTCTGTTGTTTTCAAGCACGGGCTCCAGGCACATACATGGGGTCCAGCTGCGGTGGTGCAGGGGCTCAGCAATTGTGGCGCATGAGCTTAGTTGCCTTCTGGCTTGTGGGATCTTCCCGGACCAAGGATGCAACCCATGTCCCTGGCATTGGCAGGTGGATTACTATCCACTGCGCCACAGGGAGGTCCTACACATGGACTATTTTATTTAATTTCTTACACAACTCTGAGGGAGATACTGTGGTTATTTTCCGTTATCCATGAGGAAACAACAACAAAAGCAAACCGAAGCTTATGGAGGTCAGGAACTTGCCTGAAACTCACATTGTCAGTAAGCTGGGACACATTATTCAAATCCAGGAAGCCTACATTCAAAGCCACCGCCCTATCCTATGTTCTTGTTTCCAATTGCAAGGAGTCTTCAGTTGCACTGAGTAGTCACAAGAAATTCTACTTTTTTGGTAATAGAAAAATCCCTCAGACTCTGAGGCAGTGTGTTTTACAAGAATAGATCTTGGTTTGGAAATAGACCTGGGTTTAAATTCCAGCTTTGCCAGTTACCAAATATTTGACCTCCACTACTTTGGTTTGATCCCTGGGTCAGGAAGATCCCCCTGGAGAAGGGAATAGCTACCCACTCCAGTACTCTTGCCTGGAGAATCCCATGGACAGAGGAGCCTGGTGGGCTACAGTCTGTGGGGTCTCAAAGAGTTGGACTTGACTGAGCGACTAACACTTTCACTTGCATTTGACCTTGACTTTCTTCATCTCTGAAATGGGGTTCTTTGGTCAAATGAAACTACGGGCATTGCTTTTGGAGCTTCCTTCCGTCTTGGTCTCTAAAAGGAAAGAAGTGAGGAAGAGAAAAGTGACAGCCGTGCCCGAGGAGGAGGGCTGGGACCAGGAGCATTCGAGGTGCTTTGAGAAGGTGTGACTACTGTCTCTCAGCACTGGGGACCCTCAGCATGGGACAAGGTCTCTATTTCCTTCCTCTCTGCTGCCAGAGGACACTGAATATTTAAGACGAGCATTTTGTTGTTGTTTAGTTGCTCAGCTGTGTCGGACTCTTTTGCAACTCCATGGACTGTAGCCCGTCAGATTCCTCTGTCCTTTGGACTCTTCAGGCAAGAATACTGGAGTGGGTTACCATTTCCTTCTCCAAGGGATCTTCCCCACCCAGGGATCAAACCCACATCTCCTGCACTAGCAGGTGGATTCATTACCATTGTGCCATCTGGGAAGCCCTAAGACAAGGACAGTTCTTTCCAAACCTTAGAATTGAAAACTTACAAGGAGAGCTTTAACTCCCTTATTTGTCAGATGAAAGCAAGAAGAAAAACCTTAGGTTTGGAGAAGCTGCGTGACTTCTGTAAATTCTCTTAGCTGATTGGTGACAGGGTTGAAATTTGACTCCTTTTCTCTTGGTTCCTAAACCAGAAATCTACCCTCCCCCTGTATCTTCCAAACACTATGTTCCTATTCATAAACAAAACAAAGCAAAACCTATTTTCGATGATCTGGTCATGTCCTTATTACAACTATTCTCCGTTCTAGCTATTTTGATATGATAATTTGTGTGGGTTAGTATTGGTTGTAAAATGAAATCTTCCTAGATCTCCCCCACAGTAATTTTCCATAAAATCTCTTTAGCTAACCAGCCAAAGAGTTGAAGCGGCAATGAAGAATCACACAATAATAAAAATATTCTATAATCTCCATTAGGTCACTGTAATATTCCAATCTGTATTTATTACAACCCTCTTCTGATGCTTACATAACCAAAATTGCTAGATTTATATTCTCTAATGGTTCCCCAATGGGAAAAACCTGTGTTTTTTATCTTCCTTTTCCTGTCCCAAATCACCCTTCCACATACATTGGCTTCTTTGGGAAAACCCGTCTGGGTTTAATCAGAAGTTGCAAGACAAAATGTGCATTATTAAGAAATATAAATATTTTCAGAAGCAATCAAAGGGATGAAAGATTGATTCAGCATGTAGATTGGACCTAATTCGAAGCAGCTTTTTTCTAATGAAGGCTACTGGGATACAGAGTCAGGAGTTCTTGTGGCCACCAGTTGGAAACGCCGACCCATTAGAATAATGTCTGGATTTCTCCTGCTAGGCACAGTATGTTGAAATACTTTTTGCAAGGTGTATTCTGTAGTCTCTGGGCTGGGCCACCTTTCTTGCCACCCTTAGGGACTTGGAGTAGTTACCTTTGAGAAATTATGACTAATTCCTTCTCTTTAGAGCTTAGATCAGCAAGTATCTCCCTTTTTACAACTCGGAAGTTGGCTTTGCATTCACTTTCATAAGAACATTTTGGCCCGGAGGCATCTGTATTACAATCTCTTTCTTGGCTTAATAAAAGGTATCACATTATCTACCTGGTCAATCTCTATCGGCTTTCAAAATAGAGACATGGAAAAACCTAATAAGCCTCATTAAGATATCTGCTTTAAAAACAACAGGCCACCTCATTTAGCATGTTGCTTTGAAATGTCCCAGCAGAGCTGGGTGGTCATTGCTTGAATATAGGTATTGCTAATTTGGGAATTTTGTCAGTCTGATAGCTCTGGAAAAAAAGAGTCTAATGCGTAGGTGGAATTTTAATATACAAGGGATCAAACCCTTATTGTTGTATTTTGTTTTTGTTTTCTTTTTTTTTTTGTCTCCTTTAATCCCACTTTTTGTCCACAGGGCGCTATGTGTGAGAGATGGCTCGATTTTCTTGTTATGGTTTACCTATCCACAGATGGATTTCCAAAGAAGACTGAAAATGTCTTTAAAATCAACACAACTCAGGGAGACCGAGTGAACAAGTTTTCCTTTGTTGTAGGGTATAGTATTATTGGCTGTAGGTTTTTTGATATACATTCTGAATTAGGCCTGCAAAGGCATGCTTCATCTTTAATTCATCACTCTCAGCTGAAAGAGATTAGCAATGTCTAGCACGCACCCCTCGTATGGTGCTGACCTCATCAAGTATGGCCTGAAATTAATTAGCCTCATTCATTCCAAATGGAAAAGGATAATGGAGCAGCATTTTAGAGATGACCATCACAAATTGTATGCAGCATATTTAAAAAGGCTCCTATTTTCAATCCATGTAGATTAAAATTCTTTGCAAGGTTTACAATATTGCAGAGTTATCAAGGACCCAGAGCGAAACCCGAGCAGGTTTCGGGTGTATATATTTGAGTGTGCGCGTGCGTGTGCCAGCGTGCGTGCATGCCCAGTTCGTTGTGTGAGTGTTACAGCCTGTGTATAGATGGGTCCGTATTTAGCTGACGTGCTGTCTAGGGTGATACCTGGAATACTTGGGCGACAAAAATCTGATGTTTCATGCTGTTTTAAATGATCCGGTAATAAAATATGTTAAGTGGATTTTTTTTTTTTCTTTTCTTTTCTTCTTGTTACCATAAAGTGGGCATGCCAGCACAAACTTGCTGCTATTTTCCAGTTAGATGCTATTCATCCTCTAATTTAGAAACCAAAAGCCTCTTAAAGAGATGCTCGATGTTTCTATTCGGAGGTATTTTTGAAACTTTCTTTGTCGTTTCCCAGTCTTTACTGTTTGATCATATTTCAAAACACGATTGAGGACTAACTTGGATTACAGATTCACTTAAATTTATCATCTTTCTAAGATTAGCTGATTTTTTTTCCCTTCTGGGGATTGACTAAGGAAGGCTAAATTTTTGAATATCAAAATTGCTTTCTTTTCTAGCCAAAATAATCTTTACTGGGGTTCTTTGGGATTCTCAAAGACGTTGTAAACTTTATTTTTATGACCAGTCATTTGGGGACTGCAGATTAGAGGAAGAAAAAAAACCCATGAGTTTTTGTGTATGTCTTTACAGGGTTTTTGTTTTTTTTTACATAATATAAAATGTGATTAATTTATGAAAAGATATCAGCAGCACTTAGGGGAAATTTTATCTAAAGCACAGTTCTTTAGGGAATTTTTGTTTTTTAATCCCAAAGTGACTTTGTTTAGTTCCATTGAAAAGTAGGTATTCCAAGTAATGCAATTGCAAAGCTTCTACTTAACTATTGGAGTGAAAAGTGCACTTTCAGGCAACCTTTATAGAGCTCATTGATATGTTAGTCTCAATATGTAGGTTATTTAAGGTCATTTTGTCTTAAAACAGAAACAGGAAGCATGTTGCCCATATCTCTGAAAATGTAGGATTTGGAAATTTCTCTAAGCTCAGTCTTGCTTAATCTTCTCATCCCAAGGCCCCTTTATTTAATGGGCATATATCATTTATATGCCTAGGATCATCAATCACAAACTGTGAACCTATCATTTTGACATAAAAGATCTATCCTTAAATCTCCCCAAACATCTAGCATATAATTTGAGGAAATTAGCTAAAGTCTGGGCTTCTGACTTCTTGGGAGAAGATATGTAAAAATGGAGAAAGCTTATATTATACAAATTTGATTTTAAAGTCATGGTTTAGGTAAGCCAGGGATTAAAAACTGATGCAAGTGCAGATCTTTAAATGTTGACAGAAATAGATAATTTTATTAATTATTATCTGGTCAGCTTGGAATTTCATGACTAATGAACACAGTATGAAATAAAGGAGAATATTTGCAAAAATAGCATGACTCATTAAAGCATATATTACCAAAACTATATTTTTCTCACAGTTATTTATTATTGAGACAAGGAAATTCATCTGTTCTAAAATATTGCAATTTGCTTAAATATTGAACAGCATGTCTCAATTTTTATTTTAAAAATGTTTTTTATCAACTGAGGTGAAAATGGCAGGAAAACCATAAATATAAGGATTAAGGCTGCATGAAATTTGAGTTCATTCAAATGACAAACCCAAAGTAAAACTCAGATGAACCTACCAAATTTCATTTGGTATCCACCTGAAACTATAAATCCTCTTTTGGCATTTGAGAGTAGAAAGGACGTTCACCTAAAATTCAAACCAGGTTTTCCTAAAGCTAACCCAGACTCACTCACTTTGGGGTAAACTATAGTTCCATTTTGTGTTCATAATAAAACTTTCATCCCACTTTAGCTAATGATGAATAGATGATGGGCTGGGAAAGAGAACTAGATGTTTTTGGAATTACTGTTTCATCCCATTTTATTTCCTATTTCCTGTAAGGTTCTGAGGTAGGGAAGAACAGTATATGAAGCTCATTTTCAATGGTACATGTGGAGGTATGACCACATATGAGAGACCAGAGGGGGGATCAACAGTTAAATACACATATGATTTTTTTTAAAAAAGGAGACTCTAAATGAAATATCAGTAACTTACATTTCTTGAGTGCTTACTATAACCAGGCACCATTTTAAGTACTTTGCATGTATTAACTCAACTTAGCTGACCATAACAGTGCCATACAAACACTATTATCTCCATTTTGCAGGTAGGAAAGACTAGGCACGGGGAAATTACGTAACTTGCCCAAGGTTACACTGCTCCTGAAAGGGGTTTGAGCCCCAGCACGTTGGGTTCTGGGATCTCTGTACCTAAGCACAGTGCTCTCCTGCCTCCCTAGAGAACTTGTAATTGCAATGTTGTTTGCAAAACAAACTGCTACAATGATACGTAGCAGAAGCGTTTTCCCGTTTTTAACTGCTGAGAATGGTGGTAAATGTAATGGCAGAAACCAAGGTAGAGAAAGCTCATTCTTGTCTAATCTCCTTATCCCAGAAGTAGGAAGGGAGTTGAAGGCTCAAATCTCCCTGAAGTCTTTGCTGAGCTTCTGCTTGGAATGCTACATATGCAGAATACTTTAATGCCACAGAGATGGAGATAAATGGGGTGGAATTCAAAGGAAAGAAAAGATGAAATGACAGGGTGAGAGGATGACTAGGGAGAGAAGTTCAGAAGAACTGAAAAAGGAAAACTTGGAAAAGCAAGAGTTAATGTAGAACTCAGTAGCACTCTAGAGATATTCAGAAGAAAAACCAAGGCCTACAAATGTCACCAGGGAGATTGGAAATAGGTGAAGAGGAAGGTCTGAGAGACAAACAAATTAAGGGAACTCGGTTAGTTAGATTTTGTCATGTTCTTGAAAGACCAGTAATGAAAGCTATATATTTTTTTGGAATACTAAAGCCCAAGCCGGAAATTTCACAGGAAAACAAAAATGTATTCCCTGCCTCGTGTAGGTTGAAGCAGAAAGATGTTGTTGCTGTTTAGTCCCTAAGTTGTGTGCAATTCTTTACAACCCCATGGACTGTAGCCCTCCAGGCTCCTCTGTCCGTGGAATTATCCAGGCAAGAATCCTGGCATGGGTTGCCACTTCCTTCTCCAGGAGATCTTACCAACCCAGGGGTCAAACCCGTGTCTCCTGCTTGGCAGGCAGATTTTTACGCCTGAGCTACTGGGGAAGCCTGAAGCAGAAAGATAGGCTTTATATATATAATATAAATACTGTTATATATTACTATGTGATAGTAATATATATACATACTATTACTATTATATATACTATTATAAAGGATTTTAAAAAACATATACATGGATTTTTAAAAGTACTTGACATCATAATCATATGTAGGGAGTGAAAGTCTCTCAGTTGTGTCTAACTCTTTATGATCCCATGGGCTGTAGCCCACCAGGCTCCTTTGTCCAGGGTATTCTCCAGGTCAGAATGCTGGAGTGGGTAGCCATTCCCATCTCCAGGAGACCTTCCCAACCCAGGGATCGAAACCAAGTCTCCCTCATTTTAGGCAGATTCTTTACCGTCTAAGCCTCCAGGGAAGCCCAGTCATATGTAGCCTGCCCCCATAACCTTTATATTCATTTTCTCATTTAATCCTCATGGTGCGTTTGTCAGATTTACACTATTAGCTCCATTTTGCAGACATGAAAACCGAGGCCCCAGGAGGTTGTGTTACCTGCCCAGGGTCCTGCAGCCTGTGGTTCCCCCCATAGTATCCCAAGCTTCATCTCCTCCCAGAACATCACACACTGTCTTCTCTCACACAACATCCCTAGGACTTCTCCCAGAAGATGATGTCACAGAACAATTGGTTTCAGGCCAAATTCACTGCGGTGCATCACTCCTGGGGCACACGCTGATAAGAACATGCTCTGCCGGAATGGGACATAGCCCGGTTTCTGGCGGGCATCCTCTAAGAGCTGGCCCATCTGCTCAGCTCTTGCAGAAGTTGTGTATGTTAAGTAAATCTTCCGAAGTTGGCTTGGATGGGGGCGCAAACCGTAGATGGACGAACATTCGAACGTGGACTGGAACGCTCCAAGCAGACCCCCAAGCCCCCAAATGAAATCACCTGGCTGTTTATAGGAGTCTTAGTGCTGATGAAAAGACTGAGTTATGCTCCAAACTTTTCCCTGCCAAAGGAGAAAAGTTCCAGGTTCTTTAAAAAGTATGTAAAGCATCTGATCTGAAAAGTGGCAACAACATTTGGGACCAATTACTCAGATTAAGAGGCAACAATGCTCTGTTTACACTTCGTAGCCAAGAGGCGTTTGGCTCTGGCCCACAAGCTGGAGATTGTAAATTATAGAAATTTCAGCCTAACTTTGCCGTCTCTTTTGACCTGTGTGTCTGAGGGTAGAGAGAATCAGCTAGAAAAGCCCTGTTGTTACTTGCCTTGAAATGTCAATGAATGGGAAACTGAATGTTGTCTTCCAGGTAAGACGTTTAACATAGATCCTCTGCGAGGAGAGCATGCATTTTCTCACTCAGGGAAGGGTCTAATTGACTGAGGATGCTGCGTCAGGATGTGGTTTTTCAGTTTGCTACTCCTCAAAAATAAGTTTTGCAAAAGAAGTTGAAACTAAAGGCTGTCTGACATCTTTTGCTTCACTGCCATTGCATTTCACTTTAACACTGTTTTCCAGTATGCTGCGGATTAATCATTAACAAGTGGGAGTTGGTGGCATTATTACCGTGAGAATGCATAGACACAGCTCATGTGGGCAAAAAAGAGGCCTCAGTTGGCCAAAATGTGGAGGCTAAAAGGAGCTGGAATCATTTGGGACTGAGATTTCCTTTTCTCCCTTCACTAAGGAGGCCAGCCCTCACTGCATGCAATCCTGATGATTCCAGAAGTTTGGGAAAAATTCTCATCTTTCTTTTAACGTAATCCTGATGTTAAGGGCTTGACCTTGCCAGGGGGAAAAGGAACCACAGAGGTCAGACAACAAGAAGAAATGAGAGGCATCTATTCCTGAAGCACAGACCTGTGGAAAAGACAAGTTGTTATTTTACCAATAGCTAAAATGCATGTGTGCGGAGGTTTATAATTTAACCACTTTCAATATTGCATTTAGACCATCAAGCTGGACACATCACAGGTAGGGAGTGAGTGGGCTCTCTTTTTGAAGTTCTACAGGTTGGATAGTCATTTAGGTGAAAATGTGATTGGGGTTTTGATTGTGAAGTATTATGAAAATCTTAGCATTGGAAAACTTTTTTGTTTTGGAAAACATTTGTACCCAAGAATCCAGTGTCCACTTCACGGAGGACTCTCTTCTGTGGCAACTCATTTGAGGACATTCCAGTCCCCTTGGATGTCAGCATATATATGTATATATTTTATAAAAACTGATCAACAATCAACTGTATTCATTTTGGATTCTTCTGACCCTGGCTGGTCTATCTCAATAATTTACCATTTTCTGCAGTGTCAGAGCTTCCTGACATCTACAATTAACTCACAAATTAACTTAGAAATGATAGTAAGCGCTCAGCCAAATGATATAGTGGCCACTGGGGACTAGGCCAATTTTCTAGAATAAGGTTAGGACCAAGTTACTCTGTAACAATGCTAAAGTTGGTTGTGTAGGAGTAGTTCTTCAAATGTGAGCAGGAATCTAGGTGTGAGGGGGAGATGTTGTCAGCATCTAATTCTGTTGGTTACTCAGCCCTCTGATATTTCTTCATCTATGAAACAGGGATAACCGGTTTTTACAAGGCCGTGGAAGCCTTAAATGAAGGCTCCATAATGGAATCAAGAAGTCATGGAACGGTTCCCTTGGAAGGAAGCTTGGAGAACACTGGTCCAACTTCCCACTAAAGCCAGACATCTGGAAATGGAAAGATGGGCAGGCAGACATGGATTTTTAGGACTTATAAACTCAAGTCAGGTCTCGTAAATATGTGAAGACCTGGGTGAAGCCTGCCAATTAGTCCTGGCCGACCACCTAGACAGATGGGAGCGGGAGGGGTCCTTTTTCTGAGGCTGCCACTACTGGGGGCTTAAGTTTTGTTCCTTCTATGGGAACCAGAGAGCTTCCCAGTTGGTGCAGTGGAAAGAAATCTGTCTCCCAATGCAGAAGATGCAAGAAATGTGGGTTTGATCCCTGGGTTGGGAAGATCCCCTGGAGCAGGAAATGGCAACCCATTCCAGTATTCTTGCAATGAAAATTCCGCGGACAGAGGAGCCTGGCAGGCTAAAGTGCATGAGGTTACAAAGAGTCCACAGGGTTACAGAGAGTTGGACATGACTGAACATACACAAAAGGGACCAAAAACCGTGTCCCTGGAGTGTCTTTCTACAGAATTGGAGTCTGTCTTCAGAAGCTGTACAGCTGAACCTCATCCCTACACCATATGGCAGCCTTTCAAACCCTTCAAGGTAACTTTCATTCTTCACCCATCCCCTTGGCTAAATTCCCCAGTTTACCATAGGATATGGACTCAGAAGTTTTGTCTTCCTGAGTTGGCCTTAGTTTCTCAGAGTCTCTTAAGACGAATCCAGAAACAAAATATTCAGAAGTCTCGTGTCCAGTGCTGTGTACCATGCATGCCATGTGACTTTAATCAGAACCCTGGTCGGGGAGGAATCCCATACTGTGGAGTCAGATCTCAATCATCAAGCAGCGTGTAAGGAGGGATTTCTTGCATTTGAGAATGTCTCATGTTTATCCCCATTAAATTGCATTTTGTTGTGGCTTTTTGGCGGCTTTTAAAGTCCGTCCCTCTCATCTTTTGTTCCTTTACAAATTGCATTAGCATGTCCCTTACAGTTTGTCCAATCATTGATCTGCAAATTACAGAAGCCAGTGTTTCTGGGGTTTCTAGGTTCTTTGACGTCACTAGTAATTATGTTGAAAATAGTTAGACGTTTATTTCTTCAACTAGCTCATAAGCAGTGGTTAACAGTAGGACCTCTGCAAACTAGATTTGCCAGGATTTAAATCCTGGGTCTGCTGATATACCAGGAGCGTGGCCTCGGGCATGTGGATTTGCCTGTGTCTCAGTTTCCTCATCTGTAAAATGGGGGATAATATATGGCTGCTTTGATGATTACATTAGTTAATATATGTAAAGCATTTAGACTAGTTTCAGGTACATAGCATGCACGGTTTATTATATAACGAAAATAAATCAAGACAAGGTTCCTAAGGGCAGGGACAGTTTCTCATTGATATCGGTATCTCCAAAGACAAGCACTGTGCCTGGAATATACTTAGGGCTAAATAAATTGGGTATATGGACCAGTGAGTTTCCATAATGTTCTGGACACTAGATGCAGACAGATAATATAAGCAATGCTATGGTTTCCAATGATAACAGATTTTCAGTTCCATTCAGCTCAGTCTTGTGCGACTCTTTGCAATCCCATAGACTGCAGCACACCAGGCTTCCCTGTCCATCACCAACTGCCAGAGCTTGCTCAAACTCGTGTCATTGAGTCCGTGATGCCATCCAACCATCTCATGAAACTGTACACCATTCAACCTCAGGCCATCATCGGACTGGTTATTTTCTCCCTAATTTTTCTAGGAACAGTCATCATTGTCACCAGGGTCTTCACTGATACTAATCTGTTATGTCTCAGTTTAGCTCAGAAGACCAGAAAAGTCAGACATTGAAGTTTACTCCCAACTCAGAAAAAGGGCAAGGAAACTCAAAAAACTGTCAAGTTTTGCCTGCACCAATGGGAGAGAGGACACTATTTTTAGCATGCAAAGTCTCTTAACCCAAGACTCCTAGCGTTCCTTACTCAGATCTTTGTGTTTAAACTTTTGTAGATTCCCTAGCCATAGGCAAACTCATTCCAAAAGACATGCTAAACAATTTAAACGTTTGAAAAGGCATCCACATCCACAGCGTGGAAGTTTCCGCATCTGCGTACCTTTCCATTAACACCCACAATAAAGTGCTAACATCAGGGTAGGTCTTGATTTAAGTGCATAGCAACATAATGCCCGCCCCTCCTCCCGCCCTCCTCCCCTCTTCAGTTTCCGGGTGTTAAACCAAGTTCTCCTCGGGTTGCAAATTTAAATCATTCAGAGATACCTTTTACAGGGAGTTCTCTTTGAACTTCTGTCCAGGCTAATTCAAACCCGTTCGGTATTTTCCTCCTTCTCCATTAATACAGTGGAGCTCAAAGAAGAAAATTCACCAGTGTTTTCTCCTTTGTACGTGTTCAATAGGTACCCCTGCAGCAATAACCTGGAGGAGGAGCCGGTCTGCGAGAGCAGGGGCCACCGGTAATCGGATCCGGGGTTGTTGTGCGTGTAAAGTGCTAACACTTTTGACAGCCACCATCCTAAAGGGGTGTAGCAAGTCATTGGGAATTTGTACACAGACTGCCCTATCCATTACGCATCGCCCATATCATACCCATAATCTCCCAAGGCAGAGATGCTATTACACTCAGCGGGCCAAGGGCTGCCCGCGCTTAGATACACACAACTCCCACTGACTCTGTGTGCTACCGACGTACTTCAATGGGACTTGTCAGCGGCATAAATTTAGCTCAGTACAGTCACTGCCGCAGCGGGCGCAGCCAAACAGAGAGACCAGGCTGTGTGTTTAAAAGGCTGAGGAAGAACAAAAAAGCTGCCAGTTTTCATAGGAAATCTTATCCCTAGAGCATGAAGAACTGGAGCCTGACACCCGCCACACCACCCTCATCTCACAGCCTGCCGATTCCAGCCTGGAACTTGGAAGCAGCGGAAACAGAGAGGGCATGAAAAAAAAATATTTTTTAATGTCCTGCTACAGGGCATAAAACTGTGCTTTGCATCCAACCTGATTATGTGAGGGAAAAATTCCCCATAGATGATTCTCGGAACATTTATCAAAATTTCAAGGAACATCTTGGAACAAATGACCCTCTTTAAATAGAGAATATTTAAAACACATATCGCAAGGTCACAAAGATGGCCAGCCCTTGAAAGCCGCCGCTCTATTTTGAGTCACACACAGGTGTCGTGGGCCTTGTGGTATATAGTACAGCATTTCTTTTTGGCCCTTTCATAATGTTTTTGCCATGTTATCTAATGTAATTCTTTGAGAGGTCTGTCTTGGCATTTCAGACAACCCCAAATCCTACCTGGTAAGGTGATGAGTGTCACTGACCACAAGGCCAGCCTACAGTAAACTCCAGGGTTTAATCTGTATTCTGAGCCTTCGCCACTGCAGACAGTGAAGTCTGCTCATAATCACAGAACGTTTGGCGAGCTGGGCCTGAGTGCCAGTCCATGCTTCGCATCGCACTAATTGTGTGTCTTGGACGTATCCCTTAGCATCTCTAAGCCCTGGTTTTCTCACCTGTGCAGAGAGTACCAGAAAAGATATGCGAAACAGCTTGAGATCGCCATCAAATGGGTGGCTCCATGTGTCATACTGTGTGGTATACGGTCATAGTGTATGAGCTTCCCAGGCGGTGCTCGTCATAAGGAACCCGCCTGCCAATGCGGGAGATGTTAAGAGGTGTAGCTTCAGTCCCTGGGCCTGGAAGATCCCCTGGGGGAGGGCATGGCAACCCACTCCAGTATTCTGGCCTGGAGAATCCCCAGGGACAGAGGGGAGCCTGGCAGGTTACAGTCCATGGGGTCACACAGAGTTAGACACGACCAAAACGGCTTAGCACACAGCACACAGGTACTCAAGAAAAGCCTCCTCCTCCTATTTCTTTTTCCTCTCTTCTTCCCCGAGACAGTCTAAGAAGTTACTGCTCATGCAAACCCAGGTCTATTAAGAAAAATACTGCATTTCAAGAAAATAATTATTGCCCCATGAATGATAAATGGTCACATATGTAACAGAGCACATTCAAAGCTATCCTCATCCTTTGATAGTTGTTACAGAACAGATAAGAATAATCTATTCAAAAGGAAAATAAAAAACTAAAGGGTAAGGAAACAAATTAGACATTTACTTAGGTCTGATTAGTGGCTCCTTCTGGTGGTGATTTGAGCTGAGTTTAGGATCCCTGAACTGTTAATGTGCACTGCTGAGAGGTGACCATATTAAGAAGCTGAATGCATAATTCATTCAAAGTTCACACAGATTGTCTTAGTTTGGGAAAGAACAAACTCAGGTGTAGTTCCATTCATGCAGAAAAACTAGTATGTTTCATGATAATAAGTTTAGGTATAGAAAACTCTTTCTCCTGGATAAATTTAGTTTTCTTATCATTGCTTAATTTTTTTTTCTTTTCATTTTTTTCAATATGAGGACCCTAGTTCAGAGTAGAATTAATCATGTTGATCATGTGCTAAAAAATTACATCACTCTAAAAGACTTCCATTCATTCTAAAACAGGTAGTCTTGGTCAGATTTTTATAAGAATGCATTCTTGAATAGGAAGAAGGGCACTAGGTTAAATTCGAAAAGTATGAGTAATTCAGGAAAAAAAATCATACATTTCTTTTTATGTTTTCTGATATAAAAATATTGCTCTACCATTGTTAAGTAACTCCCATTGGCACATTTAACTCTCTGAAGGCTCTGATGGAAGATGCAATATCATGTTTATGAGAAGAAAGTAACAACTGAAGTTTAATAAATTTGGAGCGAGCACATGCAAGTTTGTGTGTGTGTAGAAACTGACGTTTTTCAGTTATCTCTGGTGTGAAGTTTTGCAGTTAGAAATGTTGAAAGTGAAAAGAAAAATTGAATTTGCACCACGTTCAGGGGATCTGAAGAGCCTGTATTTAAAAATTTGGTAGTGGTGGGGAGCATGCAACCTGTTCTATTTGTGTAAGAAAATCAGCAGAAATACAGCAAGCTTTACTCTAAATATGAGCTGAGGTCGTAAATCAGGCTGTAAATGGAAAATAAAATGGATATACACACATCCAAATATACATGATAAATTCTTTAAATTCTCTTTGTCTTATCAAAGAGAATAGAAAAATACTAATAAAATTAAGCTGCCTTCTGCCTTCCTCCTTTCGTGTGGACCTGATTGTAATAGTGGCCTCTTCAATCTGGCTAAACTTTGTGGTTAGTAAATTTTGTTTAACAGAAATTCTTTTTAAAAAACAAGGTCTGTCCCCTGTTCGTGCACACACTTGCCTCCATCTGACTGATCCCTGCCATCCGTCTCAGGCAGGTCAGGTCAGAGCGCCGCATCAGCCTGCGACGAATGGATTTAGGACACGAAGCATTTCCTCAAAGATAAAATTCCCTGTGAAAACTTTGCAGGAGCAACAAATACAACAGAAATGGGATATGGGAAGAGTGCCAGAAGTCAAGCTAAAATGAAGGCCGAATCCTTGAGATCAGAGAGAAGGGGAAAAGGGTCAGAGAGAGAACTGAAAGGAAAAGCAGGGCAGGAGGAGAGAAGGGACCCAAAGTAGAACAAGAGGCGATGCTTATTAATACCCTTGCTGACCCACGGGCCCCTGACACAAAATGCATTAAGTATTGTTGGGACACTCTGCTCCGTCACTTACAGGAGAAGCGTGTGAAATGGTGTTGGAAGCTGCAAACTCTTGAGAAGAGCAAAAAAAGCCAGGGTAAGGTAAGGGCGCGGACTCACGGGGTTGAGAAGTTCCCTTTCTTCTCCTGCAGCATCCTCTCTGGGCAGCCTACCTCACACGTCCACGCTTCCAGCCAGCTAGAATTTAAAATACACACATGAAACTATGTTTTTCTTGAATGCAAAAAATAACACACATCCTGAAATTCCGTGGCAGTCCTGTGGTTAGAACTCTGCGCTTCTACTGCAGGGGCCCTGGGTGGATCCCTGATTGGGCAACTAAGATCCCACAAGCAGAGCAGTGTGGACAGTTAAAAAAATAAGAATAAAATAGATACACGTTCATCGCAGAACATTTGGAAATTATGGAAAAGCAAGAAGAAGTCAATAATACTTCTAGTCCCGCCGCTTGTATATAATCATTGTCAGTACGTGGATACACATTTTCTCATCTTTTTCCTCTACTTTCTTGCATGCATATATTCGAGTGTTGGAAAAGTACAACTGAGGTCCTGGTGTCATCCACTGTTTTGGAATCTGGTTTTCCTATCTGACTAGTCCTAAAAGATCTTCGCAAGGGTTATTAAAACTATTATAAAACACGATTTTTATCTTGGCATCATAATTCCTTATTTGATGGTGAATTCATTTGACCTCTAGATATTCATTGAACGTTGTAAATTTTTGCATTTTAAAATGTTCGTGTGCAACTCTGTTCACTCTGGAAATAACTGTGAGTGAAATTCCTGGGTCAAAACCTTTTGAGGGGGGCTATAATTTGCAGAGATGCCCTCTGAAGTACTTATGCCAGTTTATATTCCCACCTGCCATGAAAGAGAATCCAGAACTCACAAACCATCATTAATTCTTCCCAAACTGAGATAAGAAACTTAGAACCTACTGTGATCCCTATTTCCTTAATTATTTGTGATGCTAACTTCATGTTTATTGGCTGTCTTGTTTTGTGCGCATGTTATTTGCCTGTTATTTTAATTTCTATTTAAAATTGGAAAAGTTGCATTTAATTTTTAATGGTGGTAGATCTTTACATGTTAAGATGTAAAGGTTCTTTGAATAGTGCATTTATTAACCCTTTCACTCTTGCCCATTGCAAACATTTCTCCATTTTGTCACTAGATTTTTTAAACTGTTAATGGATTTTTAATGTATATGTTTATCAATTTAAATATAGAACTATTTTCATTTAGTCTTTCTTCCTCTGCTTTTGTGCTTAGATAAGCCTTGCACATCTCAGGGTTAGAGAAATATTAACCTGTATTTTCTATTAGTATTTTTGTGGCTCTTGTTATTTAAAAAAACAAACAAACAAAAAAAAAACACTTAAATTTCTCATATATTTGGTCTGTGTGATAAGAATCTATTTCCTCACTGATCTAAATGTTGCTATTTATTGGACCTATTTCTGTATTTTAGAATTTAATTCATTATCTTTCTGTCTTTATCACTTCTTTTGCCAAAACTCTCCTTTTTTTAAAAAATCACAATTTAAGGATATGCTTTCATATCTAGTAATGCAAGTTTTTCTCTTCTTCTTTACAATTAGTTTTCTGGGTTATGCCTCCCTATTTGTTATACCATAAGAACTCATCAAGTTCAAAATGTAAGAGAAGACAATTGATAACGTCAGTGTGAGGATCTGAAGCCTCTAATACTGAGTTCTCTCATTTAGGAGTAAAGCATGCCTTCTCATTTATTTTTTTTCATGTGAACTCCTATTAAAGTTGCAGTTTCTTCATGCATTTTTCAGTGTGCATGGTGTCAAATTTATTCACTGCTATTGTGAATACAATTTCTCTGTTAAATCCTATAACTGTTTTCTGAGGAAAATGATTTTCTTATGTATTTTTATTTTGTATTTTCCTACTTTACTGGTTTCTTATTCAAAAGAATTTGCCAATGGATTCTTTTGAGCCATCTAAGTAAATACTTTCATCTGCAGATAATAATTTTGTCCCTTTCCTTCAAATTATTTAATTTCTTCATTTTCCTACTTTTTACAAAAGAGTCAACTTCCACAGTATTTAAATTATTCTTTATTCAGAATGCCGACAATATTTTACTACCATGCATAATGGCCTGAATATAATGTATTTTGGAAGGGCTCTGGCTTTTAGAATGTGTTCAAGGCTTCAAATTTTGATCTCCCTTCCTGAACCTTCTGTCCACTGGTCTCACTGTGTGTCTCCCAGCCCTCTCTGCCCAGGACCGAACAAGTCTTACACAAGTCAATACACAAGTGTTTTGTCTCTATATGGACAGCTTCATCACTTACCTACCTAGTCTAAACACCCACATTTCACTGTGGGAAAGTTCACCTTCAATTCTCAGACCAACACATCTAAACCACTATTGTTTTACTTAGGGCCTCCCATGAAACTGCCAGGCTATTTTCTGCCAACTTAGAAGTTAGAGTCTTGTGTAAGAATTTTTTTTAAGTTTGCATTTTAAGAAAATGCTAAACTATTTTCTCACATAGAAATTATCATTTCATTTGAATTTGCTGACTTTTTGCCAGTGAAAAGTTAAAATAACCTGGATTTTGCATATGCCATGCAAAAAGGCTTGGCTCCCTGGGTTCCACTGGTTAGAACCACGTGTGAAAATAAGAGTGAGGAGAGGAGGAAGAGCGATAGTTTGGGATCTTGCCCGGGGTTACCTATGGGGAGGACGGCGGGTGAGTCCCTGTAAGATGGGAATGGAGCTGGTCTCTGAATCACCTGAGTCTTCATTTCTTCAGCTCTAATTTTGGGCCATCATCTGCCTCGCAAACGTAATTCAGGAATGAGAGAAAACATGTGTAAGGGGTTTTGGAGGACACTTGGCAACTAGTGGGCACTTACTGAGACAAACTGTTGGCTTCTGGCTAGGTTTGAAGGGAAGGATTTGGGTCACATTATAGGTAACAAAATGGAAAGAAGATACCCTTTACTGTAAATTCCTACATAGTTAACCCCAAGTCCACTCAAGGACTTTAGGATTCAGCTAACAGTCGATGCTTCCCAAGGGGTGCCATTCTTAAACAGTGTCTGCCCACCACCACCTCCCAAGGAGACAGACACTGATACTTGTTTCTTCTCTTCTGTCCGGCGTGGTCTTTGCCGTGAATGCCAAATATCACTGGAATCAACCTTTCATCCCACCTTGATGAAGCAGGGGCTCCAAATGTTTAGATTTCCTCATCCACTAAGGGGTACCAGAAGGGCTCCTCGTTTTGATAATACAGTACATAGTCCTTGTGGCCATGTGCCTGGCATTTAAGGACTTCCTTGTCAGCACGCCTTTGCTTTTCCAATTTGTTAGCCTAGAGAACGTGCTTATTAGTATCAAACTTTAGCCTTGCCGAGGCAGAGTGAAAACTTTCTTCTATCTTTTCCAAAGTGAAGCTAGAGATCTGATTTTTTTTTTTTTTTACATGGTGGGAGGTTTCTGTATTATTATTGTTTAAAATCAATTTCCTTTACTCCATATTCTTTTCCTGTTGTTTATTTTATCTGTCCCTCTCTCCCAGAGGAGTAGCATTAAGGCCCCCATTTGGTTTTTATTAGTGTAATCAGTTAATAGCTGTTCTATAATGCTTTACTTATTGTGTTAATTTTCTGTACTTATGTCCAGAGGCAGCTTCCTGGAAGACCACATTTAAAAAAATAGAAGATCTAACTTACTTCTTCTTTAATGGGTCCAGCAGCCATTTATAGTTTCAGCTAAGATTACTGAATACTGTTGATTTACAAGGTCATTGAAAAGATATATAAACCGCAGCCACTATTTTTTTTTTACTAGGAAAAAATTTTATTTTTCAAATACATAATAGATTCTTTCCCCTCAATTATTTCTATAATAATTTTATCTTTTTATTAAGACTAAATACATATAAATATTAATACATTTCATCTTTTCTCAAATTAATGACAATGGTATAACTGTGATTATCTTTTAGCAACCAAAGTCTATTTCCAGAGGTTTGAGTTTGACATGAGAAAAACACTGTATCAATTCCATTGTACCTGATTTGGTGCTGAGGTTGAACTAGTATAATGGTCTGCTGCAGGATCCAGCGGCTATTGTAAGCTTGAAAGCAAAGTGAAACCTTTAGGTTGACCTTGGCTGCTTAAGGATCCTCTGGATGGGGTGAGGGGTGACTGGTTCTATTTTGCACAGGACGGCTCGTCCTCAGGCTAAGCTGGAATCTGTGCGAAAAGTGTGTGTGTGCGTTAGTTGCTCAGTCCTGTCTGACTCTCTGCGATCCCATGGACTCTAGCCCACCAGGCTCCTATGTCCATGGGATTCTCAGGGCAAGAATACTGGAGTGGGTTGCCATTTCCTTCTCCACAGCTACTATTTTAAATCTATCTATAGGAAGTCTTAAAAACCCACTAGTCTGATAAAGGTACAGACACTAACCTCAATATTTCAGTCTCTATTCTTCCACTTCTCTGTGTCGGTGTTGAAAAAGTCAGAGCTATGGGCATATGCTATTCTGCGTACTTGTCAGTTTCCATGTTTTAGCCCAGACCTTGGCGGGACCCAAGAGCCGGGAATGGAGATTCCATTCATCATCTGCTCCTCTTTCCTGAGACTTCCCCAATCTCTGTCCCTTGGGGCCCATGTGTATAGTGTGCCAGTCACTGCATGCTAAACTCTGGGTCCCGGGACTACTGTCTGATTGTTGGGGATTATAATGGAGGGTAACTTACATGAGCTTCAGTACTTGCAGGACTAGTTCTCAAATTAAAACACAAGCTTCAAAGCAGAGCACAGGGACCAGCTAACTTACCTGAAGGATGACAGAGAAGATATGGGTAATCCATGTGACAGGTTGGGCTCCCATGTTAGGTTGCAATCGGAAATTAGGTGGAGGCATGGAAGTGAACACAGCTCAGTGATCAGATCGTGGGTTCAAGATCTGCCTCTGGGGTGAATTAGCTTTTAAGGTTTTCAGGGCCCTCGATTTCCTCCTCTGTAAAACAAAAGTTAGGAAGAAACTTCTAAAGTTCCTCCACTTACAGGCGAGGCAACGTTCAGTCAGTGATCTGTCTGGGCATCATCTCAGGGAGGATGGATTATCAACAGGCGATTGGATCAGGATTAGACTGCTTCCCACTCATTGCTGAGTCTCTGTCTTTGATGAGCAAGTTCTTGGCACAAAATGGAGCCTATCCACGCTTTTATCCTACGTTAGTTTTTATTGTGAGGCCAAAGTAAATTTCTGTTGGAGACGTGGTTCCTACAGTACCATGACTGTGAGTTGCAGAGAGGCAAACACTCTAAGGAAGCCCTAAGTGCTAACCGCGTGACCCGGGGAGTCAGCTCCTCTCTCTCTCTCTTCTTTATCTGTCACATGACGTGTGTGGAGATGAGTCAGCAAAGTAGCTTCAACTAAGAAAGTTAGTTACCTTGTGAGAATTGCCTGCTGTGTTAAACAAGTGCAAAGGGTCAGATGCGCCCCAACATCTGGTACGCACAGCCGGCAGAGCATGCTGCCCATGGTTCACTGCTCCCTGAGAAGCTGTACATGACCTGCTAGGGGACGGGCTGAGAAAGAGAGGATGGAAAGGGGCTCTGTAGGCAAAGGGTTGACTGGGAATTCTAAACAAACAAGGAAATGACACCTCCCGTCGTGGCCTGTTTTTGAGCTGCAGAATGTATCAAATGCTGCATTTAAATCCATGCAGTGCCCAGCTCTTAGCACCATGCCCCACCGGTTTTGTGTTTCTGTATCATGCCAGTGATGGTGATGTTTGAGGACTTTCCTTTCAGGCTGTGCCATCCAAGAGGGCGATGGAAGGCAACCTAGCAAAGTCAAAGCAAATTCAAAAGAAAGAGGGGAAAAGCCATATACATTTCAGTGGAAGTACTTTAAAGCATTTCAAGTAGGAGTCTGAAAAATAATTACAAAGTTTAAAAAGAAGAATCTTAACTTTGATCTGATTTTCTTCTGTAAAGCGATTAAGCACATCATTTTTCAAATGTGAAACTGAAAAAATTCTAGTTCAGTTCAGTTCGGTCGCTCAGTCATGTCCGACTCTTTGCAACCCCATGAATCGCAGCACACCAGGCCTCCCTGTCCATCACCAACTCCTGGAGTTCACTCAGACTCACGTCCATCGAGTCAGTGATGCCATCCAGCCATCTCATCCTCTGTCGTCCCCTTTTCCTCCTGCCCCCAATCCCTCCCAGCATCAGTCTTTTCCAATGAGTCAACTCTTTGCATGAGGTGGTCAAAGTACTGGAGTTTCAGCTTTAGCATCATTCCTTCCAAAGAACACCCAGAACTGATCTCCTTTAGAATGGACTAGTTGGATCTCCTTGCAGTCCAGGGGACTCTCAAGAGGCTTCTCCAACACCACAGTTCAAAAACATCAATACTTTGGTGCTCAGCTTTCTTCACAGTCCAACTCTCGCATCCATACATGACCACAGGAAAAACAATAGCCTTGACTAGACGGACCTTTGTTGGCAAAGTAATGTCTCTGCTTTTCAATATGCTATCTAGGTTGGTCATAACTTTCCTTCCAAGGAGTAAGCATCTTTTAATTTCATGGCTGCAGTCACCATCTGCAGTGATTTTGGAGCCCCCAAAAATAAAGTCTGACACTGTTTCCACTGTTTCCCCATCTATTTCCCATGAAGTGATGGGACCGGATGCCATGATCTTCATTTTCTGAATGTTGAGCTTTAAGCCAACCTTTTCACTCTCCTCTTTCACTTTCATCAAGAGGCTTTTTAGTTCCTCTTCACTTTCTGCCATAAGGGTGCTGTCATCTGCATATCTGAGGTTATTGATATTTTTCCTGGCAATCTTGATTCCAGCTTGTGCTTCTTCCAGCCCAGCATTTCTCATGATGTACTCTGCATATAAGTTAAATAAGCAGGGTGACAATATATAGCCTTGATGTACTCCTTTTCCTATTTGGAACCAGTCTGTTGTTCCATGTCCAGTTCTAATTGTTGCTTCCTGACCAGCATATAGGTTTCTGAAGAGGCAGGTCAGGTGGTCTGGTATTCCCATCTCTTTCAGAATTTCCCACAGTTTATTGTGATCCACACAGTCAAAGGCTTTGGCATAGTCAATAAAGCAGAAATAGATGTGTTTTTTTGGAACTCTCTTGCTTTTTCCATGATCCAGCAGATGTTGGCAATTTGATCTCTGGTTCCTCTGCCTTTTCTAAAACCAGCTTGAACATCTGGAAGTTCACGGTTCACATATTGCTGAAGCCTGGCTTGGAGAATTTTGAGCATTACTTTACTAGCGTGTGAGATGAGTGCAATTGTGCGGTAGTTTGAGCATTCTTTGGCATTGCCTTTCTTTGGGATTGGAATGAAAACTGACCTTTTCCAGTCCTGTGGCCACTGTTGAGTTTTCCCAAATTTGCTGGCATACTGAGTGCAGCACTTTCACAGCATCATCTTTCAGGATTTGAAACAGCTCAACTGGAATTTCATCACATCCACTGGCTTTGTTCGTAGTGATACTTTCTAAGGCCCACTTGACTTCACATTCCAGGATGTCTGGCTCTAGGTGAGTGATCACACCATCGTGATTATCTTGGTCATGAAGATCTTTTTTGTACAGTTCTTCTGTGTATTCTTGCCACCTCTTCTTAATATCTTCTGTTTCTGTCAGGTCCATACTATTTCTGTTCTTTATTGAGCCCATCTTTGCATGAAATGTTCCCTTGGTATCTCTAATTTTCTTGAAGAGATCTCTAGTCTTTCCCATTCTGTTCTTTTCCTCTATTTCTTTGCATTGATCACTGAGGAAGGCTTTCTTATCTCTTCTTGCTATTTGGAACTCTGCATTCAGATGCTTATATCTTTCCTTTTCTTTGCTTTTCACTTCTCTTCTTTTCACAGCTATTTGTAAGGCCTCCCCAGACAGCCATTTTGCTTTTTTGCCTTTCTTTTCCATGGGGATGGTCTTGATCCCTGTCTCCTGTACAATGTCACGAACCTCAGTCCATAGTTCATCAGGTACTCTATCTATCAGATCTAGTCCCTTAAATCTATTTCTCACTTCCACTGTATAATCGTAAGGGATTTGATTTAGGTTGATTATAATCTTTGCAGCCAAAGATGGAGAATCTCTATATGGTCTATACAGTCAGCAAAATTCTAGTGGTTGGACCCAAATGCTTTCGTTTGTGTCTTGGGATTTCTATAATTCCCCCCTCCCCCAACCAAAAGTTAAAAAAGTTATTGAGGTGATGTTCCAGAGGGATTAATACATAAAGCACCTGCTGGTCAGCTCTCATAAAAACTATAGCAGCATAGACTAGCTAGATTCAAATGATGCAAGTGTCCAGTTAACAGCACCAAAGTAAGAAATCTGTAAAGTTGATTTGATGGAAATGAATTGTCCAGGTACAATTGGAATTTGCCCTTCCAGTCATTGTTGGTGTTTTAATGGGAAGACACCCAACATGGACTTTAGAAAACCTGGCAGTAGTCCTCAAATTCAAGGAAAGCTTCAAAGCAGAATGTAGGGACAAACTAACTTAATTAAAATATATCAAGGGAGTTAAATACAAAAAAAGGAATGTGATAGATTGAGCCCCAATGTAGGTTATTTCTTCTCAAAATTTTAAACCCTAAATCCTCCACGAAAAGTGAAAGTGAAAGTCATTCAGTGGTGTCTGACTCTTTGTGGCTGTACAGGCCATGGAATTCTCCAGGCCAGAACACTGGAGTGGGTAGCTATTCCTTTCTCTAGGGGATCTTCCCAACCCAGGGATTGAGCTCAGGTCTCCTGCATTGCAGGCAGATTCTTTACCAGCTGAGCCAGCAGGGAAGCCCAACAATACTGGGGTGGTTAGCCTATCCCTTCTCCAGGGGATCTTCCCGACCCAGGAATCTAACCAGGGTCTCCTGTATTGCAGGTGGATTTTTTACCAGCTGAGCCACCAGGGAAGCCCTTCATAGTTCCTGGATATAAATGCTAGACTGTCAGTTCCTTGATGACAGATAAAAGGTACTGTTCTCTTTTTGCTTCTTAGTACCCAGGCTTCCCTGGTGGCTCAGCTGGTAAAGAATCCTCTTGCAATGCAGGAGACCTGGGTTTGATCCCTGGGTTGGGAAGATCCCCTGGAGAGGGGATAGGCTACCCACTCCAGTATTCTGGCATGGGGAATATATAGTCCATGGGGTGGCAAAGAGTTAGACATGACTGAGTGACTTTCACTTTCACCCAGCATGTAGTTTCGCACATAATATATTTCTGTTAACTGTTTGTGAAATAGTGGAATGAAAACACTGTGTTAACTTTTAAAAGGTATGGCATATTTCCCCCCTAGTAACTAGATGGATTCACCACTTGGGCACCCACTAGGAATCCGAGCAGAGTTGGCCTCTGGGCTCAGTTTGGCCAGTGCTTGTCTAACCTTCAGAAAGGGAGAAACTTCAGCTTCACATAGCAGTGAGGATTTCTGGATTCTTTTGACACCTGAGATGCGGCAGGCTTTGGGTCACAGCTGCACGTGGTGACACTTAGCTGAGGCGTAGGAGCAGCTGCCCCCATTACTCAGGGTTCCTTCCAAGTTGCCACCATTCCCTAGCATATGACTCCAGGCCAATTTCACTTTTTAATTTACCAGCCCGATCCACGGGACAGGCTTTCAGATCAGGAGGGAATCTTTGGTCTGCTTTGCATCACTGCTAGTTTCAATTGGAGTTAAAGATCTGACTGTGGGCTTAACTGTTTTCTCCAGGTTCATGAAAAGAGAAGGCGTGCTTCTAGGTACTAGGCTTGGAGGGTTGGTCTTTACTACGTTCATTGCTGACGTCTCTGTGCTCCAGGGGCATGAGAGTGGTCTTGGAGTTCTGGATACTCCTCATGGTATCGGATAGGAGCCCACTGGGGCTCTAGTTTGTCAAAGTATAGTAAAACGCAACACCCTCACATCATCAAAAAGGGTACAGCAATCCATCTATCTATACCTTTCTTTCTGATATTATGTTTGTGCGGGAACTTTTCAAAATTACATCTATTCTCTTACAGTGAATCAAAATGGGGAAAGAATGGAGAGTAAGTCAGAATAATGCCCATTGGTGAAAGTCCAATAATTGAAATCATTATTGCTTAAGATACCATTGCTTTAATCAGCCTTATCATAAATCAATGCTTTTCACAAATGAAGGTTTAAAGTAAAGTGCTATTAAATCAGGACTCTTAAAAGGCATGATGCAATCGGGAAGCTCCAGAAAATGGCTAAAAAAGTGGTTTCTGAATGGATCCACTGGTTCAAGCATTTTATCTTCCACTTAATTAAAAAAAATATCACCTGTTCCTTTCTTAGAAATTACATATCGGAGGTCTGTAATGGCCAAGCCTTTAACCCATCAAAAAAATTTACTCCCAGGAACAGTTCATATTTGACATTTAATTGATTTTTCTTGGAGAGGAAAATATGTTTCTCTCCTTCCTTTCTTGATTGACTTTTCAAAACTCACCTTATGAGCTGTAAAGAGGGAGAGGAGTAATCGATTTTCAAAAACTCAAATGCACGTACACATGTACTCACATACGTATGTTGGACACCTGTGTGGACATAAAGTGAAGTCGCTCAGTCATGTGTGACTCTTTGTGTTCCCACGGACTGTAGCCTACCAGGCTCCACTGTCTGTGGAATTTTCCAGGCAAGAGTCCTGGAGTGGGTTGCCATTTCCTTCTCCAGAGGATCTTCCCGACCCGTGGATCAAACACAGGCCTCCGGCATTGCAGGCAGACGCTTTACCCTCTGAGCCACCAGAGAAGCCCGTGGACATAAAGATCTCCCCTATACTGGGAGCTGGCACTTTCCTGATATAACTCTGAGAGGCAGGCGTTGCTATCTCCATTTAACAGAGTAGAAACAAAGGCCCAGAGAGGTTCATTGCTTGTGGAGGGTCATGCAGGTAGTATTGATGTGAGGTTGAGTCTTTATCCCTTCTACCATGTTGCTTGCTTTTGGGTGCATTTCATACCCAGGTGTGCAGGCATCCATACCAATGATCCCCACCTTTGGAGTCACTAATCCTTTTAGCCTGTTTACCCGACACCAGGTTCTGGAATTTAACAAATAACGCTGCGCCATCTATAAATGTCAAAAGAGCCCAACTCTGATTTGTACTTTTTCTGTGAATATTGCATTGTGAGTGAGCCAGGAGAAGCTGCTGAACTAGCCTCCTAGTGATAGCATCTTAAAAGAGATTTCTTGTTGAAGAGTTTGGTGTGGATGAGCAGGGAGGTCAGATGTTTTCTTGTTAGAACAATGCCCACACAGATTTCAAATGAAACTTGGGGCTCCTCAAAATTTGTTTAAAGAGAAAGAGGGAGTCAGCAGGACACTGATGTGGAAAGGGAAGAAAAAGCCTCTATTTGGTCACCTTGAGTAAGAAAATTTCCATTTCGATGTTGTCAGTCCCTCAGCTCTAACATGCAGTAACTCATCACCAAAGGCCAGAGTATTCTCTTTCTTTTCTTTCCTCTCTTTCCACGAACCCAGCTATTATTTAGTCTCTAGCAAAGCTGCACAAACCAACTGTTCCTCCTCAGATTATCCCTTTCAAGGCTCAGGTGATATGCCTCCTTGGGTTACACCTTCCAGGTTTTGTGGTCAGATGGGGCTGTGTCAGTCTCCAGTATTCCACCTTGCAAGAAAATATTTATATGAGTCTCACCAGGTCCCATTTCCTCTGGGAATGGTCCTGCGTGCTGTGCCTTCATGCTAGTGGTGACAGTTGAATCGCTGGTTTTCATGGGACCACTGGACAGCTGGCAGGGAAACCAGGAACCTGCGCCTTCCCCTCTGTGACTTCACTCAGCCTGAAAACTACAAGGTGTGTGACTGTGGGCTGAAAAGTTTCTGAGAGGTTACATGCAACACTTTGAGAAAACACTTGGAAGGAAACTCGCTGCTGCTGAAGCAATGGAAATTTGTACCATTCACAGAATATTTATTTTCCTAGATCTGGAAACACCAGAGCTTGCTTGTACAGAGTCTTTTCATTATTGTTATTATTTTCATTTTGTTACTGGTAAATAGTAATTCCCGTTATTCACCAAAGGGTCGTGAAACTGACACGTCTATATGGCTGAGAGGGGGGTACATTTGCAAAACCCTTTTGGAAACTCAATTGATCACATGTGTCAAGAGCCACTGGCTTTTTTTTAACAACGTTTGACTAAATAATTTTACTTCTAGGAGTCTGTTCTCAGAACCAAAAAGATAGTGCTTGAAGATGTTCATCAAACTATTGCTTACAATAGTTAGAACCTAATATAAACCTACCAATATGGGAAATGGAAGTATAGAATATTTTCTTTATATTTACTGTTATGCAGCTGATATAATAACATTGAAATAGGATATGCATTCTTAATGATTACAAGTATGTAGGCAAAATATCCACAGTTATAAAGTAGATGAAATTTACTGTCTGCTTAATACATGATAGGCAAGGTGGCAAATGCTTTATAGCCGTGTCTCCTTTAATCTGTTCATCAGGTTAAGCCAAATTTATCATAGCTCCAATTTACAGATGAGGAAAGAGAGTCATATGAATTGGTTTATCTAAAGTAGTACTTCTAGGGTGAAATTTGAACCCCATCCTAGTTGACAACAGACCTTCTACAACATACAATTCCTTGTGCTATGTGATGAATTTCAAGTAAAAAACAAACATCAACCACCAAAAATAGAGAAAAAAACACCCCAAATCAAAAACAACCCAACACCAATAAACAAAAATCTGACAAGCCCTAATCTTAATGGTAATCACATGAAAAGGTGAGTAGGAAAACTTAAACCAAGAGAAAACATTCAAACTTGAAAAGATTGATCCTACACTAAATAAAATGACAGATAGCTGTCTAAAACAACCCTCATATGTTTAAGGTGTTTCCTGTGGATGGGAATTAGATCCCGTGTATCTGATCTTCTACTAAGAGAATCTAAGTATTAATGATCAAATGTAAGGAAGCAAATCTTATGAGAGCAACTTTTGTACACAGGTGGAAAAGATCATGTCCAAAATGACCTGTTAGGACCTAGGACTTCCCTGGTGGCTCAGACGGTAAAGCATCTGTCTACAATGCGGGAGACCTGGGTTCAATCCCTGGGTTGGGAAGATCGCCTGGAGAAAGAAATGGCAATCCACTCCAGTATTATTGCCTGGAAAATCCCATGGACAGAGGAGCCTGGCAGGCTACAGTCCATGGGGTTGCAAAGAGTCGGACACGACTGAGCCACTTCACTTCTCTTCAAAATGATTGGAGAATTTTTTTGTAGGGTGGGTCCTAGACCAGTGATTCTTAACATACCTAGTGTGAGAACATATTTGAAAATACTAATGATAACTATGGTCCATCTCTGATTCTCTCTCTCCAGAAAAAAACCCACTAATATAGTTGTTTCTCCGTCTCCTTCTGGGATAGTTTCCTGGATTTCTGAGGACACCAAAAACTGCAGATGCTCAAACCCTTTATATAAGATGATGTAGTACAATTAGCCTTCAATAGCAGTGGATACCAAATCCACAGATTCATCTAATTGTGGATCAAATTTTGATTGAGTGAACACACAGATGAGGAATCCGTAACAAGATCCCATCGTATTACCATAGGTACATTTGATTGTATATCTATCTACTCTTATTTAGAGATCTTTGAAAACTTTTGGGTTCATTTCTGGTTTGAGGATTTAAATTAAAATTACCCTTTATGTTTTGGCTTGCAGAATGTTCTTTGTCCCACAATATGGGAGGTATTTTTTTCTTAAATCATTCAAACACTGATACCATTTCTTTGGAGTCTTGTCCACACCTGCATAGCTAAGATTTGTAAAGTAAGTTAGTATAATGAATAATTTAGTTTTGATGTTTTCTTTAATGTGATCACATGTTATTAAGGAGACTTGTATTCCAATGCATGGCTGACAGCTGCCTTTTTGCTTTTCCACGCTAGGATGAAGAAAAAATGGAGAATATGCATTTTAAGGGGCTTCCCAAATAGCACTAGTGGTAAAGAACCCGCCTGCCATTGCAGGACATGTCAGAGACGCAAGTTTGATCCCTGGGCTGGGAAGATCCTGGAGGAGGTCATGGCAACCCACTCCAAGGTTCTTGCCTGGAGAAACCCATGGCAGGCAACAGTCTGTAGGGCCAAGAGTTGGACACTATTGAAGCGACTTAGAGCACTCACATGCATGCATTATAAGAATTAAAGGAAGTGCCTGGCAGTGTAACTGATTCTCTAACAAAGAGAAAAGCTTCACAATGTGAGTGGACTGCATTATGAACAGCTTTCCTCCCACATCTGCAAAAATGCACTTTCATTAAACACATATGTGTTAAGTGCACACGCAGAAGGTGTAGTGTTAGATGGCTGTGAAAGATGGATGGATGATGCCTTTATACACGATTTTCCCAGGCCTCCTGCTGAGGTTTGGAATTGCACAGGTAGCCTCCTAGAGCTATTGGCTATGCCACTAATAAGATTACAGCTAGAGTATGATTTCATTTTCTGAGATAGTTTCATCATCAAAAAGAAGAAAGTTATTTTTACCTTTTCTGTTTTCTGAAGTTGAAAAATCTTCGAGTAAAAGTCCCCTCCAAATTTATGTGTTTTCTCTACTTTCTATTCAGGACTGTATAACAGCAAGACAGAAATAACCATGGTAAGAGGTCATTGGTCTGACTTCTGCAGAAACTTCCCCTGGGCAGTGGTCTCTACCTCTGTTACAGAAGACTGCAAAAATACCAGCCATTGTGCATCTGGCCAATTATGCAATGCTCTATCACAAGGGGAAATTCCTTCCTCACCCCAGCTGGTGAGCAGTTATGCCCTGGAGCCCAGGACGGACATGCCTTGTAACTTTTTAACCTAGTTAGTGTAACTGCCAATATTATTCCTATTCATATAAATGTCTAATCCTTTCTTGAATCTTGCTAGACTATTTGCCTCAATAATATCCTGCGGCAGTGAATTCCACAGGTAGATTATATGCTGTTTTAAAAAAGTGTTTCCTTTTATTCATTTTAAATTTGTTACCTTTTAATATCACAAGATGGCTCTTGTTCCTGCATTAAGTGGTATAGTGTACAGGCATTTCAAATTGAGCTTTAATTCTTCCAGGTCCTTTCTCTGCCATTATTAAAATCCCATCTTCTTCATGTGCTGTCTATTTAGACACGTGTAATCTTGATTAAATTTTAAGCCCCCCTGGACCATCTCATACTGCTTTGGACACATAGTAGGCACTGGAAAAAGTGCTCTGTGATTTTCAGTGTCGTTTATTGCACAGATATTTTTAAGCACCTATTCTGGGCAGGAATTGTTTTAAGTGTTGGAGAGACAGGTTTGAATAAGAGAAGGTCCTTGTTCTGAATGACCTCACTTTCTAGAGAGACAGAGGACAAGTAGTAAAACAGTGGACAAGGACAGGATCTACATCGTTTCAGATGTCTTACATATTCTGGGGAAATTAGACAATTGTCACTAGGAAAGGATGCCAGGGGCCACTTGAGGTCACCTGGCCAAATATCCACCTGTAAAGGGGACATTTGAAATTGACCCTCATGGAGTCATCTGTGTGAAATCCCCACGTAGGTGCATTTCAACTCCTAGATCAAGGCCTGGCTCCGGTCGAGATTCAGTTGTGGCTGAGTGAAAAAATGGATCAAGGCTAAGAAGGGAAATCTTAGTTACAGAAATCATCAGTGTATTACCAACAGACCCAGGAGGAACATTTCTTGAATCCCTGGGTTCAGTAACTCCAAAGACTATTAGAGTGGAAGGAACAGGGGATTTAATCAGTTAGACTCAGCTTTCGAGACCTACCCATGTCCCTAAATACCTAACTGTATGACTTTGGCCAAGTCGCTGAATTTCTCTCATTCACCGTGTTCTCAATTTATACAAAGAGGACTAAAACTTCCTTTCTTCACCAAGTTGGGAGGACGGGAGGTCAGGTTAAATGATAGCACTTCATAAATGGCCAAATGGTGTGGACATGTTTCTCATTCTTTCAGGAGCCCATCCTTCGCTGCACTCTGCTCTCTGTCCTTGTCTTTCGTTCTTACCCTTCTGCTGGTCCCTGTTTGGAGTCTTGCCTCTGCCTAACGTTCATCCATGGCATCCTTGTACTTGGCTTTCTGCCCCAGGAGTAGCTTAAGAAAGGAGGGGGGAGGGTTACCTTTCTGACATTCTTGTCTATATTTTAAGGACTTTAAAGATAGAAGAGGATGGAGCTGGTTGTTGTTGGGACAGTAGACTGGAGGTCTATAACAAATAATCAATAGTGATTATTTGTTTTTATTTTGTTTATAGCTTAATCTTCTAGGGTCAGGTTAATCAAACTTTTGTGTGTAAAGACAAAGGCCTTGCCTGAATGTCTGAGGACATCTCACCCCAGAAATGGTGACTTCGATTGTAGCTTCCTTTTATGTGCCAGTCTGACATTTTCTCTGTTTCTTCTTGTTATACTTTCTAATTGCCCCTTCATTTGCTCCCCCTCCCTCCGCCTGCCACTCCCCACCCCTCATCCCACCACCCTTTGAGCAATTTGAAGTAGAGGCGTGCCCAGCTCTGCATAAAGATATATTATAAAGGCATTTCAAGGAATGAATGATTTGAATTGTTTACATGCATGGTTCAGATTTACTGGCAAATCGCTCAGGCCTCGGTTTTATGATGTAGCTGCCAGCTAGCTTCCTCCTGGGTAAAACTCTGAAATAGGAGAAGTTTCCTTTTGGTATTCCTCACCAACACTTCCTTTGCCTTGTTGCACTCCTTTCAACACCTCCCTTCCTTTCCCGCCCCCACATAACTCCAGGAGCTGCCAGGCCTTTTACACCTTCATGTGAAGACATATGGGTGCCTGGGTCCCTGCCCCCACCCAGACTGGCCCCCAGGGAAAGTGAGGTGTGCAAAGGAATAAATCTTCGATGGTATAATTTTAGACCCAGCGGCAACTGGGGAGGGTGTCTATTTTGGGCTGTGGGTTTTCTCCTTGACCTGAGATGATATTACTTTGCCTGCTGCTGGTGTGCTGCGCCAAGCCTGCACGTGGTCCTTTTAGCAGCGTGTTTGCCATTCCTGGGGGTGGCTTTTTCCTTTCTCTGCTGGGCAGCTCCGTGCGCCTCTGGAATCCCCGTGCGTTCCTGCGGCCGCATGGCTCCGTCAGTGTGCGCCCACGTGGGATTATCGCAGGTGATGTTTCCAGGTCCCGGCGCGGGCTGCTCCTTGCGGGGCAGCGCAGATGGACCGCACATCCTTGCGCACAAGGGGCGGGGGAATCTTCTGGTCTGGCTTTTGCCTGTCTCTCAGCTTCCATTCTTTTTCAGCTGTTTGGTGACCTTCAGGTGACACACTCAGTGCCTCTCCAGGCCAGGTGAGTCATCTCCAGATTACAACGGAGATGTAATGCTTCTTTGGAAGCGGCACTCAGCATCCTCATCACAGCGGTTCTGACCACCCTGCTTGCTGTCTTTCCCTTCAGGCTCCTGATGTGGCTGCTGCCTGCGGACCCCCTGTACTGCCTGGGGAAGCGAGCTGGGACTTCTGCAGCTGACAGGTGCGACAGCCACAGGACGATCCCAAGGTGGCAAAACAGCCGTGCTTTCCAGGTGTGGGTAAGGTTATGACTAAGAGCATCACAGGTAGAGTAGCTTGCTCCTAATCTTTACAACCTGAAAAGTACACCCAAGACTCCAAGATCATCGGGGAAGGAGGACTAAAGTCAGCAAAGAACAGGAAAAGGCGAACAAATTTTTTTTTTTTTAATGAAGAATTTGGGCTCTTTTACTCCAAAAGAGGACTTCCCTTGTGGCTCAGACGGTAAAGAATCTGCCTGCAATGCAGGAGCTGCTGCTGCTGCTAAGTCGCTTCAGTCGTGTCCGACTCTGTGCGACCCCATGGGCGGCAGCCCACCAGGCTCCCCTGTTCCTGGGATTCTCCAGGCAAGAACACTGGAGTGGGTTGCCATTTCCTTCTGCAATGCAGGAGACCTGGCTTCAATCCCTGGGTCAGAAGATCCCCTGGGGAAGGGAATGGCAACCCACTCCAGTATGCTTGCCTGGAGAATTCCATGGACAGGGGAGACTGGCGGGTAACAGTTCGTGAAGCTGCAAAGAGTTGAATATGACTGAACAAGTAACACACACACACACATGTGCACATATACACACACATGCACATACACTCTAAAAGACAGGGGGAGAAGCTTCATAGGTATGAAGAGAAGCCTGGCTTTCTGGATGGAGCTCTTTTCCACAGGGACAATTGTGGATTTGGAGAGAGAGAAAGAAAGAGAGAGAGACTGAGGATATAAGGAGAGTCTGACTATAGAGCAGAAAATAACGGAGAGTAAGACAAAAAGGGAGAAAAAGATCAAAAGACAACGTTGCCATCCCTTATCTGCTGTTGAATGAAATGTAACACGTATTTGTTGAGAACCAACAGTGCCTGCTCCAGTTATCTCTTTCTGCATGACAGATTCACCCTGACATATACACACATAAAACCACAAGACATTTTATATTATCTGTCATGGTTCTGAGCGTTTGCAGGGTTCAGCTGGGTGGATCTCAAAGAGCCTTCCAGAAGGAAGAGATGGCAGAGACTGCAGTGACCGCTGAGACCGCCTCGCTCACGGGTGTGATGGTTGATGCCGGCCCTTCTCCGCTGCATCGTCCACTGGGACTATCAGCTGGAGTGATTGCTCGTTCCCTGTGACCTGAGCTTCCTGACAGCCTTGCTCTTATGCTCTTTTCCTGGACACTCAAGGTTCTAAACACAGCATCCCAAGAGAACAAGGCAAAGGGTGGAACGTCCTTTTCTGTCCTAGCCCAGGCACATCTATCGCTGGTCCACCAGTCACTCAGGTCAGCTCAGATTCAAGGCGAGAGCACATAGTCCCCTTCTCTGGATTTGAAGAGTGTTAGAAAGCTTGTGGACACCTCTTAAAATGGCTGATCTCTCATCATAGCATTCCAGTCTCCAGGAGCTTCCTGTCTAGTTGGAGTTATAAAAAATTCAATGAAGTAATTAGTGAAAAGGAATGAACTATCTATTCTCTAGGTGAGCAAGGTGATAGGGAAACAAGTACCAAGTGATAGACAAGATGAACACTTGCCTACAGAAAGGCCACCAGCAGAGTGTGATTAGGGAGGCCCGTGGCAACGTACGATTTGGGGAGAATTGAAAGATAAATCAGACAGCAGCGGGTGACATTCCCTAACTCTGAACTGGGTGTGCGTGCCAGCTTTATTTCAGCCCAAATGTTTGCCCTCGGTATTTCATTCTCCGGTTGCTTTTCTTTTCTTCTGCTCCACCGTGATTCCACTACTGTCCTTTCTCTCCACGACTTCACACTTCTGTGTTCTGTACCTTCTGTGGGCCTAACAATCTTTCCATCCCTTCATCTCCCCCGGCAGCACTTCAGCTTTCCTTTCTGTGCGTGGAAAAGACTTGCTTCTTGTTCTGCTTCCTCGCTACCTGCAACCGCACCGCCATTTTTTCAGACCAAAGCAACGAACCTGCTTTTCCTTGTCCATTCTCCACCTGACTGTTTGAAATATGTGTTTTCATTTTGGTTTCCTCTTTGACGGGCTCTTGCCTTCTGCAGTGATGTCTTACATTCCATGTCGCTCACGCCTTTCTTCTCCGCTCTGCCTTGTCTATCCTTGGAGCCATTAGCACAGCACGTAGTTATGGGGCAATGGCCTGAGTGCAGTAAGTGTTAAGCATTTCCATCAATGCGAGTGTTTTTGTTTTTTTTTAGAGATTTTTTTTTTGGACCATTTTTAAAAGTCTTTTTAAAATTGAATTTGTTACAATATTGCTTGTTTCATGGTTTTTTGTTTTTTTTTTTTTTTTGCTGCAAGGCACATGGAATCTTAGCTCCCCAGCCATGATGGAACCTGTTTCCCATGCATTGGAAGACACAGACTTAATCACTGGACCCCCAGGGAAGTCCCAGCAATACAGCTTTGACATCCTCAAGGTGAGGTCTTGCTCTACATGCAGCGACTTTCCGGTGGGGTCTGCTGTTCAACTAGAATTTATATCTGCTGTAGAAAACTTAGAATGCATAGAGAAGCACACATAAGCAGAAAAATGTGTATTTAAACACTGTTAATACCTTGATGTGGGTCTTTCCCATCTTTTTGCCACATATTTTTGGTTTTTAGTTACAAAAAATAGAATTATTTCTTAGATGGACAGTGCTTTCCTCCAGGCCATTTACTGTTTTGTAGATCAGTTGTTAGAGAACTCTAGCCCTAGCTAAGTGGACAAGGGGGAGTTTCAGGCCCCGGCTGGGTTACACTGAGGTGGGATTACAGAAGAAGGTGGTTTGCAAGAGACAAATAAACGAGACACAGGGTGAGAAGCAGAGGAACAAATGGAAAGATGCTAGAGGTGCTCCTTGTAGCTGACACTGATATGCAGGGATTTTTGTGAGACAGTCTTTCTTCTCACTTCAAATCCTTCTTCAGTGAGGGAGCAGTGTCTGCTAGACTGTGATATTTTCCTAGAGGCCAGAGCAAGATGAACTTTTTTGGTAACCTGCTTTTTCTACCTTATAGCAGTCTTGTATATATCATCCTATATTCTCCTAGATTATAATTTTGGTGACTTCACAGTGACCACAATGGATGTCAGTTATTTATAGGAGAAGGGGAAGACCTGCTTAAGCTCTGGTATTAGATAAGTACTGAGTTCAAATGCCTGTGTTGTGTGATTTGGACCAATTATTTAAACACTCTTGTGTCTCAGAGTCCTCATCTGTAAGATGGATAGAACATTATGGTTAAGTGATAAAAGGAACCCAACATTCCAAGTACATAGCAATAATAGTCATTCATACAATTATTATTAATAATAGTTTATTCATTAATAAATACTAATAATAGTAAATCCTCTATTACTGCTCATGTAACAATTCCTATATTTTTTCAACATTGTAAACAAAGCTGCAATGAATATACTTAAAGCCAAGCATTTATGCATGATTATTCCCTAAGTGGCTCAGACGGTAAATGAATCTACCTGCATTGCAAGTGACCTGGGTTCAATCCTAGGTTGGGAAGATGCCCTGAAGAAGGGAATACCCACTCAGTATTCTCGCCTGGAGAATCCCTTGGACAGAGGAGCCTGGCAGGCTACAGTCCATGGGGTCACAAAGAGTTGGGTGTAATGAAATGATTAACACTTTCACTTTTCATCCCTTGAAGTAAGGGCCTCATCAGATCAAAGACTGTGGGCATTCAAAAAGGTGAAAAAGTATACTATCATCGCTTTTGCTGCATCTTCTAAGTTTTCCACATTTCAGTCGTCACCGTTTCTTTTTCTTGCCCACAGTTTCAGAGACAGCATGTCTCTGATCCAGCATTTGCCTCTGGCCACCTTCCACCAAAGTGAAGACAGTGGCATGTCTGACGCTTGAGCTGGGGTTCTGGCAAGAAGATTCAGCTCATTCATTGAGTTATTCACTTGCATGCCAGGTACAGACTAAGTGTGTATGTAGGCTGCATAGACTAGGTTTGTATTTTCAGGGCTGATTCCAGTGTTGCTAATCATGGAGTAGACTTCGAAACTTTGTAGGAAGAGTCCCAGACAGTTCTAAGGAAGTCAGATACTGACCAAGGCTTCAGTTCAGTTCAGTTCAGTCGCTCAGTCGTGTCCAACTCTGCGATCCCATGAATCGCAGCGCACCAGGCCTCCCTGTCCATCACCATCTCCCGGAGTCCACTCAGACGCACGTCCATCGAGTCAGTGATGCCATCCAGCCATCTCATGCCTGTCGTCCCCTTCTCCTCCTGCCTCCAATCCCTCCCAGCATCAAAGTCTTTTCGAATGAGTCAACTCTTTGCATGAGGTGGCCAAAGTACTGGAGTTTCAGCTTCAGCATCATTCCTTCCAAAGAAATCCCAGGGCTGATCTCCTTCAGAATGGACTGGTTGGATCTCCTTGCAGTCCAAGGGACTCTCAAGAGTCTTCTCCAACACCACAGTTCAGAAACATCAATTCTTCAGCACTCAGCCTTCTTCACAGTCCAACTCTCACATCCATACATGACCACAGGAAAAACCATAGCCTTGGCTAGACGGACTTTAGTCGGCAAAGTGATGTCTCTGCTTTTGAATACGCTATCTAGGTTGGTCATAACTTTTCTTCCAAGGAGTAAGTGTCTTTTAATTTCATGGTTACAATCACCATCTGCAGTGATTTTGGAGCCTCCCAAAATAAAGTCTGACACTGTTTTCCCATCTATTTCCCATGAAGTGAAGGGACCAAGGCTTATGATATCTATAACATCTTTTCTCTTTAGGAAGAGGGACATTTGGAATGGGAACTCCTTGATTCTTTGACCTCCCTGGAATGACCTCCCACCTGCAGACCCTACCCTGTCTTTCAGACTCAGGAAACATCAATGTAAACTTCTCTGAGATGCTTTTTTGAGCCACTCGCTGCAGGCATTGGAAAGACAAAGCACTCCCAACATACTCCTTGTCCTTCTTGGAGAAGTAGGTGTGCTAACAATTACAGGCAAAGAATGGAGGGGTGCACCTGTAAGGAAATCCCTAAGTCTGGTGACTCAAGAGCCAAGGTCTGCATACAGTTAGCCATTTGGTCCCCAGAGGGTTTTGTCTGGCCCAAAGTTATAGCATTAATAAACTTTTGGCATGTGTGCTAAGTTGTTTCAATCCTGTCTGACTCTTTGTGACCCTATGGCCTGTAGCCCTCCAGGCTCTTCTGCTCATGGGATTCTCCAGGCAGAATACTGGAATGGGTTGCCGTTTCCTCCTCCAGGAGATCTTCCTGACCCAGGGATTAAACTGTCATCTCTTCTGTCTCCTGCATTGGCAGGTGGGTTCTTTACCACTAGTGCCACCTGGGAAGCAAAAATCCTTTTAGGTGTCAACAATTAATGACTGGAGATTTCAGGTGAGAATGTAGATTTCTTTCTTCCTTTGAAGCAATGGAAGTTTTGGCAATACCGAATGCCCATTTTCTCATGGCAACAGTGGGGAGTGGCTGACCCTTTAGCCAGAGCAGGGGTTCTCCTTTTCACCGCAGTCCCCACCACTCCCTACTGCATCACCTTGTCCTGCTTCACTTAGCTACGCTATCTGTGTGCACCCTGAGTTTGCAAACATTGGCCTCATAAAGGGAACACTTTTTTTTTTTTTTTCATAGCATGTCAGGGAAGACAGAGAGATCTGCTAGAGAGCAGACCAGCAGGGTCAGCAAGCATTGCCTGTGTAGTAGGTGGAAGGTGAGCCATCCATGTCAGGCAGGGTGACCTGTGCAAAGGTGTAGGGGCTGGAGCCCAAAGGCCTCTTTGGATGATGATAAGCAGACAAGGATGGGAGGAGAGTCATGTATTTGAGGGAGGGGATTGAGAGAAAGAATTAGAGAAGCAGGCAAACATCAGCTCCTGAGCAGCCTGGCGCGCCAAAATAAGCACATTAGATTTTGTCTTTTAAAAACCTGGACGTGATGATTGATAGTAGAAGAGCTGAAAGAGTTTCTACCAATAGAGTCCTGACTTTCAAGCACATTCTGTGCAGACTTCATCAATTCCTGACACCAAACCTCTGAGATCTGCACTTTGGTTATCCTCATCCTATAGATGAAAAAATACAGGTTTGAAGGAAGTTGGATAAGTGAATTCCTCAAGGTCACAACCAGTAAATGACAAGGCAAGATGTGGACTCAGGCCTAACTAGAGAGCTTGCAACTTAACCAGCTTCCTTTATAAAACTAAGGCTTCAGAACCCCTACCCCAGCAGGAAGACTGATGCTGAAGCTGAAGCTCCAAGACTTTGGCCACCTGATGCGAAGAGTCCATTCATTGGAAAAGACCTTGATGCTGGGAAAGGATTGATGGCAGAAGGAGAAGGGGGTGACAGAGGATGAGCATCATCGATTCAATGGACATGAGTTTGAGCAAGCTCCGGGAGATTGTGAAGGACAGGGAAGCCTGGCGTGCTGCAGTCCATGGGGTCTCAAAGAGTCAGACATGACTGAGCAACTGAATACCAACAACTCCAGCAGCAAAATGAGGGTTATATTGGGAGTGGGTGGGGGGAGGCTGAGGGCTGAACTGCTGGGAGACCAGCGCAGTGGCAAGCCAGAGAGCTGGAGGCCTTCATCAGGGCGACACTGGTGCATGCCGAGGAGGCGATGGGAGGCCTAGAGCAGGGCGGGTCAGAGGGCTCCTCCTTCATGGGACCTGCCAGCCAGAGGAGTTTTCTCAGCCTCCCCTAAGTCCTCAGAGTACTGTGTGTCCCTTTCCCAGGGCCTGCTTTGGCCATGTCCCCATAACAGCTGTGTGCATCTTATCACATCTTGTATATTTTAAGTTCTTAAAGGGCAGGAGGAATTATGCCTTATTAGCCTTAGTAATTTTTTTTTGCATTGTGGGGCATAGGGCTTTCATAAATTCCAAAATTATCTCTTTCAGATCATTTCTCCTTACGTATGCAGTTTAGAAGTTTATGGCGAGTTAAACACGTTTTCTTTAAAAATGTGAAAATTGTTTCTTTCCACGATCTGCTTTAAAATGCACGAGGAAAAGGAAAGATTGGGAAGTTGTTTAAAAGCAGCAAACCCTTTAAGAGTCAATGTCACATTTATTGCTATAAAATATTTTTCTCTCTCTGTTAGACATCTGGTTCCCATTATATACAGTATTGGGTACTTGAGTTCACCAGCCATTTTGCATACCAAACAGCGTGTCTGCGAAATCCCAACTGACATCCGCCAGTACGTATGTGCAGCGTGCACTCTTGCTTTCCATTTACAGACAACCCTTCTATCACCAACCTCATTCTTACCTATATGCTTTTCAGGTTATTTCATTCATGCTTAACTCAAGGACCAAACTGCCTATGTGTGAGAAGTGAAGAACTTCAAAACCATGGAATCTTTGCTTTCTATTAATAATATCATATGGTCCAACTATCTCTAATCTAGCTCTAAAGTCAATGAAACAACTAAATCTTAAGTCTATATTTCCTAATAACATTGACCCAGAAATGAGAAACAATATGGAATGTTTGCTAATGAGTCATGAATTTCATGATAATTGCTTCCACATTCAGGAGAGCTCCCTTAAACCATCTAATCTTGACATATCCTGCAACAATCCCATGTGTTGTAAATGATTTTGTTTTATTTCTAAGGTTACTGTTAAGGGCTTATTTTATGGTTCATTTCATTTTCTTAAAGAAAACCACACACATGTACGTACACACACACACACACACACACACACACACACCCCATAGGGGACTTTGTCTCAATCTGTACTTTTTGAAATAAAATAATTACAAAACCAAAAGGAGCCCTTGTCATTTGGTTTGGAAATAAAAATAAATACAGTTAGGAAGAAAGTGGAAATATGGTCAATTTTAGAGTTCCAATTCAGATCTCAGAATGAAAGCCAGGGTAGAGCAATGCCCTAGGAAGTGGCCTCCTGTCTTCTCTGGACTTGAGAATCTCTAACCGATTGTATGGATACAACTAGCATTCAGTCCAGTGATAATGGAGAATTAAATACGACTTTTAAAAACTGCTCACATTATAAAGTGATCTATTAGCATTATATGACTTCAGCACTTAAAGTGACTGATTCTAATTGCACAATTTGGCCCATGGCAAGCATTAAAGAGCTGTAGGATCTTGCGGGTATTTTATCTCTTTGGGGATATTTTAAAGTGAATTTTCTTTGGAATAAAGCTTTGTTCCTGCCACACAAAAGATTGTGTGGAAGAAATCTCTCAGTTCTGATAGAACCAGAGATAATTATAGTTTCTTCTTTGATTTGTGAATCAGTATGCCAAATATTAAAAACATTCTTGCACTTTTTCCTCCCTTTCTTTTATTAAGTGAAATTCTGTCTCTACAGTGTGTGGCTGTTACCCTGAAGAAGAAAAGATGGATGCCCTTGTCTAATGAGCTTTTCCAGCCATCAGAGAGGCATTCTCCTTCTGCACCTGGTTATCATACATGGTCCTTCCACCTCTTTTCCGGGCAAGCTTGTGGGTTGCTAAGATGATGTCCCAGTTCCATCCCTGGAGCTGAACTTGATTTAAACAGGTTATCACAAAACCACAGGGACTTCTGAGCAGGTACTCTTCTTAGATGTACCTATTCACAGGTTTTCAGTTTTCAGAAAAAAAAAAAAGGATGACTATATGGAGGAATGTCATTTATCTTTGAATTTGACTTTATGGTATCTACAGGGTTTTTTTCATAATTTTCATCATATGGATTTCTAGGAAGCTTATTAATTGAATGGTATTGGAAATTACAGATTTTTATGCTGGGGAAGTTCTTGTTGACCTTCCATGTTTAAGCAGTTTAAGATAAACTGCAATTTCACCTTAATCTGTGTACACAGGGATTTCTTATTGGTGGTTTTCAGATCTTCCAGTAGGAGAAAAATTGCCTACCATGCTTCGGATTTTTGAAGTCATGACCCATATTGTTATCCACGTAACTGACAGTGGACTCTTGAAAATGTAATTTAAAAACTCCAGGAACACCATGAGAGTGTACACACTAAACATATTTGTTTAAAACGTCTTTTTCTAACATTGACATTTTTTTCAAAGAACGGTGCTCTGCAGAAGGAAGTTTAAAGGCACTCTGGCTTCCTGTGAGTTTTCCACTAATAGTTCCCTGTAGTGTGTAATTGCTCTCTATCTTCCAAACCCGGGGCTCTGCATAAGACAGACTTATTGACCTGACTTAGGATAAAAGGAGAAGAGGAGAGAAGATCATAGCCGTCGGCACTTTGTTTATGAAACTACAATTTCGAGGATATGCTTGAATCAGGCAAAAGTAATGCCTCTTGTTCCTCTCCCAGCATATTTTAAATGCCAACCTGTCAGGACCAAAAGAACAGTGCCCAGAATTAGGGCATTATCTTTCCTGTTCGCTGGTGTAGTGTCTGACAGCATCATTTAAATCATTATGTTTTTCTCAGCTATGGTCAAAATAGATATGCAAATTAAAAGTAAAAAATATAAAAATATATAAAGAGGTAAAGAGCAAACAATTTAAAATTTGTTTTTGAGTCATTATAATCTATTTTAAAACTGTTTTAAACTCACAGGAAGTTGTGAAAAGAATTCAGAGATATCCCCTGTTCCCTTCATTCAGCTTTCCCAAATATAACATCTTGTGTAACCATCATACCTTGTCAATGCTGGGAAATTGATTCACTACTATTAACCCAGTTATAGACCTTATTTGGAGTTCAGCAGTTTTTACATGCATTCTCTTTTTGATTGTGTATTAAAATGTAGAAATGCATTAGCCATCAGTGTTAAGCGAGCATCTTTCATCAATGAATACTGATGGCGTGTAGGATTCTAGAGAGAAGGCATTCGTGAAGTACCTTCATATTAATTACTTTACCCATGCATTACTTAACGTCAATCCTATACCAAGTGCCAACTGGAGATGCAAACATGGTGACATTGCTCTCAAAGAACTCACAGAGGGAGATTGAAAAAAAAATCCACAATGACAATGCAGTGCTGTAGAACGTAAGACACGTGAACAAACCAATGTTACGAGGCACCGACGAGTGTCCCGCACAGTACCAGGCCTTAGTGAGTAAGTGGTGACCTGAGATCCCTGCTTCTCCTGCTCTGTGGATCTTCCTGCTGTGTGGAGGAAACAGGCCATAAGAAGTCCTGCCAGCAGGGTGCTCTAACAGGGGGATTCAGAATGGGTAGGTCCTGACCAGTCAGAGGGTGCAGGACAGGGGGACGGGGGACGTCATTTAGCCCAGGCAGCATTCTGAAACTGACTGCTGATGGATCTTGGGAGCTGTTCTCACTCCATTACATTCAGAGCCTATGCATCATCTTCCAGGTTTGCTGCAGCGTTTGAGCAGCTGTCTTGCTCTCCTGAGAACAGTCACTGTTTCTTAGAACTGACTCAAAAGTCAGTCTTTGGTGTCATACCTGCTGAGACAGAGCTCCTCCGTCAGCACTGGGGACCCTGCTGCTGGGTTCACACACCAGGTAGGTTGGAGAGGGCTCTGTTTTTCAGCAGTAAAGGGGCATTGGTTCCCTAGAAGAGCTCAGTTGGTACCAGGGCTAGAGAAACAAAACCACTGTGTGTTTCTTTCTTAACAAATGGAGGTGCCTTGCTCAAACTGTGACAACATCGTCACCAAAAAGCCCACTACAAATATGGGCAGGGGCCCCTCCTGCTTAGAGACCCTCAGTTGCTTTGCACTAGGTTGAAGGTAGCCTCCAGAATGCTTTCTGGGGTCTACAAGCCACTACACGGACTACCTACCTATGTCCTCAGCGTCGACACATTATCGTTTACTTCCAGTCCAGCCTTTGCTCATACTGCTTCTAGAAATGTGTCCATCCCTCCCCTCATTCTCTAAACATTCATCTATCACCTCATTCTCCAGGCTTCTGTGTAAGACTTCCTATATGGAAGCACTTTTCTGTATATTAAGATCCCACTGTGAGTCCCCATTTTGTCCCCATTTCATACTTTTCCGTGTGTATTATAGAGTATGCAGTCTTGCCTTCCGGAGTGATTATGTATGTGTCTCTCTCATTAAACTGTGAATTCCATGAAGGCAGGGATGACATCCGTTTTTGCCATTGTCTCCTGAGGACTCAGTATGTATTTGTTAGATGAATCACTGAATGGAGGGATCAATGACTAAACGAAATAATGACACATCCCCTCATTTCTCCTACAAGGTTACGTAACGTCACATTTGGGATTTGGACATCATACTTACACATTGTTTGGGGATCGTTTGTTTTAGGCCCATTTCTGGTGTCTTCTCTTTCTCCCAATTCAGGCAGGAATAGTTTTTTTTCATAGGAAATTATGGCTGGTGTGATTTTATCTTTGGCTTTTGCCTACTCCTGTAGGCTTCTGCTTAAGTAGTTTTATTTGATAGAATTGTCATCTCAAGGCCACTTCTACAAGTGGCAAGCCATTGGTCAGGTGCCTGTCTCTTAACAAACTGGTGGCCATTTCTCTCAAAGAACTGCCCAGAACTGCCTTGCTAATCTCAAGGCTCTGAGTCATGAGCATGGCATGTTAGTGGGGTAGGAAACTTCAACAGATGGGTGCAGCACAGCCTTGAAAGAATTTGTATTTTCTGGATTCTGGATGTAAATTCCATCTTCACTGGCTTCACAGTGGAGGAGCCCTTTACTGGGATGGATGAGGCTTGCTTGCTGAGATCAAATCAAGGAGGTATTTGGAACAAGGGTAGGGATAGAAGTCAGCCACTGTTTCTGAAGAGAAGTGATCTTTGAGCTGATTCTGGAATGATGGTCAGGGTTGAGTTAGTTCTATGGAAACGTGTAGCAAGGGATAAGGGTGGGGCAGAGGGTGTGTTCAAAGGCCATGGAGAGATGTTTGGTGAAAAGACTCGACCAAGACTCCGGAAAATTTGGATGTAAACCAATAGCTCTTAAAAACAGTGGTCTTTGCTCTCCTCAAGTTTGAATTATCTAGATAACTGCTTCAGTTTTGTGGCTGACATCTCTTCAGCCTCAGCATATGCTTATAATGAAATATAGATTATTTATCTTAAATTTAGGTAGGGAAGTAACCAGGCAGTGTGAATTCTACTCTTTTCTTCATTGGTGTTTCTCAAGGGGTGTGTGTGTGTGTGTGTGTTTACACTCATTTTTCAGTCTTGCCCAAGTATAAATAAAGACCGAAAGGTTTGTTTATGGTAAGAGCTATGAGATTCTGAAGAGCTGCTGCTAACGGCGACTTCTCAGCCAGAAAAGAAACAGTGTGGCCTGCCAGAAGGTGCTCAGATTTTTGGTGTTCAAGGCATGGGGACAAGGACCAGCTTTGCCTTTACGGACTGGTAACTTTTAGGCAGATGACTTAACCTTGCTGAATGTCACTTATCCCCCCTGTAACTTTGGGGTATTAATGAAATGATTGCCTCATTTATCTCAAAGTGTTATTTATATGGTATAATTTATATGAAAGAACTGCAAAAACTATGAAGCAAGGTAAATATGTCATTATTTTTATAGAATAAATGTACTCTTAAAAAATTGTGACAAGTTTCAGCAAGGAAGTGCTATGGAGGAAACTTTCCTAGACTTAATGCCACTTGAAAGTTTCAGTTCAGTTCAGTCGCTCAGTCGTGTCCGACTCTGTGACCCCATGAATTGCAGCACGCCAGGCTATCGAGTCGGTGATGCCATCCAGCCATCTCATCCTCTGTCGTCCCCTTCTCCTCCTGACCCCAATCCCTCCCAGCATCAGGGTTTTTTCTAATGGGTCAGCTCTTCGCATGAGGTGGCCAAAGTACTGGAGTTTCAGCTTTAGCATCAGTCCTTCCAATGAACACCCAGAACTGATCTCCTTTAGAATGGACTGGTTGGATCTCCTTGCAGTCCAAGGGACTCTCAAGAGTCTTCTCCAATACCACAGTTCAAAAGCATCAATTCTTCGGCGCTCAGCTTTCTTTACAGTCCAACTCTCACATCCATACATGATCACTGGAAAAACCATAGCCTTGACTAGATGTACCTTTGTTGGCAAAGTAATGTCTCTGCTTTTTAATATGCTGTCTAGGTTGGAAGTTTACAATAGTATATTTCCAACACAGCAGTGATGTGGCAGCTATACAGTCAAACATTTCAAGGAGCAATGAAAATACGCATTTATTATATTTCAGGTCTATATTTTACGCAGAGTTCAATACTGTAAAAATTAAGGAGAAAACCCTCAAATAAGGACTGATATGAACTTTAGATTTTAGCAAGAAGGGTATCAAGTAAATTTTTCTGAAATATTTCTGAGTAGCTCATTTTGTGGAACTATTCAAAATTATGTAACATTAGTATCACTTTGCAGGATATAGTAATAAACTTTCCCAAAAGGTTTTATTTAACCAGGAACTAGGAAGAAATGCAAACACATTTTATATGTAACAAAAGACTATCGCAAACATGAATTTTAAAATATAACAAATCTAAACATGCATGTCCACTTCAGCATTAAGAAGTCAGTGAGATCCTTTTGCTATAAAAGTGATTTTTTTTTGAGAAAAGCAAATAAGATTCACATTAAAGAGGGGAGGGTTGGATTGACCCAGACTACACAAGCCCAGGAAGTGTTTGGTGGGTTATACAAACTGGGTTATTGATGAGTGGCAGGAGGTTGGAATATGGAATTGAAACAGAAATCAACCTCTTGGTAAGTAACCCACCATAAACTATTTTGAAGCAAGATAGATTTTTGTCTTGTTCTGTTTTTCCTTCTTTTCTCCTTCTATCTTGACAGTTGGGACACTTGTTTCTTCCTTTACTCCTGAGAGTCTCATGAATGAAATAAAAGAGATATTAAGATATTGGATCTGGAGAGCACAAACAGCTTTGGAAATACACCAGCTGCATTCATTGGCTTGCTGGTCAAAACCTTTGTCAGCCGGCCTATGTAGGAAGCTGAAGAATGTTTTCTTGACAACTTATGACAGCTTAGCAACTTGAAACGACAAGACTTTTTGTTGAGGGGGGGCTGGAATTCACTTAAAGATGGTTGTATAATGAAATGCATGGTGTAGGGCTAGCTTTAACGCTAGCTTTAACTCCTCTAACCCAGGAGTATAGACTGAGCTGGTGTTCCAAAACCAAGCACGGGAGATGAAACACACATTTTGGCCACCTGGATGCTCACTGGACACAAAGTCACCACTGGACACTTTGTCAGACTGTCCCGGGGTCTTCATTGACTCTGAGTACTTCCAATGTGTTACCACCTCATCCGCCTCAGAGCCGGCAGGCAGTTAGATAGCTCTTGGCTATCAGAGTCCTGCTCTCTCTCACCACTACCTGGGAATTTCCTCTTGAGTAGAGCGATTTCCGTGGAGGGTAACCCAAAGTCAGGGGGTTGCTTACCTCAAGCCTCAGAATGCACACACTGCATCTTTAAGAAATAGTTCACTTGTGAATCAGTAAAAACCAGACAAAGCAGCCATTACTTATGCATTCCTGCATACCCGAGAAGGTGAAAATAATAGAATAAACATCATATACTTCATTATGATATCGGTTTACACTTCCAGGGTACACAAAAAGAGGCCATTTCATCAAGCTAATTGCCTGAAAGTAAAAGAGAGAGAACTTTAGCTATTAGTCTATTATGGGGCTTTTTTCTTAATCACAAATAGGGGCCGTGTGTCCCTGGGGGGATGTGTATTCTAATTTACAATTGAACTACAGATCAGAGCAATCAATCTTGGGCAGCACTTTTACACTGTAATTGCTGCAACATAACAAATAAAAAAAAAAGAAAGAAGAAGAAGAAGAAGGCCTGAGCTGCAGTTTGAGGTGGAGATATTTCCAGGCACTAGTTCGGGGTGGGAGGGAGAGAAGAAACGCCACGGACATGAATATGCAATGAGGGCTCATTAGCCGCCGAGTGTTGCCATGACGAATGGCATTATCCCCGGCCTGGTGCTGCCTAAACATGAATTTTATAACGACCCATTTATCATGACTTGTCATGGGCTTCAGTACTGTACTTTCTTCCAGCTCACACACCTTTCCTGGTTCTGATGGTGGAAAGCGTCCCTTTTATTATTATTGTTTCCTTTTGCATCGATTTCTGGTTCTTTACAGCAAGTGTTCATCACACAGAGCCACATGCTGATGAGAGGTCTGTGACTTCAGAAAGTTGAGGAGCTAAAACCCGATTCCTCATTCCGTCTCCTCTATGGTCACATATTGAGAAAAAAAAGTTGGACTCAACTTTGAAAGAAATTTCTTAAGGTGGGAGCTTTTTTGTAGTGTGGTGTTCTGACACTGCGGATTTTTTTTTTTTAATTAAAATTAACCAGGTTTGTCTTCCTTGCATTTATTTTCTTCCCTTTCTTGTACTTCAAGAACCCTTCCATATCTTAAAAGTAGAACTCAAACGTTTTGAGTTTTTTTTTTTTTTTCCCGAAATCTTGGAGTCATGACAAAAAAGTCTAAGATTAGAATGCTTGAAAGGTTTTTAGTGTTTAGGGCTTTACAAATGCATGAGCTGATTTCTCACTTAGAAACCCTCTTATATTGTAGCAGGAAGGTTGGCCTATTCTTTGATGACAATTTTTTAGGATGCACGTTTTGCTAATAACACAAAATCGTAAAAGCCATCTCCCTTGATAGAAACCATGAGGTCTGTTTGAATATTTAGGAGCCCACAAAATTACTATATGCAGATGTTTAAGTCTTTGCATTAGCCAGGAGGGTCGGTGAGTCCATCAAAGTTAAGTGCAACAGAGGTTCTAGATCGGCAGGAGTGCCCTATTGTAGTAGAGACCAAATCAATGGGATCTAGGATTAGTCTATTTAGTTACCTGAGAGAATATCCCTACAATTATCTCTCTATTTACCTAGATGAAGCGCAGTAAGGGCATAGACGCACGGAGGAGTTGCAGGGAGGATGCCAATTCTGACTCCACGTTGGAAACTGTTTCTTTGACTTGCTTTTATTATTATCATCATACTCATGGCTTGCCTGGAGGACCCTGCCCCTCTGCTTGACTAAAAACTAAAGTGCCTTTGTTCAGCTCAAGGAGAGATAGTTTGTCCCTGCCCTGTGAATACAAGAGATTAACACGCCCCTCCTGAGGGCTGGACATTCCCTTGGCGATGTTTCACAGGACTGGAGACCCTTTTACTATACTTCCCCACTGCGTCTCCCTCTCGGTTCTGCCTGTTGACTTTGGTTCCTCATTGCTTCTTTCTCTCTGATTGATAAAAGAACCTGGCATCCAGACCCCAATACGATGGCGATTGTGAGGCACTAGCCTGCCGTCTTCTGGGTCTGCTGGCTCCCCATTAAAATCTCTTCCTGGCCTCGACACCTCATCTCTTGGATTCATTGGCCTGTTGTGCGTCAAGCAGAGACTTGGTAACATAATCTGATGTTTTGTACACCCAAGAATTACAATCATTTCTGTATACAATTTGGAAACCGTAAATAGTTAATCAGATCTTTTTGAGTGGGTTATCTCTACTGTTCCCCTGGATTCCATTTTAACAGTGACAGTCATTTTCCCTATTAATACTTAAACATTGCATGCCAAGTTGTTTCAGTCCTGTCCGACTCTTTGCAAACCTATGGACTTAGCATGCCAGGCTCCTCTGTCCATGGGATTCTCCAAGCAAGAATACTGGAGTGGGTTGCTATGCCCTTCTTTAGAGGATCTTCCCAGTCCAGGGATTGAAGCCACACCTCTTACATCGCCTGCTTTGGTGAGTTCTTTACCAGTAGCACCGCCTGGGAAGCCTCACTTAAAGATTAATAATACATTAAAATAATTATAAAATATTTTATAACTAATGATAATTTGTACCTGCGAAACATTTTGTGGTTCCAGATTTCTTTCATTAGATCCTCAGGTTAACTGAGGGAAGGGCTATTATTCCCATTTTAAAGAAGAGAAAACTGCGGCTCAGAGCTTAAATGATGAGGTCAGGGTCACCCAGTCAGAAAATGGAAGAGTTGAAGCTCAGTGGCAAGTCTTTCAAGTCCTAGGTCAGAGCTTCTACATTCCCAAAGTCACCAGAGCAGAAATTGTTCCTGAAATGTCTCTTCTGGGATTTAGGAAGTTGGGAAAGGAACCCATTGAAAAGATGGCCATCATTTACACTTGAGAGCCTGGGGTTCTCCCATATACTTACTAGAATTGAAATTAGCATGTACCTTGTCAATTAAAATTAAGTTGCCATTCCAACCATTTAAGCTGAATTGTCTTTCCTTATTTAAAAATGCACATGGAAAGTGTTTTGCAACAAAAAGACTTGGGCATCATTTTGGCTGGTGGTCTTGTGTTATGAGTCTTCTGGCTGTTAAATTTTTTACTTATTTGTGTTTTCCTCCATGAATGAATTAAACAAAAATTTTAGAAATAATATGGTGAAGAGAGGATCCAAATATTGGCAAATGATATTAAAGAACACTGTGATTACGACTAAACAGATTAAAAGTGTGTCTATATGACACGAAACATCTGGATGGAAATGGGGAAAAAAAATAGTAAAAAACCTTGATGTTTTGTTTACTTGACACCTTACATCTGGATGCTTAAAAACATCTGGGCTTTTAACTCATTTTCTCCCAGGTTTTATCTGGGTATTTGACATCATATACAGAAAACTGAACAATTAAAAAATAATAATAATGGTTAAAAATTAGTAATGGTTATTACTGAATCAGAGAAAATTATTGTATTTAATTTATCTGCAGATATTAACTAATTATTCTGTTTAGCATAACACTTAATGAGTAAAATTCTCCACCAGGCAAATAAATACAGAAAGATATAATTAGGTGATTTAAGAATAAAACTTGGCTTCAGGCACATTGAAATCTTGGTCATAGTTTACTGACAGCAGTTTCCTTAGGTAAAAATCTTTTTAGGTCCTCAGACAACAATTGTCTCTTCTGGTGAGTAGTTTCCATGTGTTGTGAGAATCTGTTAATTTACAATGTGTTTTGACAATAGTAAAATTTCATAAACACTTAATAACATGAGATACATCGAGTAATAGACGTTTGCTTTGCCAAGTGAATTACCCAGCCTGATAAAATCTGTGTAAACCCACTCTCTAAGCAGCCTTCTGACATGCCCGAGGCTGAACCCCGAAGAGGAATCCACTGAACCGAACTTCAAAGACTTCATTGCAGGGAAAAGTACCTTATGTGACTGACATTTTTTTGTGATCTCATCTAAAAAAAGTTATCATAATTATTGAACATTTCCTCTGTAGCTTATTCTCAATCCAATCAGTTATAATGAAAATAGTCTGCTTGCTTTTCAGATTCTCAAGTTTTCGAAATGATTAGTGCTTCCTTGAGATATCCCATTAATTGGACACACAACCCAGATGAAAAGCCTGAAACCCAAGAGTATATAAAAAAACATAAGGTTGTTGCAATTTAAGGGCCTTCAAAAGATCTAATTTGATTTTTAAAAGCAATTCTGCAGATGTGAAAATTAAAGGCAGGCAGAAACAAGATATGGTTTAATGAATGTGTAGGTTAAGAAACATTTAGAGATTTCAGTAGCCTTCCTCTGAATTTTTGTTTTTTTTTTTAATTTAGCTGTTAGGTTGGAAAGATTGGTCCCACCACACAATAGAAATTGCTAAATTTTACCAGTTGCTATTTCCTTACCAATTGCTCCATTTTTTTCTTACCCAGTGTATTTCTGAAGCAACTGGGTGTTTCTGGGTACAGAAGTTCAGCCCTCGTACCTGTCAATCAGATTTCAAGTTCTAATAAAGTTAAAGGGTCTCTTCGCCGGGCTTGCCTTGCCCCCTCTCACCAGGAGCAAATTGTGCACTTATTCTCAATAAAAGAAGGAAAGAATGAAAGAAAAAAAAATTAAAAACCCTTCTACTGGTTCTAATGACATCTTCAGTCATTAATGAGTTAATAAAAATCTCAAAGTCATCTGGGGCTAGATAAGAGGAAGAAAGGAAAGTATTGTGCTATAATGACAGGCTCCCCGACTGCCCTCTGAGATGTCATGAGTCAGTCATGTTAAGAATGTGTGCATCCAATCATCTGGTGATTTTTATCAGCAAGCCCTCCAGCGGGAACTGACAAGGGCCAGTTTGGGAGTCACGATGAATAAACAATGACTTTGGGGATTGTTGGGGGCTGTGGAATAGAGTGAGGGGTTTATGTATACTAAAACATGATGACATTAGCAATCAATATACCAATTACCAGACAAGTTATTGGTCGAGGCATTCACGGGTCCTGGGCCTCCGTGCACTTTGAAGATGCCCCGGGCACCGAGGCGGCTTCCTCCGGGCAGACAGGCGGGGCGCCCAAGGCCCGGGGCCCTGATCTCAAAGGCAAGCCCTGCTTCTCTGGCTGAGGTAGTCCAGGCCTGGATGTTTCGAATGGCTTTGCAGCGTTTATTATTATACAAATACAGACTCCCACGTTTCCTTCCTAGAGATGCCATCTCTGGAGTCTGGGGTAGGGCTGCTTGCTGTTTGGTGTTTGCAATAACACCCCCAGGTAACTGATCAGGCAAGTTGGGGAGCTGTCGTACAGCTGGGACTCCCTCAGTGCGCTCCCAGACCAGCCACACCAGCATCGCCAGGACGCTCCTTAGCCACGCAAATCCTCAGGCCTGTGCTCAGACCCGCTGACGCATTTCTGGAGCAATGTGGTATTTCTGTGTACAGACATTCAATCAATCAGACTCTGAAGGTGTGGCCCCAGACCTGTTTTTTTAAACACAGCTTCCAGGTGGTTTTGATGCTTCCTCACAGTTTGTGAGCCAAGGCTGTCGAGCAAAGATCCTTGCCAGGGGTTTGTCACCCAGCACTATCAACCATCTCCTCTCAGGCGCCTCACAGGTAATTTTCTACCCATACAACGTAAGGGGTTGAAGTGTGCAAATGGTTTACTTAAAAAAAAATTAAATGAGGGCAGATCCAACTTCTCTCCGCAATCACTGTCACTCTCATTCACTCCCACACTCCACTAGGTTTTCTTGAATGATCTTGATGTCTGAGTGACTTTGATTTCAGAAAGGAAAGGAGAAACACTGGCTTGTGGCTTACATCTAAAATAGAACAGGGAAGTGGGTTTATAAGTAATCTTAGAAAGAAAAATCAAGGTATGTGAAGAATTTATTTACTAATAAATACAACTAATATTCACCTAGATATAGTATCACTTTGATGACAAAGGTCTGTCTAGTCAAAGCAGTGGGTTTTCCAGTAGTCATGTATGAATGTGAGAGTTGGACCTTAAAGAAGGCTGAGCGCCAAAGAATTGATGCTTTTGAATTGTGGTGCTGGAGGAGTCCCTTGGACAGCACAGAGATCAAACCAGTCAATCCTAAAGGAAGTCAACCCTGAATATTCCTTGGAAGGACTGATGCTGAAGCTGAAGTTCCAATACTTTGGCCAGCTGACTCATTAGAAAAGACCCTGATGCTGGGAAAGATTGAGGGCAGGAAGAAAAGGGGGCATGACAGAGGATGAGATGGTTGGATGGCATCACTGACTCAATGGACATGAGTTTGAGCAAACTCCAGGAGATGGTGATGGACAGGGAAGCCTGGTGTGCTGCAGTCCATGGGGTTGCAAAGAGTTGGACATGACTGAGTGACTGAGAGCAATATTCATCTGGGCCTTCAGTGCCCACAGGCGCTTGTGTAGATTAGTCAGATCTAAAAAAACAAATATAAGGACTTCCTTTAGTCCAGTGGTTAAGAATCCGGTTTCCAATGCAGGGAATTCAGGTTCAATCCCTGCTTTGGAAAGTAAGGTCCCACATGCCTCGGGGCAACTAAGCCTGGGTGCTGTAACTTACTGAACCTGCAGGCTCTGGAATCTGTGAGCCACAACTAGAGAAGGAAAAGAAAGACTGATCTCAAGGAGAGATCCTGTATGCTGCAACTAAGACTCAGCGTAGCCAAAATTTGATATATGTATATAGCCATGCCAATTAGGAGAGAAACATGTGCATGATTCAAGGGTGGTATATGGCACGGAGGAGGCCTTCTTGCAGTGAGGTTGGAGATTTCTCTTATTTTGCTGGAGAGTCTTACTGAAGGGACATTCCAGAACTTGTTAACCTTTCAAATGAGGTGGCCCAGTCTGCTAGATATGCAGTAGGTTTAAATTAGTGTTTCCCACTAATTTAAGAGCAATTCCTAGGTTCTAAGCTTAATACAAAAAAAAAAGAGTCTCAGGTCAAGTGAGAAGCTGTAGGTACACTGAACAGGTAGGACTGTTTGCAACAGCGGTCCTAACACTTTCCCATGTGTTACGATTTGCTTCCCTGGTGGCTCAGTTGGTAAAGAATCTGCCGGCAACGCAGGAGACCTGGGTTCTATCCCTTCGTTGGGAAGATCCCCTGGAGAAGGGAAAGGCTCCCCACTCCAGTATTCTGGCCTGGAGAATTCCAGGGACTTGTATAGAGTCAGACGTGACTGAGCGACTTTCACTTCAATGTATTTGATCAGCAAAACCCTTTTATAAAGGATGGGTCCATGCATGCTTGCTAAGTCACTTTAGTCACACTCAGCTCTTTGCGATGCTATGGACTGTAGCCTGCTAAGCTCCTCTGTCCATGGGATTCTCCAGGCAAGAATACTGGAGAGGGTTACCATGCTGTCCTAAAGGTTTATGAAGGATAACCTTGTAGAATCAGTGTTCCAGGGAGTAACCTTTAGGAAGCATGCATTCACATTTTCTAAGACGGCTCACATCTGTGGGGAGAAGCTAGTTATTCTCTGTGTTGTATAGTAAGGAGTCTCTTTGTTATAATTTATTAAACCCTGTATGTCTGGCATCAACATTAATTATGTGGTGGCTTGAAGCCAACAAGAAGGTTCATGTAGCCATCACCAAAGAGTTAAGTAAGTTGTCCAGCTGTTGGTGGTCTGGTCAAATCATCTCTGAGTTGTTGGCATATCTCCCAGAACAGGTACTCATTAAAAAAAAGAACAAACTGGATTTTACTACTGAGATTACACTGTGTTTTCACAAGTGAGGGACAGTTCCATCATAACTCCTTGCATGTACCCAGAAATGTCACACAAGAGCAGATGTGTACCTAAGCTGGTGCTGGAAAGTCCTGTCCTCCGCCCCTCGCCCCACTCCCCACTGAGGTGCGTGTTTGCTCAGTTGTGCCCGACTCGGCAACCCCATGGACTGTAGCCCACCAGGCTCTTCTGTCCATGAGACTTTCCAGGCAACAGTACTGGAGTGGGTTGCTATTCACTCCTCTGGGGGATCTTCCTGATGCAGGGATCAAACCTGAGTCTTCTGTACTGGCAGGCTGATTCTTTGCCACTGGGCCCCCTGGGAAGCCCACCCCATTGACAGCATGGCCCCACCTGTTTCCCACCACACTGAGGTCCAGATGGTGGTGGCTGTGGCCGATCTTGGCTCCTCCTCTGGCTGTTCATGAAGGTGACCGGAGGTTGGGGGTGTGAACCACAAAGGTCAGCCCAGCAGGGATCTTAAACACACCCTCGCTCATAAATGTCTCCTCTTGAAGCTCTTGCCAGCACTGTGCATTAATGCCAAATGCTAATTCTTGCTGGGGACGTGATGTCTTATAAATGTTATGAAAGAATATCATCTTTCTTGTAGAAGTGAAGGTACTTTTAAGGCCACGTTAGGCAAAGGATTAGTGTCCCAAGTCACATCTATAGGTCATGTGGTTGCCTGCCAGTGGCTTCTTTGCTAATAACCCCACCCTGTCCCCCCACCCCCACCCCGGTGACACAAGAGTTGGAAGAAACTCTCAAATGGAAGAAAGAAGAGAACTGACATTTGAAAGATGGGGAGAGATGAGAAATACACAAACAAGAAGTCTAAACATAAAACAACCCCACCACCCATGCTAACACTTGTCATCTTTTCTCCATAGTCCTGCAAGTCTGGCCAAAACACGGGACTTATTGGGTTGTGTCTCTGAACTAAAAATAATAGAGCGGATTCAACTTTGGGAGGTCTCAAAGCCTTTTTTTTCTCATCTCCTTTGTAAACATATTGTTGACACCATATGTGTTTCTCAGCTTTGCAACCACAAGGCATTTAGCCGGAGGGAAGGGCTTCACTCTCCGCCCTTGGAGGAAAGAACAGAAGTTCAGCAGAGTTAACCGAGGTCTACCCACCGCTTGTCTGGTTTGTTATGGAGTTGAATATTTCTCCCCTCTCTATTCTTTGAAATGTTTTGAATTAAAATAGCTTACTCAAGGTCACTGAAGGCATATGGTCCTGCTCAAAACTTTAAACAAAACATTAGTTTTTACAACCTTTTGTAATTTGGTATTGTATACAACATGGTTATATGCAGAGTTTCTGTAATCTTTTCAGTGGGTGACAGAAATATGAGAAGCAAATTTATAAGCCATTTAGTGAAGCATTTAATCAATTTCATGCATAGGAAATAACTCCGATGGCTTTGCTTTATCAATCTTTCTCTCCAGGAGAACTCCAGTCCACATGATCTCCAAACGCCGGCTGGGGTGGAGGTGGGGGCGCGGGGGTGGCAGGGAGCAGGGTCAGGGCTGAGGAGGGGTGGGAGTGTTCGCACACCTTGTGTTGCACTTCAAATGTCAGGGATGTCTGAAGTCTGCCTCACAGTGTTGCCAGCATCTCAGCTTTCTGGAGGCTGTTAATGTATTTCCAAAAGTAAGCACAGGTCTAATGTTTAGAGGAAGTTTTCAAGGCCTTTTACTGCAAAGTTATTCATTAAACACCCTTTTCCCAGAGTGACCCTCATGTGCTCAGCATGGCAGACTGTTCAACTTTTCAGCTCAAAGTAGTATTCAGTGGCGATTACTTTCAAACACATGAAAAATAAAACAACTTATGTGAAAACTTACTTCTGAGACTTGAATGAGTCAAAGCAAGGTGACCAAAACAACTGAAAACCCACTAAAGTGGACTGTTGCAGTGGAGATAGTCAAGCAATTTTCAGAATACTTGAGCTGTCTTTCAGGGTTCATGTTCTGATGCTCTTCTGAATGCTTAAAAGATTAATCCAGCTCTTGGCTGCATAGTGGGTTAATATTTTCTTTTCCGTTATGTGCTAGAAGCCCTCTTATAGCACTTTACCATAAACACCATCAAGTTTTTAAGTGAAAAAGTCCTAAGAGATCAAAAGAAGATCTTGTGATAATCACTATCTGCTAAACTATATTGAAATTGCATCAGCTCTGCCTTGTCCTCAAAAATTAGAACTGATTGAAAGGTACTGCAGACATAGTTTCTAATTTGGAAAATGATTTGCTTCCACTTATTTCTAACCCCCCCCCCCAAAATAGTTGAGTGAATAAATTCCAGTCTAGATTATTTGGAGCTGATTTCAAATCAGCTCAATTGCTGGATTTCATCTCAGGAAGAAATAATATTTCACATTCCCTTTTAAATAGGAGATAAATGGGGATGTTCCTGCATCGGCAATTTAGTGGCATGTCCTTGGATATATATTTTGCCAAATTATTTAAGCCATGGCAGCTGTACCGTTATTTTGAGAGCTGCTTTGGTAATCCTACATACATTTGGTAGCTCTAACAGAGTTTGCCAATGAGGGTTTGTCTGTCTGTCTACCATCTGTTGCGATACAACCATGAACTCCTGGATTGTACCTCACTTGACTTTTTTTTTTAAATGAACTATTTTAGAGGAAAAGATGTTTTTGGTATAAAACGTGTCATATTGTAACTATCATTATGCTCTTGATTTTTTCACTCGTCAGTGTCTTGGAGAGATTACCTTGTTAGTGGGCAGATACAGATCATACTTTCTGTTTCTAGATCCACATGTTATGACTAGTAAAATAGCCATATTACTCCCATATATTAGAGGTAGATTCCTTTTGATATTATAAACAGCCCTGCAGTGAACATACCTGTACACACTTCCGTATGTGTCCAAGTATTTCTCATGTACTCCTAAGCATATTACTCATTTGCTATGAGTATTTTTCTAGCATGGCTACTTAGAGTGAAGTTGCTGGATCTGCGTGTTTTATATTTTAAGTTACTGGCAAATTACTTAGCAATTATAATTTTCAGTGAAAGTCCTACCAGAATCTCTGATACAATTTTTCTCAACTCTTATTTAAACTCACATGTACTCAGCCGCTCTAATTTTTTCTTTGCCTTTGCTTCTCCAAGAAGATGGAGACTCTCCACAGTACCTTTCACTGAGTTTTCTGTCTGCCAGGGCAGGAGGGGCCAGGCAGCTTAATCACTGTTGCCAGATGTTTAGAAATAGGGCTGTTCATGTCCGCCGAGGTGGTGAGCCATTCAGAGACTGGGCAACATCAGTCAAAAAGCCAAACCGAATCACACCTGTTGGTCCTTTCCAAATACGGTCACAAAGACAACGACACATTTCCATTTCAAACACGACTTTGGTGCCCAGGTTCAAATGATTGTTTCAGCCAGGTTGATACCTGAGTCTTACAGACTTTTGCTATTTTAAAAGATGGCTTTGTAAAATCTGGTGTTTTCTTAGGACATAGGGCCTAGGAGGAGATTGTCCAGATAACCACTTTCTAAGAATAACTCTCCATGCCGCCTTCACAAATTTCTGTTCCTCTTACACCCATGTCCTTTCCATTCTTGCTGCTGCCTCTTTGTCCAGACCCTTCTCACCAGCTCTTAACCATTTGTAGCTCCGTATTTACTTAGCCTGGAGAAGGCGATGGCACCCCACTCCAGTACTCTTGCCTGGAAAATCCCATGGGCGGAGGAGCCTGGTAGGCTGCAGTCCATGGGGTCGTGAAGAGTCGGACACGACTGAGCGACTTCACTTTCACTTTTCACTTTCATGCATTGGAGAAGGAAATGGCAACCCACTCCAGTGTTCTTGCCTGGAGAATCCCAGGGATGGGGAGCCTGGTGGGCTGCTGTCTATGGGGTTGCACAGAGTTGGACACGACTGAAGCGACTCAGCAGCAGATTTACTTAGCCTTGGCAGGCCCTTCTCTCTTCCATCCACTTCACTGAGCTAAATCTTTACAGAGCACAAATCTGGATCTGATTTACTCCTGCTTAAAATAATTTCTTATTATTCAGACTCTTTGTCCTGTCTTTCAAAGTCCTCTGTGACAAGGGCTCCTCTGGCTTTTTTTTTTTTTTTTTTGCTTGTTTTGCTAAGTAGAAGATCTAGGCAGGAGAAGGAGAAAATAAAATTTAAAAGGTTGCTTGTCCCCAACCCCAAGTTGGGCTATTCCATGTGGCTTCTACTGTCTTCCTCATGTTCTACCAAAACCAATGTCACCATCACTGGCGACGGGGCAGGGGGTGGGGGGAGACAAGGACCAGTAACAGAACAGAAAAGGGAACACAGAAGTCAGATGTTGGGCCAGCTCACAGTAACATGGCTGGATTGAGTGTAGTCAAATAAAGGTTAAACAGATTTTAATGTGTCTGCAATTCTACAGTCTAAAACAGTGAGAATGCAATCAAATTACAGCTGTATTACAATGTTAGGCTACAGCAAATCTCTAGCTGGCTCTACCCAAGTGAAGGCATCTAATCAGGAAGTGGCCGACTATCTAACCCGTGAATTGTTTGTAACTCAGAACCTTTCAGTGCAATGAAGCCAACCCCATATATATTAATAACATACTTCATCTTTATTATTTAGAGTAAATTGTACATGAAAAATAATACTTCTGGGTCTCTTAGTAGAACATGTACATTCAGCTGATTTTTAAGATAAAAAGGATCAATCTTATATAGTTTTCTTTATCCTTTTCTGCCTGGTCCCCACTGTGACTAATGATATGCACTTATGAGTAGACTAATGGAAGTCAGCAAAGTAATCCTGGCCTTGGGCCAGCTTCTTCTTTTCTTTAAGGATAATTGTTCAATATTGGGATTGGATCTCTAAAAATCTCTAAAATTAGCTTTTAGAATATATTTCTCAAAATGAAAAATTGGCAGCCAACTGGATGTCCAAGAGAAGTAGCTTGATTCCATATACATAGCATATCAAGATTGCAATACAAGGCTACGAAATCTGTAGCCATATTCAAAAATGCAACATACTTTTGAAGAAAGTTAGAAAGCAGAAGCAAGTCCATATGTAAACTTAGTTCTCCATGTGTATGGACCATGAACTTGTCAGGGTGGTGGACTTGAGAGCAATTTTATTTATTTAAAATTTCTCTTAATGTTACAATAATGAGCTACACTAGCTGTGGTGCTCTTAGTTGAGTGGTGAGAATTGGACCGGAGGAGGATAATTCCTTCTTCCCTTATTCCAGGTTGGAGGCTGGAGGGGTTTCCCCAAGCAATTGCAAGCAAGGAGACACTTCCCCAGGTGCCCTCATGGATCCTGGTTTAAATGAACATTTGTATGAGAAACCTGAAGCTTCAGCCTAGGGTAGAATTCATCATGGCTTCCTCAGATACTGTAAACACACCCGGCTCTCTGAATCCGATGGATTGATTGTCATATAAGTGGGCAAAAAAGCCAGCAGATGGGATTGCCCAAGGGCTTTACTTGTCAAGGAACTGTGGGAAATGGGAGGGTTACTGGGAGTTTAGAGATGTGTGTACATGCATGCTGTTGCTTCAGTTGTGTCTGACTCTTTGAGACCCTATGGATTTTAACCCACCAGGCTCCTCTGTCTGTGGGATTCTCTGGGCAAGAATACGGGGTGGGTTGCCATGCCCTCCTCCAGGGGATCTTCCTGAACCAGAATCGAACTTGCGTCTCCTGCGACTTCTGCGTTGCAGGTGGATTCTTTACCGCAGAGCTGCCAGGGAAGTCTTTAGAGATGTGCAAATGATGATATACTTTTCAGATATTTCAGAGGTGTATTCGGGAAATGCTTGAAACTCTCGATAGTCCATGAATTAGATATTGAATTTCAACCAAAGTTGCAAGAATATTTGGGTTGGTATTTTATCACCCTTGACCAGAGGGTGATGGACATGGAGAACATTGGACTGGGAAGGAAGCTGGAGATAGAAGTTGGGCCGGCTTGGAGTCCTTATGGGTTCACTAAGAACACAGTGTCCTGTTGCCTGGTTTTCTCTGATAAGGTGAAGGTTTAACAGGAGAGGGATATTGTAGGCCTGCGCTCTTTAGACTTGAAGTGTGGAGAGAACTAACTTGGAGAATCTCCAAAGTTTCTGAATCATTAAGCATAAGGCTATTTTTTGCCCAAGATTCCTCGTTAAATTTCTTACGCAGTCTCATCAAAACAAAACAAAACAGCAGCTTTAGACCTTGCATCACTAGTCACAAGATTCTTAGAGTTTTGCTTACAACCCAGATATATTTGCAATTAGCCGGATCTAGATGAAGTTAATTACGTCCACCCCTGTATGACAGAATCAGACATGACTGAGAGACTGAACTGAACCGGACAAGCTCCATACCTTGTACGGACTTCTGTTGTTGCATTTCTCAGTTTCTATCCTTGTGTGCCTTAGCTTCTCATACCCATGTCCTCCTCACCCACACACCCACACACCCACACTGGACTTTGTATGCCCAATTTCTCCTTAATTAAACACTGATTTGTCCTGTGTTTCTGAGCTTCAGCTCTCATTCGTCCATGGACATGGTATTACCTTCTCCATCTCCTTTGGTGAGGATGAAATAAGAAGCCCGGAGGAATGTCCAGAGTCTGATGTGAACTGGCACGCTTAGTTTCTGGGCTGTTTTCTGTTAAACCTGATGTGACTTCGCATCAGTCATCTGAGGTCTCTGACTCTCTGTCTCTTTCACTGATAGCAAAAAGGTTTTTAAAAATTATGAAATGCAGGGGATAGCATGGAGGGGATAAATTAAGAATTTGGAGTTATCAAATATACATTCAGTTCAGTTCAGTTGCTCAGTCGTGTCTGACTCTTTGTGACCCCATGAATGGCAGCACGCTAGGCCTCCCTGTCCATCACCATCTCCCAGAGTTCACTCAGACTCACGTCCATCGAGTCCGTGATGCCATCCAGCCATCTCATCCTCGGTCGTCCCCTTCTCCTCCTGCCCCCAGTCCCTCCCAGCATCAGAGTCTTTTCCAATGAGTCAACTCTTCACATGAGGTGGCCAAAGTACTGGATCTTCAGCTTTAGCATCATTCCCTCCAAAGAAATCCCAGGGCTGATCTCCTTCAGAATGGACTGGTTGGATCTCCTTGTAGTCCAAGCGGCTCTCAAGAGTCTTCTCCAACACCACAGTTCAAAAGCATCAATTCTTCGGCACTCAGCCTTCTTCACAGTCCAACTCTCACATCCATACATGACCACAGGAAAAACAATAGCCTTGACTAGACGGACCTTAGTCGGCAAAGTAATGTCTCTGCTTTTGAATATACTATCTGGGTTGGTCATAACTTTTCTTCTAAGCAGTAAGTGTCTTTTAATTTCATGGCTGCAGTCACCATCTGCAATGATTTTGGAGCCCAAAAAAACAAAGTCTGACACTGTTTCTACTGTTTCTCCATCTATTTCCCATGAAGTGATGGGACTGAATGCCATGATCTTAGTTTTCTGAATGTTGAGCTTTAAGCCAACTTTTTCGCTATCCTCTTTCACTTTCATCAAGAGGCTTTTTAGCTCCTCTTCACTTTCTGCCATAAGGGTGGTGTCATCTGCATATCTGAGGTTCTTGATATTTCTCCCACCAGTCTTGATTCCAGCTTGTGTTTCTTCCAGTCCAGCGTTTCTCATGATGTACTCTGCATAGAAGTTAAATAAACAGGGTGACAATATACAGCCTTGACGTACTCCTTTTCCTATTTGGAACCAGTCTGTTGTTCCATGTCCAGTTCTAACTGTTGCTTCCTGACCTGCATACAGATTTCTCAAGAGGCAGGTCAGGTGGTCTGGTATTCCCATCTCTTTGAGAATTTTCCACAGTTTATTGTGATCCATACAGTCAAAGGCTTTGGCATAGTCAATAAAGCAGAAATAGATGTTTTTCTGGAACTCTTGCTTTTTCCATGATCCAGCGGATGTTGGCAATTTGATCTCTGGTTCCTCTGCCTTTTCTAAAACCAGCTTGAACATCAGGGAGTTCGCGATTCGTGTATTGCTGAAGCCTGGCTTGGAGAATTTTGAGCATTACTTTACTAGCGTGTGAGATGAGTACAATTGTGTGGTAGTTTGAGCATTCTTTGGCATTGCCTTTCTTTGGGATTGGAATGAACACTGACCTTTTCCAGTCCTGTGGCCATTGCTGAGTTTTCCAAATGTGCTGGCATATTGAGTGCAGCACTTTCATGGCATCATCTTTCAGGATTTGAAACAGCTCAACTGGAATTCCATCACCTCCACTACATTACTATACATAAAATAGGCAAACAACAAGGACCTGCTGTATAGCACAGGGAACTCTATTTAATCTCTTGTAACCTGTAAGGGAAAAGAATCTGAATATATTGAACCAGTGTCTCCCACATTGCAGGCAGGTTCGTTACTGTCTGAGCCACCAGGAAAGCCCTATATATATTTATATGTATTTATATATGTATATATATATATAAGTGGAACAATTTGCTGTATGCTTAGAACTAGTACAACCTTGTAAGTTAACTATACTTCCATAAAAACAAAACCAAAAATATGTTCCCAGGTGACACAGTCATAAAGAATCCACCTGCCAAAGCAGCAGATGCAGGAGACCTGAGTTTTATTCCTGGGTTTGATCCTGAGAAGATCCCCTGGAGGAGAGTATGGCAACCCACTCCAGTATTCTTGCCTGGAGAATTCCATGGACAGAGGAGCCTGGATAGAGTTGGCCATTACTTAAAACACATGCACACAGCAGCACACAAACTTGAGAGTTTCATTATTAGTGATAAGAAAATATGTTACTGTTTAGTTTTGCAAAATTAACACCCCTAATTAATTCAACAGCACTTACTGCCATGCCAGTAATTTTTACATCAATTCTCCCCACTGGTCATGTTTCTTATGAATATCGGTGAGAGTGGTCCAATACACAAGCATTGCTCACTGGTAGATGATTTGCACCTGACACATATGCTAAATTTCCATGCTGTGCATAATTCTAGCTGGGGACCACATTTTTCCAGTCTTAGTTACTGCTGAAGTATGTGGGAATTGATTTTTTCCATGTTGTGCAAACCTGTTGTGAAAGCCCAGTGCCGTCAGCACTGTCTGTTTGTCTCTCTGGAGAATTATAGTTTTTAACCCTCTTTGGCTTTAGCCAGAGAAAGAAGCCAATGAAAGAAGTATGCTGAATTTGCTTGCTGCCTCTGGAGCTGTCTTATCCCACTGGGATGTGGAATCAGTCTCTGCAACGACCATCTCTTTTTACCATTCTTTTCATAAACATTCTTTCCTAAAGTGAATTTCAGAGAGAAGAGATACAGACAGCTTCTTTTTTTTTTTAGGGTTAATCTGCCTAACTGAAGACTTTTACTGAAAAAAGTTGAGCTAACAACATAGAAGTATTCATGTCTCAAAGATCTAGAGAAAGATGAGTTGGAAATAGTAAGCATATTAGTGAGCTGGTGGGTTCCGAATATCGATTGACTATGTGGGTTATTATTCTGACTTTACTGCCTTTTTGCTGAATGACCTTAGGTAAGTGATCTCACCTGTGTGAGGATTAAAGGAGGCAGTCAGTTCAGAATCGATGCTGGTTGTTGTTGTTCAGTTGTTCAGTCATGTCCAGCTCTTAGTGACCCAATGGACTAAAGCAAGCCAGGCTACCCTGTCCTTTACCAGCTCCTGCAGTTTGCTCAAACTCATGTCCTTTGAGTCAGTGATGCCATCCAACCATTTTATCTTCTGTCTCCCCCTTCTCCTCCCGCCCTCAATCTTTCCCAGCATCAGGATCTTTTCCAATAAGTCAGCTCTTTGCATCAGGTGCCCAAAATATTGGAGTTTTAGCTTCAGCATCAGTCCTTCCAATGACTATTCAGGGTTGATTTCCTTTAGGATGGACTGGTTGGATCTCCTTGCTGGTAGGAGCTGAGATCTTTGCTTTATACTCCAATGCCTAAGAAGTTCCCTGCACATAGTAGGTGCTCAGTTTATGTTTCTTGAATGAATAGCTTCCTCCCAGAGTGACAGGAAATACCTAGGCTTTTCTTTAAGTTCCTTCAAAATATTTCTCCACATTTTCTGAAGGCTGCTTCATTGGAATGTTCTTACTGTTCTCCAGCAGTTAACTAACCCCAGCATTTTGTTTACTAAGCCAGACAAAAGGCAGTTAAGAGTCTAAACTCTCAAAGGACTTTCCCATCATCTGAAGTGTTTATTACTTGAACTAAAGTGGATGCACAATTTGAAGCTTCAACCAAGTTTAGTCTTTTTTTTTTTAAATTTTTATCGTTTTCAAAACAAGGTATTTTATCGATATAGCTTATACATCAAATACAAGAATGCTATTCCCAATATTATCTTTATTTTCTAGACATAAATAACAAACAACTCCAGTAATCAAATTTACTACAATTATAATAGATTTTGACAGAGTTTATGTATTGTGTACAATGCTACCATAATGCTGACTTCCAAGGATAGAGGCCAGAATTTCTAGTTTGGCTATGTTAAATGAAAAAAAAAAAAAATCCACTACTGAATGTAGTTTTACTACATTCGAGATGAATTTTTATAAATAAAATTGTTTATAGCAGTTTCTAATCAGAAAATTGAAATTATCTGTGGCAATGTAACCACTAACAGCGTGTATACTATGAAAATATTTCAATAATTAATGCATGCTCCATCTAGAGTAATTGACAGGGGGTCATAAATGTAATGGGCCATCTGTGTTTGATTTGTACATGAGAATGCTTAAAGGGATAGGCAGGTAGTTCAAGATTCCCTGGCAAAAAGATTTGTTTCAATTCCTCCAAATAGCAGAGCCATTTACCATGGTTTTTTTTCTCTTTTTCTCTCCTTCAAGTCTTTTCCAGATTTCTACTTCAGCCCCGCATTTCTCACTACTTCTCATTCCGATTCAAGTCTCTTTCCAAGTTTTGATGTGTATGTGAATCAACAGCAATCTTCAACAATCAGACTCAGCTCTCTGAACCATTTCAGTAGCAACTTAAAAGTCACACACGTGATGAAAAAAATATAAGAGGCTCACTCCAATGCTGTGATTATCATTCATTCTGCTCAGTCCGATCACTTCAAAAATTATTTTGCAAATTTTTCTCTGTCAGTAAGCAAACAACCTTGCTTATGTCTGTTAACAATAGGACCGCTAGGAATCGTAGTAAGATTTTTGTAATTCTTTCCTTTTTGAGTGGACCATAATTGTCCTATTTCTGGAAGTGAAGTGGTCTTGGTGGACATTAGAAGAGGCTCTAGAATTTTCTGTGCAGGGAAACCAAAGAGCATTGAATCATTGCCTGGAACACTGTGCTGTGATTCAGACCCAATTCATCCAAAAACACGTATTCAACTGGAATTTACTAACTATTTACCTTCTTCTGCTAGATAATGTGCTAAACAGTGATCATGTTGAAAGCCATGTGCCTGGTTGGTTGAACTAAAGCAACAAGATCTCTGCCCCCAGGAATCTCACATTCTAGTAAATGCAACTTCATCCTTTGATATCTCATAGGCACCATAAGCTCTATGCCTAGAAGACAAAATATGCCATCTCTCCTGATCACCTTACCCCTTTCCTTCTGTGTTGCCTATTTTGGAAAAATATGCAACCATCTACCAAATTGCCCAAGTACGATTCTCCTAGATTCTTCTCTTCCTTTTTCCCCTTCACAAAAGCAATTCACCATTTCTGTCAATGCCAGCTCCTGACCACTGCATGACTCTGCTTCCATATTCAAAAGAATATGGAATTTTGTCTGTAATATTGCAACAGATTTCAATATTATTTTCCAGCCTAGTCTTCATACTATGTATCACCAGAAGGATATTTTGAACATTAAGATGCTAATACCATGATGTCATTTCCCTGTAAAAACATCCTTGTAATAATAACTCTACAACTGCCTTAAAGACAAAACCCAAACTTAACACGGTGGAAAGAAAGACTTTCGCTAATGTGCACTGGACCTGACTCTATAGGACCACCTCTTGCCACCCATCCTGCTCTCGAGTTACACAGAAGTGTATTCTCTGAGCACAACCGGATACCTCAGTGCCTTTGAACATGCAATTTCCTCTGCCTGGAATGCTTGGAATTTTTTCTTCTATTCCCTTGGGCAACCTCTCTCCACCTATCAAACTCATCTCAGACAGATGATGCCTTTTGTTGACAGCTTCTCTTCCTTGATGTTTGCCTGGGTTATCAGTGGCCTTTCTGGGGGAATATTCCAGGTCTCCTCAATGGCAGTATGGCTCAGATCTGTGTCCTTGCTTCAGGTGGCCACCAGTGCCTTATGTGGGAGATGTGTTGAGGAGGAAGTGTTGAGGGACATTCACAGCGTGTCCAGCACAAGCCAAGTTTGGTCCAAGACAGGACAGAGTTTAAAGGCAGGTCTCACATATCATCATCTTTTTAAAATCAGGTTGGCAGGAGAGAAGTTACTCTTTTTTTTTTTTCCTCCCATGCTGTTGTTTATTCAGAATGTATTCTTTTTTGGACATGATTTCTTTCTCCTGGACATGAGTCAGTATTTCAGAAAGTAGACCCTAGTCCTCTCTTTTTCCAGGCTAATTTTTCTTAAATGTTTTTTGGTTTTAAATATTTCTTAATATTCAGTTACATCATATATTAACAAATATATTTTAATTGCCTTCACCTGGGCCTTTCATGGTTTCCAAAAGCCTCTAAGATGTAAGAAACTATTTAAATTACTTTTATCTTAATTATTGTTTTCTTTTGTTTTCCATTCATAGTTTTAGTTTTTATAAGTTTGCACTATGTGATATGAAAAAGTACCCAAATAGCTCAATGCTGTCTAATTAAAAACCTATGCTTTCTCCATGTCTAGTATAAACCACTTTTATGTGTGGTTAATTCTTATCATTATGTTTTGAAAAAATTAAAAAATAAGACATAGTCTAAGAATATTTATTGGTATTACATTGGATTCACAGATTACTATAGAATAATTTTTTAGCATTTAGATGTGAGGATTCTTTTTAAATGTCTGGGTTTTGTTTTTGTTTAATTATGTCCATTTTTTTAATTGGTTTTTATTGAGTATCTTAATCTTTGAAAAAAAGTTAATCAGTTCCATTGTGGCATTTTGCATAGTGGTAACTGACCATACTAAGAAAAAAATACAGGACAACTATCCAATTATTCATGTATTTGACATCGTAAAGGTAATATCTGAATTTTTAGGATATATTTTTATTTTTTTCAGATACATTTTTGTTTTTGAACAGGCACAGCCCCTGTCTTTCTGTCCTATGGAAATGAAGGAAACACCAGCTACCCTTCTGATTTTAATCAGAAAATATAAATATAAAATATGAATTCAATAAATATCTAAGCTTGGCTTTTACTATTTCCAGAACATGTGTTCACTATCTTTTACTAAATAAAGCATACTTGGAGTGATAAGAAAAAAAGAGAACTTTAAAAATTGTTAATGAACATGGTTAACATTTGTATTGAAGTAAAAGCATAGTTTAAGATAAAACGCAGTTACCCCAGGAAGAAAATGCGGTCCATGGTCAAGGAACCTGCGTCTGTGGTTGTTTGAAATGTTGCTGAGTGTGACCTGCTCTGTAGATGTGGCTGGAAGGAGACAGAGGATGGTGACACGGGTCATCCTTTGTTTCTCTTTATGCTCCAGGCTTAGGAGGTTGATATTTGCCTTCAACATATTGAACTAGTGGTTCTTGATTCATCCTAATGATCTGAAGAATTTTAATGTATTTTTCTGTATATCTAAACACTAAAAAAACAATATTAGCTAGAGTCCCTGCCACCCAGATGTTCAGAGTTCAAAGCAAACAACAGCATGACAGGCCAGAGGCAGCTGAGCCATCTATCAGACACATGCGTGGCCTGATGAGACAGCAGATTAAAAGGCTTAGCTGAGGGCAGTTTCCGCTGGTGGAGATGAGTGTCCAACTGTGTTTTCCACCAAAATGTAGTTTCTTCTACTGTTCTTCGATACTATAGAGCAATGTATACTCATTACAGAGAAAAATTAGAATATGCAAAGTAAAACTAAGACACCCTCAAAATGAATTTTCCCCTTCACCACAAATCAGCTATTGTGATTACACTACTACATATTCTTGTAAATTAATAAAATTGCATCTTATACTACATACGCTTTGTAATCAGCCTTTTCCATTTCATAGATCATCAGATATATCCTCATTACTAGACTGACTGACTCAGTCTCATTTTTAAGACCTCAAGTTATTCCATTTCTGGATTTACTGATGTGTATTTCAACGATTCACATTTACGATAGGTTCTGGTTGTTTCTAACTTCTTTATCTGAAGACGTTGCTTTAAAATATGTAGAGTAAGATGTCCTGATTGGTACAATCATCTCAAATGTTCGTGTGCTAGGACAAGAAACTGTTATTTATTAAGAAAGCATGTGGCAACCTGCGTGGGAGGGGAGTTTGAGGGAGAATGGATCCATGTACATGTTTGGCTGAGTCCTTTTGCTGTTCAGCTGAAACTATCACAACGTTGTTAATCAGCTATACCCAGATACAAAATGAAAAGTTAAAAAAAAAAGCATATTACATGCTGCAAATCAGTTCATTTATCACCTTTAAAAATTGAAACATACAGAAAACTGAGTATAAGATATAACTACTTCAAGTTGACATGATTCTTTATTGAGAAAATTGGAATGCTATATTTTAAAAACAAACCAGTCCAACATTTGAGAGTGATGGTAAAAAAGCTTGGAAGGCGAGGTGGATGTTTCAAGGATATTAGCTCAAGAGTAGACTTTAGAGGGCTTCCCTGGTGGCTCAGCAGTAAAGAATCTGCCTGCAATGCAAGAGAATGTGTTCAATCCCTGGGTCAGGAAGCTTCCCTGAAGAAAGATCGGCAACCCACTCCAGTATTCTTGCCTGGGAAAATCCACGGACAGAGGAGCCTGGTGGGTTACAGTCCATGGGGTCGAAAGAGTCAGACATGGCTGAGCAACTAAGCAACAACAACAAGACAAGACTTTGGAGGCAAATAGACAGCTGAAAAGTGAAAGTGAAAGTCGCTCAGTCGTGTCTGACTCTTGGCGGCCCCATGGACTATACAGTCCATGGAAATCTCCAGTCCAGAATACTGGAGTGGGTAGCTGTTTCCTTCTCCAGGGGATCTTCCCAACTCAGGGATTGAACCCAGGTCTCCTGCATTGCAGGTGGATTCTTTACCAGCTGAGCCACAAGGGAAGCCTAATAGACAGCTGATTGAATCTTAGCTTTCCAACTGGGTCTGGTCATGATCACAGGGGCCCCAGACTACCTGTAGGGAGAATACCTAGCATCATACTTGGCACCCTGTAGGGCTAGGAGAGTTGGGACCCATGTAAATGAGATGGAAGAACTAGGGTCACAGAACGTGAGGAAGGGGGATGTAAATATGGAGGGGGAGATGGCAAGAATGTGAAGGAAATGCTCAAATGACTCTTTGTGCCTGAGAAATGGGGCAAGAACTTGGTGATGGAATGAGGAGAGAGAAAATGCCACCAAGTGCCGTATTGCAACAGAGCAATGGTTAGGTGGTGAGGGGGGCAGCAGCTAAAACATGGCATTCATGGTGATAATTACAGCAGCTTATACTTACACAGCACTCAGTAGGTGCCAGACAACAAGACCTGTAAGACTAAGTATTTATACTCTAAGTATATTCACCTTTTAATTCTCACCATCCCCTGTCTGACCCACCTCCTACACCTGCTGTAAGGATTAATTAGGTTAATATTTGCAAAGCACTTAAAATAGTGTTCCATAAATGTTTCTAAGTAAAGTCCTCCTTTTACTGAGGCACAGAGACGTCAAGACTCTTGCCTGAGGCCACACGGTTAGCCAACGGCAGGACTGGGGCCGGGATCTGGCCATCTGCACCAGAGCCCATTCTTCCTTGGAGACATCCCTGGGCACACAGGACAGCGATGGGGAACAGCTGCCTCTGGCCTGACTTTATTTCACCCAGAAGAGAATGGCCAAAGCTTGCTTCCTTTCTCCACATGAATGGTCCTTAAAGCTCAAGCTTTCCGGACACTCACTGGACAGCTGGTGGCTACATTACGGCTGCCTATCTTGCCTACTTCCATCCACTCCATCCTCTTTGGGGTGAACTTGGTGGGGAGGGCACTCTCTTGAGAAGTTTGGCGTAATATTATTTAGCAAACTGGAAATGAAATAGAGAACCAGCTTGTCAAAATGTCACCATTACAAGGAAAGGATTTAAAATTTCTCTTACATCCTCGATGTTTTCAAGACCATTGAATTAAGACTGGGCTCCCTGCTTCCCTTTCTTGTCCTTTTCCCAGCTCTACTTTCCCTTGGGGGGCTTCCACCTCTCAGTTAGTTCCCACCCCATCACCCTGGGCCTACTATAACTATAGGGATAATAACAGTAATGCTGCGAGCTCATGGTTGTGGAGTTCTTATTACATGTCAGGTGCACTCATGCATTATCTCATTTAATCCTCATAGCGGCTTTGTGAGGGAAGAACTTTTTTTTCACCTGCTTTATATATGAAGCAACTGAAGTTTGGGAAAAGATAAATCACTTAACTGCTAAGTGGAAAAGGTGGCATTGGAGCCCAGCTCTATCTTGCCCAGATCTGATGTCGCACCCTCTCCTCTAACAGAATCCCCTTTCATTTAGTTCAATCACTCAGTCCCCATGGACTGCAGTATGCCAGGCCTCCCTGTCCATCACCAATTCCCAGAGCCTACTCAAAGTCATGCCCATTGAGTCAATGATGCCATCCAACCGTCTCATCCTCTGTCGTCTCCTTTTCCTCTGGCCTTCAATCTCTCCCAGCATCAGGGTCTTTTCCAGTGAGTCAGTTCTTTGCATCAGGTGGCCAAAGTATTGGAGCTTCAACTTCAGTATCAGTCCTTCCAATGAGTATTCAGACTGATTTCCTTTAGGATGGACTGCTTGGATCTCCTTGCAGTACAAGGGACTCTCAAGAGTCTTCTCCAGCACCACAGTTTGAAAGCATCAGTTCTTCTGACTCAGCTTTCTTTATGGTCCAACTCTCATATCCATACATGGTTACTGGAAAAACTATAACTTTGACTAAATGGACCTTTGTCAGCAAAGTAATGTCTCTGCTTTTTAATACGCTGTCTAGGTTGGTCATAGCTTTTCTTCCAAGGAGTAAGCATCTTTTTGATTTCATGGCTGCAGTCACCATCTGCAGTGATTTTGGAGCCCAAAAAGATTAAGTCTATCACTGTTTCCATTGTTTCCCCATCCATTTGCCATGAAGTGATGGGACCAAATGCCATCATCTTCGCTTTTTGAATACTGAGTTTTAAGCCAATTTTTTCACTCTCCTCTTTGACCTTCATCAAGAGGGTTTTCATTTCCTCTTCACTTTCTGCCATAAGACTGGCATCATCTGCATATCTAGGGTTATTGATATTTGTTTCATATCTGGTTCTTTCTCCTGGCAATCTTGATTCCAGCTTGTGCTGTATCCAGCCTGGCATTTTGCATGATGTACTCTGCATAGAAGTTAAATAAGCAGGGTGACAATATACAGCCTTGATGTACTCCTTTCCCAATTTGGTAGCAGTCTGAACTGTTGCTTCTTAACTTGCATACAAATTTCTTAGGAGGCAGGTAAGGTGGTCTGGTATTCCCGTCTCTTGAAGAATTTCCCACAGTTTGTTGTGATCCACACAGTCAAAGTCTTTGGCATAGTAAATAAGTCAGAATTTTCTGGAATTCTCTTGTTTTTTCTATGATCCAGCGGATGTTGGCAATTTGTTCTCTGGTTCCTCTGCCTTTTCTAAATCCAGCTTGAATGTGGTTCACATACTGTAGAAGCCTGGCTTGGAGAATTTTTATCATTACTTTACTGACATGTAAGATGAATGCAATTGTGCAGTAGTTTGAAAAATCTTTGGTATTGCCTTACTTTTGGATTAGAATGAAAACTGAGCTTTTCCAATCCCGTGGCCACTACTGGGTTTTCCAAATTTGCTGATATATTGAGTGCAGCACTTTCACAGCATCATCTTTTACGATTTGAAGTAGCTCAACTGGAATTCCATCACCTCCCCTAGCTTTGTTCATAGTGAAGCTTCTTAAGGCCCACTTGACTTTGCATTCCAGGATGTCTGGCTCTAAGGTGAGTGATCACACCGTCATGGTTATCAGGGTCATGAAAATCTTTTTTATATAGCTCTTCCATGCATTCTTGCCACCTCTTCTTAATATCTTCTGCTTCTGTTAGGTCCATAGCATTTCTGTCCTTTACTGTGCCCATCTTTGCATGAAATGTTCCCTTGTGATCTTAATTTTCTTGAAGAGATTTCTAGTCTTTCCCATTCTATTATTTTCCTCTATTTCTTTGCACTGATCACTGAGGAACGCTTTCTTATCTCTCCTTGCTATTCTTTGGAACTCTGCATTCAAATGGGTATATTTTCCTTTTCTCCTTTGCCTTTAGTTCTCTTCTTTTCTCAGCTATTTGTAAGGACTCCTCAGACAACCATTTTGCCTTTTTGCATTTCTTTTTCTTGGAGACGGTCTTGATCACTGCTTCCTGTTCAATGTCACTAACCTCTGTCCATAATTCTTCAGACCCTGTGTCTATCAGATCTAATCCCTTGAATCTATTTGTCACTGCCACAGTATAATCATAAGGGATATGATTTTGGTCATACCTGAATGGTCTAGTGGTTTTCCCTACTTTCTTCAATTTAAGTCTGAATTTTGCAATAAGGAGTTCATGATTTGAGCCAGTCAGCTCCTGGTCTTGTTTTTGCTGACAGTATAGAGCTTCTCCATCTTTGGCTGCAGAGAATATAATCAATCTGATTTCAATACTGACCATTTGGTGTTGTTCATGGGTAGAGTCGTCTCTTGTGTTATTGGAAGAGGGTGTTTGTTATGACCAGTGCGTTCTCTTGGCCACACTCTTAGGCTTTGCCCTGCTTCATTTGGTACTCCAAGGCCAAACTTGCCTGCTTCTCCAGGTATCTCTTGGCTTCCTGCTTTTGGATTCCAGTCCCCTGTGATGTAAAGGACTTCTTTTTTGGGTGTTAGTTCTAGAAGGTCTTGTAGTTCTTCATAGAACCGTTCAACTTCAGCCTCTTCGGTGTTAGTGGTTGCCGCATAGACTTGGATTACTGTGGTATTGAATGGTTTGCTTGGAATCCCCCTTAGCATTCAGTTTTCCACCATCACCTAAGTTTTGAAGATTCGTGGGTTGATGTGCATAGGTTTCCCAGAGTTAGATACTCTGGCAAATTTTATACCTTCTATATTAAAAAAAAAATCCTACGCATATTTAAAGAAGTTCTATCAATGGGCAAAAAGCTGTGCTCTGTACTTTGGGAATAGAAACAATCAAGAGGAAGAGATTCTAATTTTGTGAGATAATGTATACAGAAATGATCATAAAACAAATATGGCAACTCTGTAGCTGTGACATTTATCCAGCTACAAGAATAGCAGCTGACTCGCCACAACTATAAAATGTAGTAGCTGAACAGTAAAATATATGCTATGTGAGACAGTCAAGCAAACTTTGTACTCAGACAAAAAACTATATCCTGAGATTGTCTTTATTGTTTAAAAAATAAAAATTGAAAGTAAATTTAAAATACTTGAACTAAAAAGTAACAAAACTAAAGAAGGAGGTAGTTAGTAAAGATAAAAAACTAAAATTTATGGAGTCAAAACAAACATAAAAATAGGTAGGTAAAATCAAAATTAGGTGCTTTGAAAGATTAATGAACTAAATATATCCTGGGAAAGCCTGGTTAGAGAGAAAGTTATATAAATACAGCATGGTAAAGGAGACATAATCATAGATATGGAGAAGAGAAAACTCTCTGGTGGGTATTATGTGCAGATCTATAGAAATAAATATGGAAAACTGAAGGCAATGGATAATTTCCTAGTAAAAATACCAAAAGTGATCATTTAAAGAACCATGAATAGATGGTTCAATTGATCTATTGAATAAATAGATCAATTATTATTGACACTGGAGAGTAAAAGATCTATTATTTAAAAAGGCACCAGACCTAAATGTTTTATAGATGAATTCCTTATTAAAAATCAGTTTCAATGTGATAGAAAAATCTATTCAACCATAAAAAGGAAAGGTAGTAAAATTATTTTGTGAAGATTGCTTCTAAAGACAGCACAGAATTTGAAGACCAATTTCTACCAAGAATTATAAGCAAAATGTTAGCCAATCAAATCTATCAGTGTATCAGAAGTGTATGACACGATTACTAGAGTCTATTACCAGAATGCAAGAATGAATGTTGAGTTTTATGTAAATTGCGGGAAGGCTCCAATCATTTACAATGGATGCAATGGTGGCCAATGAAGTCTTACTGTGCAACTCTTAAACTCTAGTTCTTGAACAGTTTGGAAATTGTAGGAGTGAGGTTAGGATACAAGGTGGACATGGGGGAAAAAAGGAAGAGGTCATTTAGCTTTAAGCAATTGCACTAGTTGTTTGTGCTTATTTAATTTGGAGGATGTGCAAATTGAAGAGAGGTGTGATACATAAGGAAAGAACCTGTAAAGAATATCAACCATGTTCTAAGCACTTGCTAGGTGCTCTGCATAAAATGTCATTAGTGGTTTAATCAGGTCTGTGTTAACATGCAGGATATACCTGTGCACAGTAAGGAACTTCTCAGAGAACAAAGTTTACTTATTTTATATCTAACTTATTATACATGTAATATCATGCATACATACAAGTGAAGTGAAGTGAAAGTCACTCAATCGTGTCTGACTCTTTGTGACCTCATGAACTATACAGTTCTTGGAATTCTTTAGGCCAGAATACTGAGTGGGTAACCTTTCCCTTCTCCAGGGGATCTTCCAAACCCAGGGATTGAATCCAGGTCTCCTGCATTGCAGGTGGATTTTTTACCACTGAGTCTCAAGGGAAGCCAGTATGAATATAAATATATATATTATATTTTATATGTAACTTATTTTATATATAGCTTATATTATAAAAATAAGCTTATTAAGGAACAAAATCCAACATATTGTTTTAAAAATGTTGGTTAGGAGAGGGGCTTTTACATATACCATTATTATGGAAACTGACTACAAATAAGCACTTCAAATACTTTATATATAATATATATTAAGTATAATTACATATAAATATATAATATATATAATATTTGAAATGTTTATATAATATATAATATTTTATGTATTATGTATATATATACATATATAAATATATTTTATATATAATATATATTATGGAAATTGACTACAAATAAACACATCAAATACTTCATTGACAGATGTCATTCATGAGACAAGAGAGACAGTAATTTTAGCTGACACATGAGTTCATAGACCCTGACATTCCTTTACAGGCCCATTAGGATGGTTTTGCTGGTTGCAGCCACAGAGAACTAATACTTACCCTGTAAAGACATCCCTGCTCACTGTGACCTTCTCAAGCAATCTTGATTGGGTAAGTGCCTCCTGGTTGTAGCATCTCTGAAAGAGGACCTTCTAAGCTCACAATCCCTGGGCAGAAGTTTCTTTGCTCTCCAGCACAGCTCTGTCTGGAGACCCTTGGGGTCCTGGGGGAGGAGAGTGGGTCTCAAGCGGAAGGAGGAGATCTCTGGACATAGTTTTGCCAGGAAGCGGTCTCCCATTATGGCCCCTTGAGGATGCTTTCTCCTTTATGTGTCTCTGGCATAGCCTGGGAGCTGCTTTGCAGGTTTCTGTTTTCTGTTTATCTTCAGATAGGGGATTCTGTGCTACAGTTATCCTCCCTTGCAGACCTGGTGCCTTCCTATGGGGAGGGGAGAACTCTTTTCTCTAAAGAGCAACAGAGCAGAGCTCTGGTCCAAAGATATTGCTAAGAGAATTTAAACAAAGTAAACTGCGGACACCTCAGATGCTAGAATTGGTAACTTAACAAGGTGGAGTAACAACTATTAGGTCAGCGACTGTAAGCCTATCCTATAAACAATGATTATAAGATTTAAACAGGGCTTTGCCTCCCAACAACTATGTCAGCAGCCAGTGGGTGATAGCTACGGAGCTACCCTGTCTTTCTGCTTCATCACTTAAAGTGACAGTATCCAGCCTCCCACTCGGCATCTATCATAAAGACACATTGATTTCCTTTCTGGAGAAACACATATTTCTTTTCTCCTGCTAAAAAGATAAATCTGACAGATTTTAATCAAATGTAGTTGTTCACAACTGCAGAAATGTGTCCGTCCAGTGCACATATGAAAACAAAAATATACCAGCAGCTAAAGAAAGAGTTTGGTGGCCGGGTTTGTTTGTAGAAAATACTTGTATTAACACACACGCACGTGCACACACACATGCATTCTCTCTCTCTCACAAGGCAGTAAAGCCTGAGAGTTGATGATCATAAGATTCTTCAAGATAGTGTTTTGTTTGTAGTGACATCAGTAAATGTCGACCTCAGTTTAAATTTTCACTAAAAATGTGTTCTTCAGATTCTCTGTTTAACCCTAAGATTCTAGAATACTGGGCTTTGGTCTTTAAAATGAGGTCATTCCCAAGTTGAAACTTGGCTTTCAGAGGAAACATCATTTGAGATGTGATATGTGATATTTGAGATCTGATAGGTTTATGTGGTATATAGTCCATCCTAAAGGAAATCAACCTTGGATATTCATTGGAAGGACTGATGCTGAAGCTAAAGCTCCAATACATTGGCCACCTGATATGAAGAGCTGACTCATTGGAAAAGTCCCTGATGCTGGGAAAGATTGAAGGCAAAAGGAAAAGAGGGCAACAGAGGATGAGATAGTTGGATGGCATCACTGAATCAATGGACATGAGTTTGACCAAACTCCAAGGGACAGTGAAGGACAGGAAAGCCTGACATGCTGCAGTCCATGGGGGTCACAAAGAGTTGAACAACAATAACAGCAACAAATGGAAGGATGAAGCATCTTCACGTCCTTATCCAATAGGTTCTCATAATGTTATTTTTGTTCCTGACTTGGCTAAGATTCAGCTAAATGCACTGTGAAGCATTTGCATTATTTCATAAATTTATATATTGATTTGGAGTAGCTCAAATTTTTCTTTTCAATGTATCTAAGGGAGCCAAGATGTTTTATACATATATATATATTTCTGAATTAAAACATTTAACCTTATTTTTTTTTAATTCTTGGATATGAATAATTCTGTGACAGAGAGACTTAAAGTCTACAGGGCTTGATGCTGTTTTACATCTTACTCATTGATTAGGTCATGTCCTCTCATGGGTTGCACAGAGCTGGATTTTCCATGGCATTTTTATAAATTTTTGAGCCTTTAGTATGGTTTTCTTCTTCTCAATATAGATATGATTGATCACATTTTCATTAGAATGGAGAGATTGGATGCCTCTTGCCCACACCTAGTGGCAATTTCCTGCCCAGATATCTTGGCATAATATATCTTATTTCAGCTACTTTACAGAGGTTAAAAAAAAATAATCCACATCCTGAATTAAAGTGTGGAGATACAGTTTTTGTTTTTTTAACTTTTTATTTTGCATTGGTATAGGTGGTTAACACTGTTGTAATAGTTTCAGGTGAGCAGCAAAGGGTCTCAGCCTTGCATATATATGTATACATTCTCCCCCAAACTCCCCTCCCATCCAGGCTGCCACACAGTCCTGAGCATGTACTATATAGTAGGTCCTTGTTCGTTATCCATCTGAAATGTTCAGTGTGTACGTGTCCATCCCAGACTCCCTAGTTATCCCATCCGCCCATCCTTCCCCACCCTCAGCAACTATCTTCTAAGTCTCTGAGTCTCTTTCTGTTTTATAAGTAATTTCAGTTGCATCATTATTTTTAGATTACCGATATAAATGATGTCATATGATACGTCACCTTCCCTGTCTGTTTTACTTCACTCCATGTGACAATCTTTAGGCACATCCATGTTTCTGCAATGGCATTATTTCCTTCTTTTTAATGGTTGAGTAATATTCCATTGTATATATGTATCACATCTTCCTGGTCCATTCCTCTGTTGATGGACATTTAGGTGGCTTCCATGCCTTGGCAATTGTAAACAATCCTGCAATGAATATTAGGGTATATGTGTCTTTTTAGATCATGTTTTTCTCTGGATATATGCCCAGGAGTGGGATTACAGGGTAATATGGTAGCTCTGTTTTCAGTTCTTAAAGGAACCTCCTACTATTCTCCATAGTGGCTATACCAATTTGCATTCCGACCAGCAGTGTAGGAAGGCTTCCTTCTCTAGAGTGTGGAGACACAGTTTTAATTGACCATTAGTCCAGTTCTGTCTTAAATAGACCATTTTTTCAGTTAACTTTTTTCACTCTGTTCTCATTATTTTGAATATTAAATTAAGATATATGATTCAAGAATTGTATTTGGAAAGAAAATCATTGAAAGGAAAGTTATTTTAATGATCCTATATAGTGATTTGTAGTGTATATACATATATAATTTCACTGCATTTCAATGGGCAAAAATAGAAAACTATTTCTCTTTTAAATGTGAGCTTTAAAATTTCCTTTGAGTGTGCTCTCACTGTCATTTCTAAGTTTGCAAGAAATTTAAAACATTATTATTTATATGATAATTTATCTTATAAGTGAATTGAGCTGCATTGCATTATTGGACTAATTTTGACAACCACTTTTGTTTAAAAATGATCTTCAACTGTGATATTTATTCTAGTGCGATTTAAAGATTTTTTTTTTTTCTGAAAAGCATAAGGTAATATGGGAAAGAAAAAAGATGAAGACTGGCCAAATTCAGTTACCTTGCAAGAATAATATTAGAAGAACTTAGCATTTAAATTGTAAGAGGAATAAATTAACTTCTTAAAGTAGAAAGTATGAAAAGGAAGCCAATAAAAATGGGTAAACTCATTCACTTGAAAATCATGGTGTCTTTATTAAGTGTCAGCCAAGAAACTGGTGGCTAAAGATGTGTCCCAGTTTCTATCGAGTACTAGTGTCATTGAAAAGTGACCAAATTGAAATGCCGTCATGACCCAGGAAATATGTGGCTTTTTCCTGAAAGGATATTTGTGATGTTCCAAACTATAGCCACTAGTAGATATGAAGGCAAGCACAAAATATTACCTGGATCATGATTTATACATGATGAACAGAAAATAAACTCACTGCCTTTCTTTGCCCCCATAGAAAGTGCTACCAGCTAGCTGTAACTCTAGCACAGTATTTCAAAGCACTATTTCCCAAAGTTTTTCTTATTTACAAAAGAAGCAATTCATTTTGTAGGACATTCCAAACTGGCAAATGGCCAACAACAATTTTGACCAAAGCGAGTGCAAAAGGTATTGCAAAACTGAAAGCGAAAGAATATTTTGGAAATATGGAAACAAAAAGGAAGATTATTCATCCTTCCATATGGGTTTTTAAGGCCATTTACAATTATGTATCGTTTATGGTAGTTTCTATAAAAACTTTTCCATTGAGCAGGCAGAAGACTGAATAAGTTTGTGAATGCATCACACAAAAAAGAAGATATTCAGAACAATGGAATTTAGCTAATTGTTTGAGGATGTGCATGTGATAATGACGCTGTTAACCAGGAGAATGCAGAGTGCGATTGCATTTGTTTTTCCAGAAAGGGATCTCAAGAATTTAACGAAAAATTACGGTTGCTAACGACTGTGTGAAACCTAAGCAATAACAGTGCTACTACAATTAAGCATCTGATTGAAAAGGTACAGTTTATCAGAAGTCTTAGAGCAGTGATTTTTAAGCTATCTGCTCTGCATGGAAACACACTTTGAGAGAAAAGACATAGTGTTGGGTTTTCTTAAGATGTATTTAGATAACTTTATGCAACACACAATTTATACCATGTGCCGTGCCACCAATTCATGTCCTTGACCTCTTCTGGAAACTGTAAGGAAATTTATCGACATCTGTGGCTGGACGGGATTCTTGAAGGTGTTATAGACTATTTCATGGCTGCCAAGTAAAGACTTTGTTACAAAACTCCAGCTAAATTGAAAGACTTTCGTCAAATTATTTGCAGATCGTCACAAACAACCCTACTTCCCCAACACACCACCACTTGACAAGACCCAATTTTCTCTTAAAGATGGAATGTTCAAAGCCTCTCTACTGGGATTGGCTTTCCATTTGTTTTGGAAATAATTCTTGGAACCCTCTCAAAATTCTCTATAGCTCCCTAGAATTGGGATGTATAGCTATGACATTTCTTTAATAGGATACTCACTTTGGACATGGTAAGACCTAGTTTCAGTCTCAACTTGGCCAAATACTTGATGCTTGACCTCAGACAAATTATTTAACATTTTCTTAGGCCTTAGCGTTCTCATAGGGAAAAAAGGAATAACAGTGCCTACCTCGTAGAAATGTTATGAGCTAATGTAGCTCATGTATCAAAAAACTCTAGCATAGAAGAACTTACTAGATAATACTGAGCTAAAGATGGAAGTCAAAAGATCCTCTGTTCTGCATGAAGGCTTGAATTTCACGCAATAATTTCACCAATAATCTCTTCATTGTGCAAAAAGTATTTGTTGAGTACCTACTAGGTATATTGTGCTATGTGTTACAGATGCAGGAAGCAAAGTAGAATACCTAATCTCAAGAAGAACACGGTCTAGTCGAAGAATGATGGAAACAGGTTATGATGGAGATGCGGAGAACAGGAACCCAAGCCAGACTACTGAGCATTTTAACTGCGACAAGTCCTTATTAGGGCCTCCCTGGTGGCTCAGTGGTAAAGCATCTGCCTGTCAATGCAGGAGGCTCTGGTTTGATCCCTGGGTTGGGAAGATCTCCTGGAGGAGGAAATGGCAACCTCCTCCAGTATTCTTGTCTTGAAGGCCCCATGAACAGAGGAGTCAGGTGGGCTACAGTCCATGGGGTTGCAAAAGAGCTGGATGCAACTCAGCAACTACAAAACAACAACAAAGTCCTTATTAAGATGTACTGAAACTGTGAAATGTACATCAAATCTCAGAAATTTAATCCTGGAAAAGGATGCACAATATCTCTATAATTATTATATTGAATCCATGTTAAAATGATATTTTTTTAAATATATTGAGTTAAATAAAGCTACTATTAAAATTTAAAAAAAAAAGAAGTAGGAGAGACTTGTGGCTTTTATTTTCCTATCTTTCCTACCTTGTCATTTCTGCTTTTTATCAACAATACTGTGGACACGAACATTTGCTAGATTCTTGCGTTTGTTCCCTGTTTCTTCCTGATGCACTTCTGCTCATCTTGTTACGGACCACTCTAAATTTGGAACCTCAGAACTTCAAGAAATTGAATCTTCTCTGTAAAAAAAGGGACTTCTCCAGAGGAAGCCCCCCTCAGGTGTTCCATTTAGTAAAGTACTATCAATACTTTGATGCAATAAAGAACACCCTGGAGACAGGAAGTGGTGTCTCCTGCATCCAAAGTTCCCAGCCTTCCCTGGGATTAGTCACTTGGCTGTCTCTCTCAGCACTAGTAATTCAGAGATAATCATGTTACCAAGATGCCATTTAATCTGTATTTGGCATATCTCAAGTTTTCATCTTCATTAATAGAGCCATCAAAGTTTCATTGGGCCTGACTGATGTTGGACACACTAGTGATTCGCCCACAGGAGGGGTTTGCAGTTTGCACGCAGAGCCTCTGCTTGCCAGATGGCAGCTGTTAATCTGCTTGCATCACGGGTGGGGTGGGGGGCTAAGCTTGTCTGGCCCCTGGCCAGTGGGGCTCTTCTGCACCTCTGATTACACAACACTGTAGGCCAGGCTAGGGAACACAGACCCTTGGGTCAGGGTTAGCTTTCCCTGCAGATCTGAAGACCCCTGGGGGCATGGATGCCTGGTGAGAGGAAGGAATCCTTTTCTGGCCTGTTTCCTGCTGCCTCAAGCATCGAATCAAAAAATCCATGTGGAAGGCAGGGTGGTGCAGTGGAAGGGAGTCACAGAAACTTGGCTTTGAATCCAGACTCTCCACCACTGAACCAGCTCTGTGGAGGTAGGCATAACTCTCATGAGTTAACCTCTTTGAGCCTCAGATGGCTCCCATTTCTGTGATGTGAACCTGGTGATATGACGGGGCCACATAGGTGCTCCTTAGAGTAATCAGGACGGGACAGCCGGACAGAAACCATCTTTCAGCCCCACGCCCGGATGTAGAACCCAGAGAAGCTGTCATGCAGGTCCCTGAGCGGGCTGGCCTGGGATGTTCATCACAGTGTTCTCTATCGTGGTGAGGATGGTGGTGACCTTGGGGTTCATCCCGGGAGGGACAGATAATGAGGCTTACCACAAAATACCATGCAAAACAGATAGAAGTATCCAGATAAATTTTACAAACTGGGCTGGGTGGATGAAAAAGAAACAGAAAAAAGTCTGTGGATATCACATGTAAAAGTTAAAAACATACACGTAGCAGAAGGACATATCACGTGTTTAATGAGGATTCCTAAAAATTCGAGGAGATCTTGAAATCTAGTAGTGCTGTGGGTATTGGGCTGGGGAGGAAAGTGGGGAAGGGAAACAGGATAAAAGGCAGTAAACAATGAGAGAAGGACCTGGTGCAAGCTTATAGTGATAGTGTGTTATCAGCAGAGAGTATGATTCACCCAGTGTTCTGCCTCTGGATCAAAAAGAAAAAGGAAAGATCAAGAAAAATGTCAACGTGTTCCTGACCAGGGTTCTTGGGCTCCTTGTTGTTCAGTTGCTAACTTGTGTCAGACTCTTTGCAACCCCATGGAACGCAGCATGCCAGGCTTCTCTGTCCTTCATTATCTCCCAGAGGTGGCTTAAACTCATATCCATCGAATCAGTAATGCCATCCAACCACCTCTGTCAACAGAGACATCCATTGTCCTCTCTTCTCTCCTGCCCTCAATCTTTCCCAGTATCAGAGACTGTTCTTTGCAGCAGGTGGCCAAAATTTTGGAGCTTCAACATCAATCCTTCCAGTGAATTTTCAGGGTTGATTTTCTTTAGGATTGACTGGTTTGATCTCCTTGCTGTCCATGGGACTCTCAAGAGTCTTCTCCGGCACCACAATTCAAAAGCATCATTTGGGCTCCTTAATCAATAGAAATTGATCAGAGAGGCCAGACAAGAAATTCAGGCAAGGCTTTATCTGGGTTCCCGCTCTAACAGGAGGGAGCAAGGACAAGTAGCAGGTGTCTTTGTTCACTTGCTTCCTGGGAGGGTCAGGCCAGCTGGTTCCATACATGGGGTGAGGAGGGGGTGTGTCCAAGGGTTGGGCTGGTGGGATGGCTTGGGTGGCGTGCCCACCCTTTTGGTGGTGGTGTGTGCAGGGGGCATGCATGATACCCTGCTTTTGTTCCTTGACTTTTCGAAGCAACATTTGGGCTTTTTTTTTTTTTTTTTTTTTTTAATCTCAGTATCAGGTCATCCAGAATTTGCCCCAACCAACACAAACACAGAGTTATTTTTAGTCCCTTATAATTTTTTTGTCGTTCGAGGAGACTTAGTCCAGGTCCTGCAGCAAAGGGTCCCAGGTCCCAGAGGGTTTCAAAGGGAAGGGAGAGGGTTCCAGAAAACTAGTGCTGTGGGGGCTTCAGGATCCAGGCATGAGGATGGGCACCTCCGAGGCTGTGGAATGGCTCTCCATTTCTCTCTCTCCACCTCTCCCCTTCCCTTGAATGAGAAGAAGTCTTAAGAAAATGTGAGACTGGAATGAAGCAGAGCAGTCTGAGATGCTCATTTTCCCTTATCTGAACTCGCAATCTCTGCAGACTCCAGTTGCCGGAAGGCACTCCTAGGGTTTTTCCTGTTCTCATGGTGGACCCAGTTTTTGTGACTTGCTCCCTGAAGAGCTTCAGGAAGGTATGGTGCCCATTCTTGTTGAACCAGTTGGTAATTTCCTGGATCTGCAACCCTTTGGGCCTGCACATCAATATCACTACCCTGCCAGTCAATGAGACCTTTGTGTGCAACAGGGCAGAAGGCTACATCTGTGTGAGAAAGGACCGCAGGGGACGTCTCGTCATGTTCCTAGAGTCTGAGAAAAAAAGTTACAAACGTGTAACAGGGCACGCTCCGTGGTGTCCTTTTGTTAGTTTATGAGTTGGAAGACGAATATGGGTTTATTGGAACGGCATAATGAAGCATCACTGGCAGGTGGATCATATTATCACCACGTATAAGGAAGCAGGGAAAGAAACAGCTTCCCTGCTGAAAGGCATCATCCATATAAGCCTCAGCCTCATCAAAGCTCTGTGTCCATTTCCTGTAAGTACGAGAAATAAGGCAGCACAAATGCAGGAGGTGATCTAACAAGGAGGATGGAATGACTGATCACTCACTTCCTTTCTTGGACACTAAATTAAAAACATAATAATTGATTGATTATTTTTTGGCTGCTCTAAGTCTTCATTGCTGTGAGAGGGCTTTCTCTAGCTGCAGGGAGCGGGGGCTACTGTTGGTGGTGGTGCAGGGGCTTCTCACTGCCATGGCTTCCCCTGCCGTGTGGAGGGCAGGCTCTGGGCACCCGGTCAGCAGTAGCTGCAGCACGTAGGCTCAGCGGTTGTGGCATGCAGGCATAGTTGCTCCACGGTGTGTCGAATCTTCCCTTTGTTTGAACCAGGAAACAAATCCATGTTCCCTGCACTAGCAGGTGGATTCCTATCTACTGCATCATGAGGAAGTCCTTGGAAGCTAAATTTTTGAGATAACAATGAAACTAAAAATCAGCAAGACATTTCCAGAGTAAGAAAGGTTACTCTGGTGTCACTCTTCAGTTTATCACCAGCTTCTTCTCATATTCTTTCTCCTCCCTTCCTTTGAATCTCTTCCTCCTTCTTGGTTGGCAAATCAGACAACTTATCTCTCTGAAGGCAGGGACTAGCTCCAGGATGTGTGATCAGGCCATTCCAACTCCAGGCTTTCTTAGGACTTTTGTTGGTGATGTAAAGAAAGCAGTGCTATCAGAACAAATAATTTCACAATTTGTATGGAAATACAAAAAACCTCGAATAGCCAAAGCAATCTTGAGAAAGAAGAATCGAACTGGAGGAATCAACCTGCCTGACTTCAGACTATACTACAAAGTTACAGTCATCAAGACAGTATGGTACTGGCACAGAGACAGAAATATAGATCAATCAGAGATAAATCCATACACCTATGGACCCCTTATTTTTGACAAAGGAGGCAAGAATATACAATGGAGAAAAGACAATCTCTTTAACAAGTGGTGATGGGAAAACTGGTCAACCACTTATAAAAGAATGAAACTAGAACACTTTCTAACACCACACACAAAAATAAACTCAAAATGGGTTAAAGATCTAAATGTAAGACCAGAAACTATAAAACTAGAGGAAAACATAGGCAAAACACCTTCTGACATAAATCACAGCAGTGTCCTCTATGACCCACCTCCCAGAGTAATGGAAATAAAAGCAAAAATAAACAAATGGGACTGAATTAAACTTAAAAACTTTTGCACAATGAAGGAAACTATAAGCAAGGTGAAAAGACAACCTTCAGAATGGGAGAAAATAAAAGCAAATGAAGCAACTGACAAAGAATTAATCTAAAAAATATACAAGCAGCTCATGCAGCTCAACTCCAGAAAAATAAACGACCCAATCAAAAAATGGGCCAAAGAACTAAACAGACATGTCTCCAAAGAAGACATACAGATGGCTAACAAACACATGAGAAGATGCTCAACATCACTCACTATTAGAGAAATGCAGATCAAAACCAGAATGATGTACCATCTCACACCAGTTAGAATGGCTGCTATCCAAAAGTTACAAGCAATAAATGCTGGAGAGGGTGTGGAGAAAAGGGAACCCTCTTACACTGTTGGTGGGAAGGCAAACTAGTACAGCCACCATGGAGAACAGTGTGGAGAGTCCTTAAAAAACTGCAAATATGATCCAGCAATCCCACTGCTGGGCATACACACCGAGGAAACCAGAATTGAAAGAGACACATGTACCCCAATGTTCATCGCAGCTCTGTTCACAATAGCTAGGACATGGAAGCAACCTAGATGCCCATCAGCAGACGAATGGATAAGAAAGCTGTAGTACATGTATACAACGGAATATTACTCAGCTATTAAAAAGGATGCATTTGAATCAGTTCTAATGAGGTGGATGAAACTGGAGCCTATTATACAGAGTGAAGTAAGTCAGAGAGAAAAACACCAGTACAGTGTATTAATGCATATATATGAAATTTAGAAAGATGGTAACAATGACTCTATTTGCAAGACAGCAAAAGAGACACAGATGTAAAGATCAGACTTTTGGACTCTGTGGGAGAAGGTGAGGGTGGGATGATTTGAGAGAATAGCATTGAAGCATGTATATTATCATATGTGAAACAGATTGCCTGTCCAGGTTCGATGCATGAGACAGGGTGCTCAGGGCTGGTGCACTGGGATGACCCTGAGGGATGGGATGGGGAGGGAGGTGGGAGGAGGGCTCAGGATGGGGAACACATGTACACCCATGGCTGATTCATGTCAATGTATGGCAAAAACCACTACAATATTGTAAAGTAATTAGCCTCCAATTAAAATAAATGAATTAATTAAAAAAAGAAAGCAGTGTTATCATTTCTAGAATAATGATATATAATTTAATAACTGCTGGTAAAGAAAGCCTGACTGAGAAGGAAACCAAGGAAGAGGAAGGCAGAGCAGAGCAGGTGTGGTTGTGAGATGGACAGGGTGTGCCTGAGTGCCAGCACCAGGACCTCTAGACTCTTTACTTACATTGTTCAAACGTAACAATTCCTCTTTTGCTTTTAACTGGTTGAGCTGACTTTTTGTCGTTTGTAAACCAAAGATTTCTGAATAACAGGCTAGGTAAGTAAGGCAAAATCAGTCATACTGCGGAATACCTGCTTATGTATCAAACATTTAGTATATGTTTACTTTATGCCAGAAAGAGCCTTCGCAGAGAAAAATCTTATGACTTATTTGAATCATTGTCTAATCAAGAGAACGCACCTATGTGTTAGTTCAAGGATACTTGACATATCTCTGGTTATCTGAATAAGTTCGCATGTGTGTGTACATGTGTGTGTCATTTATCTTCAATAACTACTAGTCATGTATGGATGTGAGAGTTGGACCATAACAAAAGCTGAGCCCCAAAGAATTGATACTGTTGAACTGTGGTGTTGGAGAAGATTCCTGAGTCCCTTGGACTGCAAGGAGATCCAACCAGTCCATCCTAAAGGAAATCAGGCCTGAATATTCATTGGAAGGACTGATGCTGAAGCTGAAACTCCAATACTTTGGCCACTTGATGCGAAGAACTGACTCATTGGAAAAGACCCTGATCCTGGGAAAGATTGAAGATGGGAGGCAAAGGGGACGACAGAGGATGAGATGGTTGAATGGCATCACTGACTCAATGGACACGAGTTTGGTAAACTCCAGGAGCTGGTGATGGATGGGGTAGCCCAGTGTGCTACAGTCCATGGGGTCACAAAGAGTCGGACATGACTGAGCAACTGAACTGAATTAGCCATAAGCAGGGTTACCTGGATTAGATAACATAACAGACTTAATTCATAAAATTTTGCCCATACTTTTATTTGCATGAGGGTGTGAAGGACTACTTTGATGGTCACAGGCTGATGAGCTGTGTGACCTTAGGCAATTTACTTAACTTTTCTGAGCTTTTAGTGTTCTTCTGTAAAATGGAGATAATGGTAGTCTGATATTAACCAAGTGTCACGAGTAATAAAGAAGCAAATACATGGAAAGTGCTTAGCATAGTTGCTGTCATATAATAAAATCACTCAACTGATGAAGAGATTTAATTGATCAGTCATGTCTGACTCTTTGCAACCCCATGGACTGTAGCCTGTCAGGATCCCCTGTCCATGGGATTCTCTAGGCAAGATTCCTGGAATGGATTGCCATTCCTTTCTCCAGAGAATCTTCTTGACTCAGGGATTGAACCCAGGTCTTCTGCATTGCAGGCAGATTCTTTACCATTTGAGCTACAGGGATGTCCTCAGCCGATGATAGCTATTATTATTATTGCTACCATCACCATCATCATCATGAAGGAAGGGCCACAGGTAGTCTGAATAGTTTGCATGCTTGTAGTGCTTTATTTGGACTTCCCTGGTGATTCAGAGGTAAAGAATCTGCCTGTCAGTGCAGGAGACTCTGGTTCAATCCCTGGGTTGGGAAGATCCCCTGGAGAAGGAAATGGCAATCCGCTCCAGTATTCTTGCTGGGAGAATTGCATGGACAGAGGCGCCTGGTGGGCTGTAGTCCATGGGGTCTCAGAAACGTTGAACATGATTTAGTGACTGAACAACAACAACAACGTTTTATTTATCATTTACAAAGTACTTTCACATGCATCATCCACTGTGACACCATGAGTCTACAGGGCCTCACAATATCCATTTCACATCTTGGCTTCTTGCAAGTTGATAAGAGCAGTTTTTAAACAAGGTTTTCATACTTGACAAGATCTACTGTATATAGTATCACATATAGTGAATGAGAAATGCATTTGTTTTGGCAGCAGAATTTTAAAAGACAGGAAAATATATTTTAGCACAAATGTGTTGTTGTTCAGTTGCTATGTCCAACTCTTTGTGATGCCATGGACTGCAGCACACCAGGCTCCTCTGTCCTCCACTATCTCCTGGAATTTGCTCAAATTCATGTCCATTGAGTCGGTGATGCTATCTAACCATCTCATTCTCTCCTGTTCCCTTCTCTTGCCTTCAATCTTTCCCAAAATCAAGGTCTTTTCCAATGAGTCAGCTCTTCGCATCAGGTAGCCAAAGTACTGGAGCTTCAGCTTCAGCATCAGTCTTTCCAATGAACATTGAGGGTTGGTTTCCTTTAGGATTAACTGGTTTGAAGTGTCTTCTTCAGCACCACAATTTGAAAGCATCAATTCTTTGGTGCTCAGCCTTCTTTATGGTTCAACTCTTTCATCCATACATGTCCACTGGAAAAAAGCATAGCTTTGGCTCTATGGACCTTTGTCAGCAAAGTGATGTCTCTGCTTTTTACTATACTGTCTAGGTTTGTTATAGCTTTCCTAGCAAGGAGCAAGTGGGTGCAGTCACCATCTGCAGTGATTTCGGAGTCCAAGAAAATAAAATCTGTCACTGCTTATACTTCTCCCCTTCTAATTGCCATGAAGTGATGGCACTGGATGTCATGATCTTAGTTTTTTGAATGTTGAGTTTCAAGCCAGCTTTTTCACTTGCCTTTTTCACTGTCATCAAGAAGCTCTAATTCCTCTTCACTTTCTGCCATTAGGGTCCGTATATTTGAGGTTGTTGATATTTCTTTCAGCAATTTTGATTCCAGCTTGTGATTCATCCAGTCTGGTGTTTCACATGATGTACTCTGCATGTAAGTTAAGTAAGCAGGGTGACAATATACAGCCTTGTCATATTCCTTTCCCAATTTTGAACCAGTCAGTTATTCCATGTCCAGTTTCAACTGTTGCTTCTTCACCTGCATACAATTTTCTCAGGAAACAAGTAAAGTAGTCTGGTCTTCCCATCTCTTTAAGAATTTTCCACAGTTTGTTGTGATCCACACAGTCAAAGGCTTATTGCTGGTGGATTCTTTACCAACTGAACTATCAGGGAAGCGCTTAGCATAGTCAACGAAGCAGAAATAGATGTTTTCCTGGAATTCCCTCGCTTTTTCTATGATCCAATGGATGTTTGCAATTTGATCTCTGGTTTCTCTGGCTTTTCTAAACCCAGTCTGTACATCTGAAAGTTCTTGGTTCACACACTGTTGAAGCCTAGCTTGAAGGATTTTGAGTGTTACCTTGTTAGCATGTGAAATGAGAGCAATTGTAAGGTAGTTTGAATGTTCTTTGACACCTCTTTGACCAGAGTGTCTTTCTTTCTCTTTTCCTTACTATGTCATTGTTACCATAAAGAAAAGTCTGAAGCAAATTCATTTTTTATGTCATTGGTCACTTAGAATATTCTCAAAGTTGGAGCTCTTGGAAGACTTGTATTTCATGTTACCAACATAAGCAGATTGTTGAATTTGACACAGTTAAATATTTTCTTTGTTGAACATACTTCTGAATTAACTGGGTAAAAACCCTCAGTTGTATTGTTTAAGGGAATGTTATATTTTTGATCTTATACAAAAAGTTCTAGAATAAGAAAAGGCATTGATTTACTAACATAGCAATGTTTGTTAGATTTTTCATCTTTTTGAATCTGGATATTACTTCATCTAATTCAGGGAAAACATGGCTTCCTTATTAACTACTAAGGTGACAATAGTGATGTGAAAAGGAAGATTTATACAATTTTGAAAGTATAAATTTTATCAATCTCTTGCATAAAAACCCAAAAACAAACCAACAAGCTTATAAAACAGGGCTTTCTTATGTACTTAGATTATTTCCTCTTTATCAGAGCTTCCACAAGAATTCGGCAGAATTATTGAGTTCTGGATTTTTCTCCTTTGTTTAGGTTGCTCATATAGTTCTGTTTCTAAGTGACTTCTAATGTCACAACACTAAAAAAAATCAAGAAACATTCTTTGCTTTGTATCCTTAATTTATTGATCTATTCTATATTCTATTCTATATTTAAATATATCTGTTCTATATTTCTTAGAGTAACTTATCAAGAGTACTTAGTTCTGTATTATTTATTGTATATCACAATGTGAATGCCAAATTCTAGTCTTAGTTATTGACACATAATTATGACTGCCAGTCATTATAAGTAGATGAACCATGGCATTTAGGTTTTATGAAAACTGAATATATTTTAAAAGACAGGAATTTTGATTCTCCTAATTCTTAAGCAATTGCTTACTAACAAATCAGACAGTTTTCAAAGCTGTATTAATTTAAATGTCCGTTGACAAATGAGTGGATAAGGACAATGTGGTATATTTATATAATGGAGTGTTACTCAGCTAGAAAAAAGAATGAAATAAGGCCAATTTTAGTGACATGGATGGGTCTGGAGATGATCATACTTTGTGAAAAGCAGAGAAAGAAAACTATTATATGATGTCACTTGTGTATGGAATCTAAAAAAATGTTACAAATGAACTTATATACAAAACAGAAATAGACACATAGACATAGAAAACAAACTTACAGTTATCAAAGGAGTGCAGGTGGCATAAATTAGGATTTGGGGATTAACATATACATACTACTACTGTGTATAAAAGAGATAACCAACTGGGGTAGACTGTAAAACGCAGGGCACTATGGGCTTCCCAGGTAGCACTAATGGAAAAGAATTCTCCTGAGATGCAGCTTCTATCCCTGGGTTAGGCAGATCCTCTGGAGAAGAGCATGGCAACCCACTCCAGTATTCTTGCCTGGAGAATCCCATGGACAGAGGAGCCTGGTGGACGACAGTCCATAGGGTTGCACAGAGTCGGACACGACTGGGCGGCTTAGCATGCACGCATACACAGGGAGCTATATTCAATATTTTGTAAAGAAGTAAGAAGAATCTGAATATATACACATGAAGTGATGTGAAGTAGCTCAGTCGTGTCTGACTCTTTGCGACCCCACGGACTGTAGCCTACCAGCCTCCTCTGTCCATGGGATTTTCCAGGCAATAGTCCTGGAGTGAATTGCCGTTTCCCTCTCCAGGGGATCTTCCCAACCCAGGGATCGAACCCAGGTCTCCCGCATTGTAGACAGACGTTTTACTGTCTGAGCCACCAGGGAAGTCTATATATATGTGTATATACACATATATATAAAACTGAATCACTTACTACTACTAGTACTACTACTACTAAGTCACTTCAGTCGTGTCTGACTCTGTGCGACCCCATAGACAGCAGCCCACCAGGCTCCCCTGTCCCTGGGATTCTCCAGGCAAGAACACTGGAGTGGGTTGCCATTTCCTTTTCCAATGCATGAAAGCGAAAAGTGAAAGTGAAGTCGCTCAGTCTCGTCCGACCCCCCGTTACCCCATGGACTGCAGCCCACCAGGCTCCTCCGTCCATGGGATTTTCCAGGCAAGAGTACTTACTGTACACCTGAAATATTACACAATATTTTAAATCAACTACACTTCAACAAAATAAATATAAAAAATATGCAGCAGAATTAATTGGTAATACATACAAAAGTCCACCCTAATGGAAATCAGTCCTGAATATTCATTGGAAGGACTGATGTTGAAGCTGAAGAGCTTTGGCCACCTGATGTGAAGAGCCAACTCATTTGAAGAGCCCCTGATGCTGGGAAAGACTGAAGGCAGCAGAAGAAGGGGATGACAGAGGATGGGATGGTTGGATGGCATCACTGACTCAATGGACATGGGTTTGGGTAAACTCCGGGAGTCGGTGATGGACAGGGAGGCCTGACATGCCTCTTTGCGTCCATCGAGTCACAAAGAGTTGGACAGGACTGAGCAACTGAATTGAACTGAACAAGAGGTGTGTTAGTGTTGGTGGTGTAGGGTCTGTATTAGGGAAAGAAGCACAGGGACAGGCTTCATATTATCAGTGAGCATTTTAGGTAACTGCTAAGTATTTCAGACTTAACAAATAATTGCTTATAGGTTTCAGGTGGGTGATGCACTCAACTCAATGTTCCCTATGTGAAGGGAGACTGGTTGTTCCTAGGTCTCAGTTAGCTGGCTCAGAGGAGGTCAGATTAACCTTAGTAGCTCTTGAGAACCTCCCCTGGACACCACCAGGCCCTCCTGTGAATGCCCGGCCCTTTGCATCACTCCGTCTGGGCTCTGCTGGGCTCTGCGTTTCTCTGCCGCGAGTCAGAGCTGCTGTGAGGTCTGCGGAAGGCTGTGCGCGGGAGGGCCCCTGGTCTGTGTGCCGCTCCTCAGCACTCTAGGCTAGAGATAGCACAGCTTCGACCCGAATCTCACAATTTTGCTTTTCATCAAAACAGCCCCTTTAGCCTCATCCTGCAGTATCTTCGTAGACGGTATGATTGAGTTTCTGGCACTGCCTGGGAAATACACAGCATCTTGTTCCATCGATGTGGCCTCCCGGGTCGTTACTGATGCTTGCCCGCTAAAGTTCTTCTCTTTCAGTTCAGACTTCCAACCAGAACTGAACATGAATTCATGCAAACAAAGGGTTCAAATAAATGGGGTAGCAAGAATGGGAATTTCTGGTCCCATGAGTTTCAATATTTATCAATATTCTGCCTCTATTATTTGCATATTTCATTTTAAAAATTAAAATGATTTGATTTAAACTAAAAAAAAAAAAATCACTGATTTCTTTAACCCATGCCCCCTGCCTCTGGCAACCACTAATCTGTTCTCTGTGTCTATGAGCTTGTTGCTGTTTACATTTCACATATAGGAGAGATCTATATGTATTTGTCTTTCTCTGTCTGACTTATTTCACTTAGCATAATATGCTCAAGGTTTATACGTGTTATTTCAAATGGCAAGATTTCATTATTTTTTATAGCTGAATAATATTTCATTATATATTTTATATATATGTATATTCACCTCAACTTCTTTATGCAATGAGTATTTAGGTTTTTTCCTTTTCTTGGCTATTGTAAATAATGCTTCAATGAATGGTGGTGCATCTGTCCTTTTGAGTTCATGTTTTCATTTTCTTTGGAGAAATTCCCAGAAGTGGGGTTGATGGATCACAGGGTAGTTATGTTTGTAATTTCTTGAGGAGCCTCCATACTGTCTTCCATAGTAGCTGCATCAATTTACATTCCCATCAACAGTACCTCAGGATCCCCTTTTCTTCACATCCTTGCTCACACTTTTTATTTCTTGTGTTTGTTGATAACTTTTCTAACAGGTGTGAGGTGATATGTCATTGTGGTTTTGATTTCCGTTTCTCTGACGATTAATGATGTTGAGCATCTTTTCATGTGCCTTTCGGCCATCTGTGTGTCTTCTTGGAAAACTGTCTCTCCAGAGTTTTTGCCCATTTTTAAATCAAATTGTTGGTTTTTTTCCTATTGAATTGTATTTGTTCTTTATATATTTGAATGTATATTTCATTTTAATAGATTAGAAGATGACTTGAAGTTAGTATAGTCTCAAAAGATAAATAGACTCAGAACTTTATAAAAAAGCTTCTTTTGTGATTTTGTGGTTATGACTATACTGGCCTCTTAAGAAACATATTATTAATAGGTGATGGTTGTAGGTACACAGACCATCATAGAAAGTGAGCAAGAATTTAAAGAAATCTGTGAAAGATCAAAATACCAAACTTGCCATGATGATTTTTTGGGGTGGTTCAAATATTGAAGAGATGTCAGTTTTCAGTAGTCAGTGACTTCTGCGTGACATTTGCATAGGAAGAACTTTAAAAAGGTTACATTTCTTTTCTACTTTCATATTTACTTTGTGTTAAGGTTATAGGATCTTGTTGGCAACGTTGCTGATGCTATTTCGGTAAACTCCAACTCTGTTCAAATGTAGTGGGATGGAGAATTTGAGCTGCAGGAACAATAAATATATTTTATGTCCTTGTAACATTCAAGCTGTAATATGTTTGAGATGCAGTGAAAGTTGCCTTTTTTTTTTTCAACCTCACACTCTTGAAGGAAGAGAGAAACTTTTGTTTATACGTTTTAAAGAGTTTTGTCTTTGCAGTTAACACAAAGTCAAATGTAGATATAATCCACTTTAAGCATTTCTGGCAAAATACCAAGTACACCTGTGTTTTGATAAGGGACGAAAATAAACTTTTCATCAATACAAATCCTCTGCTCTGTGTATGACTTCTGTCAGTCAAGCTGTGATCTTGTGGACTTATGGAATACTGATGCTTTACAGGAAGTAAGAGGCAGATGTGTAATCTGAGACATCTCCCTATTCTTATTAGTTTTGACTGATTCTGAGTTGACTTATACAGAATTTCACGTAAAGGACCCTGTTTATATAGTCTTTATTCCTCTCTTCTAAATGTGTAAAATGTTATGTGCTTATTTGAGTGAAATGGTCTGAGGGTATTCAAAATCAATCAGACAAAGATTATTTAATTTGTGCTTCGCTGTGTTCTATAATGGATTTCTTTACAAAGATATTTGATACCATAAGAACTGTCTGTGTGTGTATAAATTCTTTTAACTAACCATGCTTGCATGTGTATACTAGACTGTAAGTGCCTTGAAGAGCGAGACTATGTGGTTTTGTTCATTTTGTTAACTTTATAACACCTAGTGGATGGCTTTTGAGAAATACACGCCAGATTAAAATTGTACAGACTTTACCCTCCTGAAGATGTCTATCTAGGGTGCTTAGCCACGAAAGGTGCCTTACCACAAAAGGTGGTGGGAAAAGGGTTGCTGACAAGTTTTATGTTTGCGTTCATGGGCCAGGTTGTTGACACCTGATAGAAGCCTTCCTACAAAGCTGCAGGACTTCTTCCTCACCGGTGGTACCTCACTTCCAGGGCTAGAGGGAGTATCCAACTACATTCAAGATAGAGATGAGCAGAACCTCAGCGTGATTGGCAATGGCAATGCATTAGAAGCATGGATAGTGGTGGAAATGCACCTCTGTCTCAGGTGCTCTCTGGTAGTCATTTTCCTGTATGCTTCAGGTTCAGTCCTTGAGTTGCTGGGCCATCTTTACCTAACTTTTATCCAGTCTCACTCACTATAGACTGAGTTATCTCTCAGATAGACAGGAATTTGTGTTGAGAATGAATCAGTAAGATCAGCATGGCTCATTGCACACATGACACATTGTGTCTTTGAGTTACCAACATTTATCTAGCCAACTGTTCTTATCTCTCAGAGTTTTAGTGAGAGGCTTAACATTTAGCTAATTTCTGCACATAATTCTGGGATGGATGATGTAGCAATTTGGCTTGACCCCTGGCACTGTGCTATATGCTGATACATTTCTATCCAATTCAACGAATAGTTTACTGAGTGCATATTACATGCCAGGTGACTGTGCTCATGCAGGAAATGACAGATACACAGTTCTTGCCTTCACAGAACATATAACCTAGTAGGGACAGATGAGAAGAGAGGAATGGCTGTTGGATTAATGTGATGAAAGAAGAGACGGGAAAAGTGTTTTTTCAGAGGGCCAAGTATGCCGGAACTTTCTGGTTATCTCAGATCTTAGATTGCCTTAACTTCTTCATGTCCTAACAGGTATAGACTCTGGTCTTCGTAGAGATGAAACATTTTGAAAGTTCTCCAGTTATAGATCAAGCTGTAGTTTTATGGTCTGTGAACACACAGGAATTAAACTGGATGGTTTTAAAACTCTTGGCAGTGAAAAATTGGAGTCATTCCTCTAAGACTGGGAATAAGGCAAGGGTGCCCACTTTGACCACTTCTATTCAACATAGTTATAGAAGTCCTAGTCAGAGCAACTAGGCAAGAAAAAGAAATAAGTTGTCTAAACTGGAAGGAAAAAAGTAAAACTGTCTCTGTTTGCAAATGATATGATCTTGTGTATTGAAAATGTTAAAGATTCCACCAAAAAACTCTTAGAACTAACAAATGTATTCAGGAAAGTTTCAGGACAAAAAAATTAAATAAATACAAAAAATTACATAAATTGTTTTTTTATATGCTACCAACAAAATATCTGAAGAAGAAATAAACATTTTATTTATAATATCATCACAGACAATAGGAATAAATATATTCAAGGAGTTGAAAAATCTGAAACTAGAAAACTAAAAGATTTTAATGAAAAAATTGAAGAAGTCACAAATAAATGGAAAAAAAAATCTCTTAATCATGGATCAGGAGAGTTAACATTTTAAAAATGCCCATACTACCCACAACCATCTATGTAATTATTAAAATTCTAATAGAAGTTTTCAGAGAAATAGAAAAAATTCTAAAACTCATTTGGAACCACAAAAGACCCTGAAATTGGCAAGGAAATTTTGAGAAAGAACAATGTGGGAGATATCACATTTATTTATTTCAAACTGTATTACAAACCAATAGTAATCAAAACACTGTGGTACTAGTATAAAAACATAGATTAATGGAACAGAAAGAAGAGCCTTGAAGGGTGCATGTAAGGTCCACTAATATTTGACAAGTGAGCCAGGAATAGTCAACAGAAAAAGGCTAGTCTCTTCAATAAATGGTACTGAAAAACTGGTTAATCACATGCAAAAGAATTACATTAAATCCCTATCTAACACAATTCACAAAAATTAACTCAAAATAGATTAAATACTTAAACATAAGATGAAAAACTGTAACATTTAAAAGCAAACACAGGGAGAGTCTTCTTGACACTGGTTTTAGCAATGATTTTTTTTGGAAAAGACATTAAAAGTACAAATAACAAAGGCAAAATTAAATAAGTGGGACTATAACAAACTGAAAACCTTCTGCATGGTAAAAGAAAAATTCAATAAAATGAAGATGGAATGGTAGAAAACATTTGCAAACCATATATCTGATAAGAGGTTAATATAAAAAATTGTTAAGAAATTCATACAACTGGATAGCAAAAATCTTAATCTAGTTAAGAAATGACCAAAACACCTACATAGATATTTTCCAATAGAAAGGATACAAATGGCCAATGGGTATAGGCAAAGGTGTTCAACATCACTAATCATTAAGAAAATGCAAACCCCAAATCACAATGAGATACCATCTCATGCTTGTTAAGATGGCTATTATCAAAAAGAAAGCAATAACAAACATTGTTTTATCAAAAGGCAACATTGGTAAGGATGTGGAGAAAAGGAAACCCTTGTGCACTGTTGGTGGAATTGTAAATTAATGAAGCCACTATGGAAAACAGTATGGAGACTCCTCAAAAAACTAAAGATAAAACTACCCTGTTATTTAGCAATTCCACTTTTGAGTATTTATCTGAAGGAAATGAAATCTGGATCATGTGTGTCTGCACTCCCATGTTCCTTCAGCATTATTCACAGTCACCAAAGATATGGAAACAACCTACGTGTCT